>NC_057717.1:18066925-18081925 GCF_004010195.1 Chiloscyllium plagiosum
GGACCAGTTCAGTCAGTCGAAGGAGGGTGTCGGTGGAAGGGTACTGGTTGGTACGGCGGGAAAGGAAGAAGCGGAGGACTTTAAGTCCTTCGTGATGGGGGATGGAGGTGTACAGGCGTTGGAATGTTTGTGCGCAATATGACTGTATGAATCTAGAAAGCGAGGGGAAAGCAAGAAATATACGGAAGAAGGATGAAAAGATATGATGTAAATAAATGGGCAAGAAATATGAAAACTAGCATCACAAGTTTTTCTGTGTGTATATAAAAAGTTTGAAGATGGTGTGTGACATTTGGTACAAAGAAAGTCAGGAAAGTGTATTGAGGACATTCGGAGGGTGTGACTGGGGAACTGGCTACAGGGAACAGGCAGATAATGTACACCAGTATTTGACATAAATCCTCACAGGGAAGGCACTGTAAGTATTTTAAGATCATCAAGAAAATGGTAATAGGAGGGTTCTCGAACTGTCTCCAACAAAAGGTACAAGGTTTTTAACAACAAATAAAACTAAGGAAAGGCTGGTCAGCAGTAATTCATAATTGGCTTTAAAAGTAGTGGTTAGAGTGACTGGTGCCACTGTGTGAAATATTCTATAACTCCCTGGATTACAGAAGTGTTCCAGCGAAACTCGTAAAGCTCCAATATGGCGCCTGTTTTCAAGGATAGAGCGAGACAGAAAGCAGGAACCATTTAGCCTAACCATTATTGCTGGGAATCGACGACAGTATTTTATTAAGAAAGGAATTGCAGGGCATTCAGAAAAGGTTCAGGCAGAGTCAGCATGATTTTGCGAAAGGGAAACTATATTTTGCCTTGTAAAATCATGCAAAGGATTTTTGGAGATCCCTGAGAATGTGACAAGCAGACTTGATAAAGAGGAACTAGTAGACATGAGGCTTTCCAGAGATTTTCCACAAGGTATCACAAAGTAAAGGCTCTTCCACCAGACAAAAACTCATAGTATGACGGATAATATATTAGCATGGGATGACGGATGGTTATCACATAGAAATTGGAGAGTCAGGATTCATCGGTCTTTATGATAAAGACAAATCTTCTGGTGTAGCACCAATATCAGTCCAATGGTTTCAGTTATTTACATCTATACTGAGAGCCTGAAGGAGGGAGCTGAGTGCAATAAACATCCGAATTTGAGGATGACACTGACAACCAAAATGCAGGCTGTTATTTCATGAAGAGGAGTCCCAACAAAGGAGCAGTATAAAGGGATTGGAATGTTCCTGCGCATTAAACATAACGTCAGCATGCTGATGCAGAAAGTAACTAGATTGGAACATTAAGCCGGTTTCTGGGATGAAAGGATTGAATTATTGAGTATATCAAAAATGGTGAGGCAATTATTCATTGTGCTTGAAATGAATGAGCGTGACATTACTGAAATGGACAAGATACAGAGGGGGATTGACAAGGTATTTGTTGAGAATGTGGTTCCACACTTGGGCAAAGTATCTCACTCCGGGATATTGATACAGAATAAGGGATATCGATTTTAAACTGAGATGTAAAGAAATGTCATCTTCCAGAAGATAGTGAATGTCTGCAATTCCCGATCCCAGAGAGATGTGGAAGCTGAGTCACTGAATGTTTTTACAGACAGGGTGGATTGGTTTCGGACATAAAAGCGAGTTGAGAGATACGAGGGATAACAGGAAAGTGGAGTTGAGCCAGCCTGGATTCTACAAGTACATTTTCGAAATAAGACCTAACCATCAGCGTGGCCTCGATCTGCTCCTGTGTAGCAAGTCCGAAGTGCTGAATAGAACATCGGGTAAGGAGACAAAATAACAACGTCACACCCCAGATGAGATTATTTATTATTTTCTCAGTGTTGTGAGACTTTGGATATCTCTTCCCGCAGAGCATTGGAGGCAGAGATATTGAATATTTTTGAGGCACAGACAGAAGGTTCGTAGATAACAATGGAGTCACGGATTATGGGGCAGGAATGTGCAGTGTGGGGGAAATGCTGGCAGTAGTACAAAATGACACTGGTCCAAAACACCCAGGAACATAATGCAAAGCAGATGATAAGGTCGATAAATAAAATAAATGCAAAAGTGATAGAATAAAGTTCCAAAGGACCATGGGGCTACTCTGTCATGAGAGAGAGACCACTCGTGGTGGTTTAACTTGAGGGTCAGCACACCTAAGGTGTTGGGGTGAGGTTAAGAGAGCGTCCTCTTCATAGTAACCTCTGTCAGTGTGGGGGAATTGAACCTGCGCTGGTGTCCTCCCTCTGCATCACAAACCAGCCATCCAGCCAAATGAGTGGCAGACTGTGTAACTGTTACAGACAGAAACAGCCACAGACAAAGGACAATAGAAACTTTCATAACAAGGGAAAAAGTTACAACTCAGATAATGGTCAAGATAACGGCTGATGATAAAAATGTGCTCTGCTAGAAATTGTATTTTATAACGAGACAAGTGTTTTGAAGCTGTCTTTGGCTGAATAAAATAAGGTGAGACAAGTGAAATAACCAGAATACTAATTGTTATTGCTTACCGATAACTATAAAGTAAGTGTAGAATTTGGTCAGTCTGTATAAAATGAGCTTATCATTGCTTAAATGTATACACCTGATGCAATATATTGTTTGGAATCTCCGTCCCCGTGGGAAATGCCCTCGAACAGGCCCCTGAAGAAAACCGGGGTAAAAGTGCCTGAGTGTCGTCTGGTCAGTGACAGGAACCCAAGGGGTTGAATAACTGAAAGTTCCTGCAACATGGAGCTGAGAAAACCATCAAATAATCCGCAATCTTATTATATGCTAGAACACATTTGAAGGGTTGATTGGCCTCATGATGGATTTTAATAGTATGTGATTTGAATAACATGCATCTCTACTCCTTCCCTTTATACGTTACATACTGGTGCGTTGACATTTTCTTGTAAACGGAAATTACTTGGAACATTTTCGGGAACATCCCATAATCGGCATTCTCCAGAATATTCTATCACCGTGTGAGGGTAATGGAAAGGCGAGAGAGAAAGAGAGAAGGAGGAAAGGCGCTGCATATAGCAGTGAGAGTGATGGAGCATGAGCCTTATTCGGGTAGGTGCTTTAACACATATACAGTGTTTATAGTGTGGGGGTAAAGTGGCGAGAGAGAGAGAGAAGGTGCTGCATGCAGCAGTGAGAGTGGTGGAGCATGAGCCTTGTTCGGGGGTAGATGCTATAACAGATTTCAATGAGTGTGCTGGAGCAGAGAGAAGACTGTGACCCTTATCCTGGCAGACTGCTTGTCCTGTATTGTTGGACATTCAGACCGCAGATCCTGCACTGAGCTGGATGGTGAGCTCACACCACTGTGCAGGGCAGTTCCAAACTGAGAAATCTCAACCTTTTGCCAATTGGCCTTTTAAAGATGGTACCAGTGCTAGGGATCACGGAATATCCATGGGGCATCCAAGAGATTATGTTTACCTCCAGCCATGAAGGCTGGGAGAATTAGGCTGGCATTGAATGATAGGTACATCGTGGGGTGGTGTGGGTAGTTAATGAGGTGAGTTCGATAAGATAGCACCAGGAAACGAACTCGGCCTCGTACAGATAATCCCTCAGTAACACTCAATGAAAATGGCACTGAGATAAATTATTGTTAGTTTCTGCCCAATGAGTTGAGAAATCTGCTGACTCCACGCCCAGTTACAAAGCTGAAGAACAAATGCTCACCCAAAACTCTCCATCATCCGAATTCACACCAATATCCCACTCACCCATCATTCATGGGATTACTGGCTCACGTTGCAGGATGCTGTCAAAATATCTTCAATTCAGCATTCTGAAACCTGTCATCATCCATGAAGTTGCCTCTCAATCTCCCTTTCCCTTTTTCCCCCAAATTATTTTGTTTGCTGATATTTAAACTGGCTCCCCCGCCATCTCTCTCTGGCAGTGAAGTCCACACCCACAGCATCCAGTGTCATGGCACAATGGACAAATGGGGCTGTAACTGGATGGGAGCTGCACATTCTGTCACTTTCAGCACGGGCTGCAGGTTTCCTCACTATGGGCAGTGATCTAACACAGTGTTACTGAGTAATATACTGGGTGATGAAAACAGCTGCTTTGATGGTAACTACTCCTGGTCTATAGAGCAAGACACTGGTGTGGGCTGCATATCACCCCATGCTGGACAGACCGTTTCGTCTATCTTTCTGAATCAGTGCATCGGTGTGTACTGTACTGCTCCACGTGTTGGACAGATAGCTAGTGGACTGGAGAGACCTGTGCTATATTCCATCCTGGACTGATTGCTGGGTTGTACTGAACCTGGTATGCACAGTGCTCCATGTTGAGCAGATATCTCATCTGGGGTTATACAGTATGGGCTGGATCTGTGAGGTGGATTAACTATGCGACATAATTCCTGATAGAGCTATCACTCCTCTAGCATGGCGCATTCCGCTGTTAAATCCTGTGTTTCTGCAACATGTTGTTCATTAAGTAATTAGCCAATTAAAATGTGAATATCAGTCCTTTTTGTTATGGAACTGAGCAGACACATCTCAAAATATATGATGAAGTTAGTCTTGACCGGAACATTTTCTTATTTTAAAGATAAATGTGAGGTGCTGTGTTTCAGATGCAATTTCCTTGTTCAAAATATTCGACATTAAGCAAACCACAATTCATTCAACCACTGTTGACAAAACACAAAAAAAGCAGAATAATAGATTACTTAACTACTAAGCAAGAACTGTTCCAATATGGTAACATCCGATAAACACACAGTAATTTGTTTTTCACTTCAGGGGAATTACAACCATAGACAGTACGTCAGATGTGGCCTCAGCAACGGCCTGTACAGATGCAGTGAAACATCCTTAAGATCAGCCCCAACTCTCTTTGCAAGAAAAAGTATCATTTCATTTAATTTTCCAATCACGTGCTGCCTGTACAGACTAACTTCATGTGATTTATTTAGCAGAACACACGAATCCATTTGTACCACGGAGTTCTGCATTCTGCCTCCAATTATATAATTTATGGTCGTTTTATGCTTCTTCCCAAATAGAAAGTTCCCATCACCCACAATGTACTGTTTTTATTTTGGCGAAGATTTACTCACTGCCCTCCCCTGTCTGTATTCCATTGCAGACGTCCTGTCTCCACATGAAATCTTGCTGAATGACTATCCTGGTGTATGTGCAAACTGAGCTCCAACCCACTCAGCCCCTTCATCCAAATCATTGTAAACTGTTGATGACCTCACATTAATTCCTGAGGAATTCTACTAGTTACAGCTTTCCAACCTCAAACTAAGTAATTATTTCTACTCTGTATTTACTGGTAGCGGACCAGGGCTCTTCTGTTCCTGTTTAACAGCCTAGAAAGGTTGCATGGCCTCCTGCGATACTGTGGAGCTGATTGTCGATTTGTTTCTGATCTCAGCGATCCTCCGTTCGGGCCATTTGTTGTCAGATGATCAGGTGGAGTTCGTACTGTCAATGATCCTGATCCCTGAGGGTTTAAATGACGAGCACAGAATACAGATTAACATTTGAGGGAATCGCTATCCGGTCAAAAATGCTGTCTTTCTGACTGCAACTTCTGATGCAGTCATGTGCTCAATTTTGATCTTCAGACACTGAGGAGGGGGTGAGTTCCTATTAGCCTGATGAACATGCGTCCCCTTAACAACACAACCAATAATCTCCATTATTAATTTCATTTTTGGCTGTTGTGTTTAAAATTGCTGCAGTCACTACACATTAAAGTAAGCGATTGTCTTTTAGAGGTGACCTAAGAGAGGTTTATAAAATCATGAGAAGCATGGATAGGGTAAATAGGCAAGGTATTTTCTCTGAGGTAATTTAGTCCATAACTAGAGGGCATAGGTTTAGGGTGAGAGGGGACATAGATAAAAGAGACCTAAGGGCAACTCTTTCATGCAGAGTGTGGTACGTGTTTGGAATGAGCTGCCAGAGGAAGTAGTGGAGGCTGGTACAATTGCAACATTTAAAAGGCATCTGAATAGGAATATGAATAGGAGGTGTTTGGAGGGATATGGTAGGTGGGACTAGATTGGATTTGGATATGTGGTCAGCATGGGTGTGTTGGTCCGAAAGGTCTGTTTCCGTGCTGCACATCTCTCGGATTCTATGACTGTATTACCCAGTTTTCACTGTTTCTTGGGGATGAGAATACCACAGACTGCTCAACCCTAAGGAGATAAGAACATCCTTATCTCAATCTTAAATGGTAGAAACTCGAAATTTAGAAGTGTATGAACCTCACAGCAAGTCAGCCCCCCATTTTAAAAACGAGGGCACAACAAATAGGAAAGACATAGTCCATTCAGCCCCTCAAACCTACCCCACATTCCCATTGACTCTGTCCAGGAAAGTATTCTTCAAAATCAGCCTTCACTTTTCTCTTGGGTAGACATTTCTTATAGTGTAAACCATAGAGCGTATGAAATTGGTGCAGAACTAGACTGTTTGCTCCATCAAGTATGTTTTCTGTTCAATCATGGCTAACATGTTTCTCAAAAAAATTCTCCTGCCTTCTCACTGTAACCTTGATCCCCTTATCAATTAAAACGTATCCATCTCTGTCTAAAAGGCAGAACTGTGTCTCAGTCTCTATGTCTGTATACGTGTGTGTGTTTCAGCTTATTGGAAGGAGGCAGAGGGTTGTGGAGGATGGTTGTCTTTGGGACAGGAGGCCTGTGACCAGCGGCATTCAACAGGGATTAGTACTGGATCCACTTTTGGTTGTCATTTATATCAGTGACTTAGATGAGAATTTTGCAATGTATGTCGAGCAAGTTTACAGATGGCGCCAAGTTTACTTAAATATTGGAAAGTGAAGAAGGTTAAATAATATTACAAAGAGATCTTTTTTTTAATAGGATCAATGAACCAAAGAAATTTACAGCACAGAAACTGACCCTTTAGTCAAACTCATTCTGGCCAACCAGACGTCATAAATCAACTTAGTTTCATTTTCCAGAATTTGTAATGTATCCCTCTAAACCATTCCAATTCATGACCCCATCCAGATGCGTTTTAAATGTTGTAATTGTACCATCCTCCACCACTTCGTCTGGCAGCTCACTGCATACATAAACCATGTGTGAAAATGGTACCCTTAGGACCCATTTAAATATTGGCCATCTCACTTAATTCTATGTCCACTAGTTGTGGACTTCGCTACACTGGGGTAAAAACTTTCTGGATCAAAAACACCAATCATTCTTTCCCACCTGTAACGTTTGACTGCCCACTTCTTAAAACCACGAAATGATACAAGTCAGCTGATTGCTCTCCAGCCTTTCTTCCCCAGTATTGTCATTCACTGGGCTGAGGAGTGGCAGATGGAGTTTAATTTCAATAAATCAATGTATCGCAATTTCGTAAAACAAGCAATGAGAGAATATACACAATTCAATGTCCAGCCATTGGTAACATTGTAAAACAGAGAGATCTCGGGGTTCTGATATATTTCTTTGAAGTTTGCATCATGTGTCGGCAGGTTGGTTATGAAGGCGTTTGGCTTGCTGATCTTCATTGCTCAGACCTTTGAGTACGGGAACTGAACATTATATTTAGGTTGTGCTGAACACACGTAAGGTCTCTCCTGAAGTACTGTATGCAGTTCTGGTCACCCAGTTACATTGAGGATATGATTAAACTGGAGATGGTTCAGACAAAGATTTACCAGGCTGTTGCTGGGAATGGAGTGTTTAAGTGTAAGGAAAGGCTCGATGGACTGGGACCTGTTCCACTGCAGCATAGATCTTTGAGACCTTATGAACCTTATAGAGGTTTATAAAACAATGAAGGGTATAGATAATGTTGAATGGCAGGAGCCCTTTCCTTCGGGTGGTGGACTTCTAGATAAGGGGGTAATTTTAAGATGACAGGAGAACGTTTACTGAAGATACAGTGTCATAGAGCTGTCCAGCATGGAAACACACTCTTCTATCCAACTCGATCCGCCAAACAGATGCCCTGCATTAATGTAGTTCCATTAATTGCTCCCCTATCCCCCTAAACACTTCCTTTTCATGTGCCCATCCAGATGTCTTTTAACTGTTGTAATTGTCCCTGCCTCCACAACTTGCTCTGGCAGCGCGTTACATGGAAAGCACCCTTTCTTTGAAAACGTTGCCCCTTAGATCCCTTTTAAGTCTTTCCCCACTGACCTTCAAACTTTCTCCTCTAGCTTTGGAAACGGCTACCCTGGGAAAACGACCCAGGGTATTGACACTATTCAATCCACTTGTGAGTATATAAACCTCTATGATCGCTTCTCAACCGCCGACGCTGCAGGAAAAATATCCCCAGCATATTCAGCCTCTCCATAAATCTCAAAACATCCAACCCTGGCAATATTTTTGCAATTTTTTTCTGAATCCTTTCAGGTTTCACACATCCTTTCTCAAAGAGCGAGACCGTAATTGCACGAAGTATTAAATAGTGGCCGAACCAATGTCCTGTACAGTCGCAATATGACCTTCCAACTCTTACATTCAATGCACTGTCCAAAAGCGACAAGCATATCAAACACCTTCTTTACTATCCTATATACCTGCACTCCAAGGCGTCTTTGTTTAACAACGCTCCCCAGGATATCAACATTAAATGTACAAGCCAAGCCCTGATTTTCCTTTCCAAACTGCAGCACTTCACATTTATCTAAATTAAACTCCATCTGCAACTCGTCAGCCCATTGGTCCATCTGATCAAGTTCCCGTTATACTCTGTGGTAATCATTTTCTCTGTCCACTGCACCTTCAATTTTGGTGTCAAATATGAGCTTACTGACCATGCCTCCTGTGTTCACATCCAAATTATTTATGTAAATGATGAACAGCAGTGGAACCAGCACCAATCTTTGTGGCACACCACTGGTCACAGGCCTCCAGTCTGAAAAACAACGCTGCACCACGACCATCAGTCTTCTACATTGAGGCAGTTCTGTATCCAAATGGCTCGTTCTCCTTGCATTACATGAGATCTCACAATGCTAACCAGTTTTTCATGGGGAACCTTGTCGAATGCCTTACTGAAGTCAATATAGGTCACATCCACTGCTCTGCCCTCATCAATGTTTTTTGTTACATCTTCAAGAAAAAGTAATCCAGTTCGTAAGACATGATCGCCCATGCACAAAGCCATGTTGACTTTCCTTTATCAGTCCTTGCCTTTCCAAATACATGTAAATCCTGTCGTTACGATTCTCTCCAACAGCTTGCCCACCACCGAAGTCAGGCTCACTAGTCTATTGTTCCCTCGCTTTTCCTTGCCAGTTTGTTTAATAATGGCACCACGTTAGTCAGCCTCATAACTTCCAGCAACTCAAATGGTCCAAGCGCAGGAACGTGGGACTACTTTAGTTTGAGATTATCGTTAGCATTGAGCGTATGGGCTGATAGGTCCGTTTTCAAACCCCCTGTATAACTCTATGGTTCCATGGGTGTTTGTATGTCCAAGTATGCATCTGCATATTTCTGTCCGCGTTTGTCGATTTGTGTGTGTCTATATGTGTATCTATCTCTCAGTTGTGTATTAGTGTGCATATGTATATTTGCATCTCTATCTCTGCACCTGTATGCAATGGGAAATGCATTGTTTTAGGGTGGATCATTGAATGGGGTTCAAAGCCTCCCTTCCTCAAGAGTGTATTGCTGAAAAAGAACAACCGTTCAGGCAGCATACAAGGGGCACCGAATGCATTTACAGACGGGGTCGATTGGCTTTTGACATATCAGCGAGTTTAGGGATGCAAGGGATTAGGAGGAAAGTGGAGTCGAGCCCTGGAGTAGATCAGCCATGCTCTTATTGAATGATAGTGCAGAATGGCCTACTCCTGCTCCCATTCCTTATCTTCTCATGTTATGCTTTTGGAAAGTAACTGGTTATATTCCTGGAAGTCGTGTTGTACAGTGCTGCATTCCAGGAGAGCAGACGATTTGTTTGGGTTAACCCTGAGTGGTGTATGGGAGCTAAATTCCCAGTGAATCGGTGTCTGAAACATGACCCACATCTGGAGCAGAAGTTACAGAAAGGGGAAGCCTGGAAAGAGGGATTGGGGGTGGCGGGGTCACTTCCGAAACTACACCTAACCGTCAGAGTGGTCTCGATCTGCTTCTGTGTAGCAGATCCGAAGGGCTGAATGGAACATCAGAACATAGGGCTGCGGGACACGAGCGTGAGTACGTCTCTGTGTATCTGTTTGTGCGTCCGAGTGTCTCTCTGCATCTGGGTGAGTGTGTGTGTTTGTGTGTTTGTGTCTGTATGTGTGTCTGTGAGTGTATGTGTCTGTCCGTCTGTCTGTGTTTGGATGGTGCTGTGAACTGCTGACCTCCCTCTGTCCCTTCCAAACTGAACCCCTGATGATTTTTACCATCCGCTCCAACCTGTGCAGTGGTGTGGGGAACCCAGCAGAGACTGACAGCAACAGAAAGCTCAGCAGGTCTGACAGCATCTGTGGACAGAATTGAAGGACACTTCCTCAGATCTCGTGTCAGGGGGATATTACATCACGTTAGCACCCATAGAGACTTCAGACTAGCCTCAGACTGATACACACAGATATAGAGACACTCACTAATACAGAGAAACAAATACAGACACGGGGTGTCTGTCAGTATTTCTCTTGCTCCACTGTGACCTTGTCAATATTTCACATACTCTGTCTGGTGTGCGTCAGTACTTAAATCTGTCCTCAGGGAGTGTGTTAGTATTGCACTTGCTCACAATAGCGAGGGAGTAAGTATTTCTGTGTGGAGTGTGACTGGAGGACAATTTTAATGTTTGAAGATACCATACCTGGACGAATTATAGTGTGTGTAGGACAGAATGGAACTCCAGCAGGACAGTGACACATTGGCGTCGTTTTCAGGTTTATGGAAGATCAGGATCAATGCAGAGCAGTGTGAGATGATGCACATTGGATAGAATAATTCTGAAAGTCAATATTAAACATTCTGTACCATTATAAAGCGGGTGTAGGAGCAAAGGGCACTGGGTGAATATGAGTATAGATTATTGAAGATGTCAGGACAAGTGGGGAGAGCAGTAATTATCACAGATTAGTTTCAGTACCTGCGGTGTTTACAGGAGAAAGTGTAGGAGCCCCCTTCCTGGGAGGTGGTGGTGAGTTGTGAGCCCACCCTCCTGCCCACCGAGACCGTGGGGATTCCATTTGTACCAGATAGACACAATAGGGAGATGGCATCAGGGACATGGCTTCTATGTTGTGCCGGGGGTAAACAAAGCTGCCAGTCGGTTTAAAGTGAGAATTGCCATTCACAGAATATTGCTCCTTACTCAGTTGGTGGGACGTGTATGTTTCAGAATCTCCACACGACTTCCCGGTCCTCTCTGGCTCGTACCAGTGTCCTCCCCACAGGACGGGGGGAGGGGGAAGGGAACGGATATCGGGCACTCCACCACCCGGCTTGGCCCTTTCTGTGCTATTCCAGGCTGTTTCTCCTGGAATGGGAGAAAGGGATGGAGCGTGGGTGGCGGTGGGTGGCCCTGCTGTTAGTTCTGGTGTAGGTGGGGGACATGGTGAGGTGTCCGGAGGCAGTCAGTCCAAAGTGATGTATCTATGCAGTGTTATTGGTGTGTGTGTCGGGGGTGGGGGTGGGAGGTAAAGTGGAGGGGGAGAGAAAGAGTGAGAGAGAGAGAAAGAGAGACTGTAAGCAGTAATGAGAGTGGTGGAGCATGATCCTTGTTCGGGGAGTAGGTGCTATATTGCAAATATACAGTAAGTGTGAGGGAGGAGAAATAATACATTGACCTTTATCCTGACAGAACGGGGAAGGTTATTGATGCTTGTCCTGTATTGCTGGACATTTCTTCAGACAGTAGATACTGCACTGAGCTGAGTGGTGATCTCAGACCATGCTCTGTGGGTCTGGTAGTGTGGCCTCCTCTGGGAAAAAAAATAGGTCCTACTCTGTACTAGCCCATTCACCAGGACTTCTGTATCTCTGTTGACAAACCGTGGTGTAATTGCCTCTTATCTGCCATGCTCGGGGTAAACTGTGTAGGGCAGCTCCAAACGGAGAAACAGTCTGCCCATTGGTCCTTTGATGATGGCACCGGTGCCAGGGATCATGAAATATTTAGAGTCATGCGGGCATTGGTGAGTACCTCCAACCATGAAGAAATCGAGCTGGCATTGAATGAGAGGGTCTCCATGGGGTGGGGTAGGTAGTTAATGAAGTCAGTTCGATGAGATATCACCAGGAAACTAGTTCAGGCTCATACAGACAATCCTTCTGTCATACTTAGTGAAAATGACTCTGAGACAAATTATTGTTAGATTCAGCCCAATGTGTCGAAGACTCTGCTGACCCTCCTCCCAGTTCAAAAGCTGCAGAACAAATGCTCATCCAATACCCTCCATCATCTGACCTCACACCAATATCCCGTTTACCCATCATTCCTGGAAACATTGGTTCATGTTGCAGGATACCGTTGAAATGTCTTCATTTCAGCATTCTGGATCCTGGGAACACACCCTTCCAAGAAATTGTCTCTCAGTCTCGCTCTCTCTATTCCCCAAACCCCTCCCATTTGTTGATACTTAAACTGATTCCCCCGCCATCTTTCTCTGGCAGTGATGTTCACACCCACAGCACGCCTGTGTCATGGCGCACTGGAGATATGGAGCTGTAAATGGATGGGAGCTGCACATCCTGTCACTCCCAACATGGGCTGAAAGTTTCCCTCCGCTGGGCAGTGATCTAACACAATATTCTAATGCAGTGAACAATGTACTGGGTTAATGGACACAGTTCCGCACCCTGGTCACATATATCATCTGGGATTATAGATCAATGCACTACAGTGGTCTGCGTACCTTTCCACTCTGGGTAGATTGTCGTTGTATTGCACAGTACACCAGTCCGGTTTGCACAGTGCTCCCTGATGAACACATATCTCATCTGGGTTTATGGAACAATGGACTGCTGTAGTGTGCACTGTGTTCCGCTCTGGACTGATTGCAGGGTGGTGTTCAGCAGTACACTAGTCTGGTCTGCGCAGTGCTCCATGCTGAACAAATATCTCCTCTGGGTTTATGGTGTCTGGTCTGGTTCGCGGAGGTGGATTGAGAACGTGATATAACTGATCCTTTCAGTTGATATGGCAAAGCCTTTATTTTTGTTCTCATTCATGTGATTGGACCCTCCAAATTCTGATTCCTCCAGCCAGTCCCATTCTTCAGTCTGTAGGGGGTAGTGTAATTTTTAAACGGTTAGCTGCATTTTAGTCTTTTCTACCTTATAGCAAACACAAGTGCCTTATAGTAAACACAAGCAGACACTCGAAACTGGTGCCGGACCTCCCCCATGTTTTTATTAATGAAACAATTGTAACAGCTTTCCTCGATAGCTGAGAGACCGCCCTTAACCACAGTTGTACAACATCATCCATATAAGGAAAGAACGGGGAACTCGAACACTGATTGGCCAAGTGAGTAACAAAATAATCGCAGGCACCAGAACCCAAATAAGGAAAACAGTGGGGAACCCTAGCACTCGTTGGTCAAGACAGCAGTAGGAGACCCAGCCCACATTTACGTGTATATAATGTGTGGAGATTATTAAGGGGTGTGTACCATTTTCGCACCCGAATTTGCAAAGTTGAATGAAAAGTTTTGGACAGACTCCTCCGTGTCTTTGTTCCTGGGAAGGGAAATAAAAGTGCCGGAGATGGGGCCGGACAGCCGCATATCTCGCACAAGTCTACCTCCATCGTTCGCCAACATGTTGTCGATGAGTAATTGTCCAGTTTCAATGTGAATAACTGTTCTGTCTATTTCCGGGTCGTTGGCATTGCTCACCCTGGAGCATCGGGATTCACCGCAATAAACCTCAGTAAGGTCACTCCCTAGAACCAATGCTTCAGGTATCATAGCCCCAGCCCATTCATACTCTCCGCGTAGCTCAATATCACTCGCCACCACCACCCTCCTCAAAACTGTCAATAAACTTGGAAATCTTTTCTGCACGGTTTCAAGTTTAACAACATCTTTCCCACAGCAGTGAGAACAGAATTAAAGGCAGTATTACAGAAGTGGCTGAACCTAGCGTGTAGGCAAAAGTGAATATTGCAGATGCGGGAGATTAAATTCGGGAGTGTGGTGCTGGAAAACAACAGCATGTCAGGCAGCATCTGAGGAGCAGAAAAACTGATATTTGCGGCTAAAACCCGATTCCTGATGAAGGACTTTTACCCAAAACGTCGAATTTTCCTGCTCCTCGGATGCTGCTAGCCCTGCTGTGCTTTTCCAGCACCACACTCTGAACCCAGTGTATATCCCACATGGCCTCATTCTTCATGGCCTCATTTCCCCTCCCACATGGTCGACGATGCCATCCAGAGCATTTCATCCTCTTCCCGTATATCTGCCTTCAACTTTTACCCCTCCAAACTCAATAGGGAAAGAACACTCTGTTTCTGCCCTTCCATCCCACCAAGATACAACGCATTATCCTCCCACATTTGCCCTACCCTCAAACAGACCCCACCACCAGGAATATATTTCCCTCCCCACCCCGATCTACATTCCATAAAAATCATTCCCTGCGCGGCTCCCTTGTCGGGTCCACGTCACCCACCAACCCACCCTCCATTCCTGGCATCTTCCCCTGCCACCGTATGAATTGGGAGACCTGCATCCTCACCTCGGTCCGAGTCCACAATGGATCCCTCCACACCAATCGGAGATTTACCTGCACTTCTACACATGTCGCCTACAGTATCCGTTGCTCCTGATGTTTCTCTACATTGGGGAGACAGGACGCCAACGTGTGGAACAAATCAGAGAATATCTCTGGGACACCCGCACCAACCAACCCCACCACCTCGTGGCTGAACACTAGAACTCCCCCTCTCACTCCATCATGGACATGCAGGTCTTGGAGCTCCTCCACCACTCAGCTTCTGTCTTGGGACCCTGCAACCACATGGGATCAATGTGGATTTCACCAATTTTCTCATTT
>NC_057717.1:18082425-18088690 GCF_004010195.1 Chiloscyllium plagiosum
ACCAAAACTGTTCTCAATACTCCAGGTACAGTCTCACCAACACTCTGTGAAACTGCTTCAACATGTCTTTACATCTATATTCTGACTCCCTTAAAGGAAGGCAAAACAAACTTTAAGTTTCCACTTGCATATATTCCTCCAAATACCCTTCACATCATTGCATTTTCGAACTCACTGTGTGAGTTCTTATAGAAAGCCTTCTGATAATCTAAAATATGCCAATTCTACTGGATCCCCATTATCTATGCTGTAAGAAACAACTTCAAACAATTCCAAAGTTTGTCAAGTATGATTTCCCTTTCAGAAATGCAAACTGAGTCTCTCAAAGTTTGCTGTTAATGCCTAAATATCCAATATCACATTCTATAAAATATATTCCAACAATTTCCCGATAAATGTCATGTTAATTTGTCAGCAGTTCTCCACACTATCTCTTTTTCCCTTTCTAGATGCTTGGTTCCCTACCATTCATCTATAGTGCTTGGATCACGTTTACGAATGTACATTTATCTGCACCAGCTTCCAGACTCTGCAGAGTGTACAGGAAAATAAGAACGCAGTCATCGACAATGCAATCAATACTCTATTGGTGATTTTTTTCTGAAGATTTTGGTATGAAGTACATCTGGTTTGTCAAGCTTAGCAATGCTCAATCCAGCTGCATGTTCAATATTGCCTTGTTACTGATATGAATTGACTTTATGTCTTTACTTCCACAAGTCCTATACGATCACATCGTATTTCTGGGTGATTTTCTGGATCTTACTCCATTAAGACAGATGTAAAGTAACTGGTCATTTGCTTTGCTTTGCTATTTCCCTGTTATCCACCATAAGCTCGTTTCTTCCGATTGCAAATTTCCACATTTGACTATATATTTTTTTCTTTTAAAATATAGATCAAAGATTTTTGCAGTCTTTGTGTTCCTGTTTGTTTGCATGCATGTTCACTTTTTGATTTCCCGATCAGTTTCATGGCCCTCCTTTTCTGGATTGCCATTTTCTGAGAATTATTAGGATTCCACAATGTCTGGATTCTTTTGAAGTCACTTCCTGTGATTAATATATTCTTTAATTTGTTATGTTAATCATCATTGTGTCACTTACTCACACTTTGGTGTTTTCACCTGAAATAAGTAGACATATCTTTCAGACTATGCAGTATTTCTATAAATCTTCTGGTCCTGACTATGTATATTCAGGAACACTGCAGGGGGACAGAGAAGTAATAGCGGGGGCCGTGGTTGGTACTTTTGTATCATCGGTAGCCAACTGGTGAGGTCCCGGAGGATTGGAGGGATTTGTCAGCAGTTCTCCACACTATCTCTTTTTCTCTTTGTAGATGCTTGGATCCCTACCATTCATCAAAAGTGCTTGGATCACGTTTACTAATGTACATTTATCTGCACCAGCTTCCAGACTCTGCAGAATGTACAGGAAAATAAGAACGCAGTCATCGACAATGCAATCAATACTCTATTTGTGATTTATTTCTGTAGATTTTGGTATGAAGTACATCTGGTTTGTCAAGCTTAGCAATGCTCAATCCAGCTGCATGTTCAATATTGCTTTGTTACTGATATGAATGACTTTATGTCTTTACTTCCACAAGTCCTATACGATCACATCGTATTTCTGGGTGATTTTCTGGATCTTACTCCATTAAGACAGATGTAAAGTAACTGGTCATTTGCTTTGCCATTTCCCTGTTATCCACCATTAGCTCGTTTCTTCCGATTGCAAATTTCCACATTTGACTATATATTTTTTTCTTTTAAAATATAGATCAAAGATTTTTGCAGTCTTTGTGTTCCTGTTTGTTTGCATGCATGTTCACTTTTTGATTTCCCGATCAGTTTCATAGCCCTCCTTTTCTAGATTGCAATGTTTTGAGAATTCTTAGGATTGCACAATGTCTGGAATTGTTCTGAAGTCACTTCCTGTGATTAATATATTCTTTAATTTGTTATGCTAATCATCATTGTGTCACTTACTCATTCTTTGGTGTTTTCACCTGAAATATGTAGACATATCTTTCAGACTATGCAGTATTTCTATAAATCTCCTGGTCCTGACCAGATATATTCAGGAACGCTGCAGGAGGACAGAGAAGTAATAGCGGGGGCTGTGGTTGGTACTTTTGTATCATCGAGTAGCCAACAGGTGAGGTCCTGGAGTAGTGGAGTATAGCAAATGCTGTGCCCTTTTCAAGAAGTGCTACAAAGAAAAACCTGGGACCTATAGACCAGTAAAACTGACATCTCTAGTCGGTATGTTTCTTGAGAAGATTCTGAGAGAGACGATATACATGCATTTGGAAAGTCAGGGTGTGATTATGAGCAGTCAGCACGTCCTTGTGCATGGGGGATCATGGCTCAAAAATTTGTGAGAGTGCTTTGGTGAAATGACCAGTAACTTTGACAAGGGCATCGTGGTATAAGTAGTGTATATGGAGTTCAGTAAGGCCTTCAGTAAGGTTCCACATGGTAGGCTTCTCTGGAAGCTTAGATCATATGGAATTGAGGGGGAGATTGCAAATCAGATCCAAAATTTGCTTGATGGTACGAAACATAGAGTTATAGTGGAAGGATTCTTGTCGGACTGAAGGCCTGTGATGACCGGAATGCCTCAGGGGTCGGTTCTGGGACTATTACTGTTTGTTTTATGCATGTATATTGTATATATATTTATATATTACACACATATATGATTTAGATGAAAATGTACAGGCATGAATTATAAGTTTCAAGGTGATACTAAAATAGGCGGTATCGTGGACAGTGAGGAAGATTATCAGAAATTTCAGAAATTACAGCAGTGCCTTGATCAGGTGAGGAAGGGTCGAGAAATGGCAAATGGAGTTTAATATATATAAGTGTCAGTTCTTGCATTTTAGAAGGTCAAATCAAGGTAGGAGTTTCATGGTGAATGGAAGGGTCTTAAGGAGTGTATTGAGACAAAAGGACCTTGGAATTCAGGTTCAATGTTCTCTGAAAGTGGAGTCACAGGTAGACAGGGCAGTGAAAAAGGCATTTGGCACACTGGCCTTCATCAGTCAGAGTAATGAGTATCGAAATTAGGGAGTTATGTTGCAGTTATACAGGATGCTGGTGAGGCAATATTGGTAGTGTTATGTTCAGTTTTGTTCACTTTGCGAAAGGAAGGATGTTATTAAACAGGAAATAGTGCAGAAGAAATTTACAAGGATGTTGCCCGCACTCAATGGTCTGAGTTATAGTGAGAGGTTGGGCAAGCTAGGAGTTTTTACTTTAGAGTGTATGAGACTGAGGGGGATCTGATAGAAGTGTATAAGATCGTGGGAAGCATGGATAGATTGAATGCACTCAGTCTTTTTTTCCACAGGATTGAGCAACTCACGGACTAGAGGGCATCAATTTAAGATCCGAGGGGAAAGAGTAAAAGGGAACCTGAGGGGCAATTTATTTTACACACACGGTGGTATGCACATGGAATGAGCTTCCAGCAGAAGTGGTTGAGGGAGGTACATTCACAAAATTTAAAATGCATTTGCACGAATACGCTGATAGGAAAGAATAAGAAGGATATGGGGCAAGGGCAGGGAAATGGGGTTAATGTGAATGGACATTTTATTTGGAATGGACCAGTTTGGGTTGAAGGGCCTTTCTCCGTGCTGTCGGACTCTATGACTCTCACAAACATTGCTTCTCCCATTGAATGTTATATTATACTTCCCCAATTCATTGGAGCATACTTGACCCTCTAGCCTCCGGGCTTCCATGATGTTTGACCAGAATGTTCAAACATTCGATTCAGACGCCGTGTAAAAATGCAACACATTGATGTCACTATTCCTCCAAAGCTGCTTCAGAGCAAGGTTATTAATTAGTCCTCCTGACAACACAACACCAAATCTGAAATAACCTGCTCTCTAGTTTGGTTCACAACATACTGTTCAACCTACCTAATACACACTTACAGAAGTTTTTCTTCACAGTATTAGTAGTCACTGCAGTTTCAGCGCAATTTGAGACCATCTATTATTACTGCAGCATCACGATTGTGTGTTACTCATTCACAGGATGACGGCGTCGCTGGATAACCAGTATTTATTGCCCATGTGTGGTGTAAAATTCCAAGCAGTGGAATGTGGTGAAACGGTTAAAAATTATGTCCCAATAATTTAAGTGACAGATTTGGTTTTGATATATGACACACTAATGTTTGCTTCACCTTGATATTTGTAACATCCACCCAAACTGATTCTGTGGGAAGTGAGGGAAAGGGTCTGTGGCGTTATTAGCAATAGACTTGGACAAGACGTTCAGGGAGACTCACCTCAACGCTGAGATGATCTGAAGAATTGGTCAGCAATACAGGACAAGCTTCAATATTCTTTCCTCCCCACTTTGCCAGGACAAGTGTCACCATATTCTTCTGCTCCCTCACACTCACTGTATACCTGTTTTAACACCTACCCCTGACCAAGGCTCACACTCTATCTCCAAATAAGGCTCAAGCACGACCACACTCACTGTTGAATTCAGCACCTTCCACACACCCCCCCCCCCCCTTAATTTTTCTGTCACTGACGCAATAGCCCCGCACACTAATACTTCTGCATGGATACAACACTGTGGTCAGACTCCCTGCGGACACCTCACCCTTCCCCCTTCACCTACACCAGCATTAACAGCGGGGACACCCACTCCCACCCTCACTCCGTCCCTCCTCTTCTCCCATTCCAGGAGAAACATTCTGGAATAGGACGTAAAGGGCCAAGCCGGGTGTTAGAGTGCCCGATATCCGTTCCCTCACCCTCTACCTCGACATATGGGGAGGATCCTGTGGAGATTCTGAAACATCGACGTTCCACCAACCAAGTAAGCAGCAATGTTCAGTAAAGGGCAATTCTCAATTTAAACTCACTGGCAGTTCCAATCTCATCTCTCTCACTTTTCAGGCTTAGTTAAAAGCATTAATGAAAGACTAAAAATAAAAATAATGTTTATTCTCTTCAGTAAAAATGTTAAAAAGAAAAAAAATAAACGATATAAGTTCATTACGAAAAATCTAAACATCATTCAAAATTATGGGCAATCCTCGTAAATACTCGACATCATTTCTCTCACTAAATCTTTTTACGAGTGTTTGTATTCTAGCATCTGCTTCTTTAATTTCAACGGAATATCGTGCCTTGTTATCAAATGCTCATAGTAAATGTCCCTTTTTCTCTGAACTTTTCGTAACTGTCATTATCTTTCCAAATAACTGGATGTTCTACATCAAGGTCGCACTGTCATCTCCTGTGGGCAGCTTCTGCATTATTTTCTGTTCTGTTCTCATTGTTTCAAGTTCTTTCATATAAACTCCACATTCCAACTGGAAACATCGGTGGACGTCGACCATTTCCTCTGCGTAATCTTCTACCTTCATAGTTATCCTCGAACCACTCCAGCAGCGGTTGCAGTTCATCTGGAAGCCCATCAGACAAATGTGCAATAGCTGCATGAATGTTTTCAATCGGAATAAATGCAAGGCCAATTATCATTTTAGCTCTGAAAGAAAACTCTGAGTCAGTGTTATACTTACTCAAGTGTCTTTTTAACATTTTTACTAAAGGGAATAAATATCATTTTTGTTTTTATTGCTTTGATTAATGCTTTTATCGAAGCCTGAAAAGGAATAAATATGAGTTGCGCTGAAATAGTTCTGCGCCTAAATGGGTCTGCGGCAAAATGGGCTGCACCAAACAGGCCGCACCAAACAGAATGAAGTATTCAATAAATTACACAGCACAGAGGGACGCTATATAACCATCCCAGGCTGTCATGCAGAAGCAGGGGTGCCCTGGATAGCTGTAAGGAAATACAGAGTAGAGATCATTACTCATTTTGTGTTTGGAAAGCTGTAACAAGTGGAATTCTTCAGGGATCTGTGTGAGCTCATCAACAAATTACAATCTATTCTAATGAACCGGATGAAGGAGATGGAGCTCAGTTTGCTCATGCACAGGATAGTCATTCAATAAGATGTCAAATGAAGACAGAGCGTCTGAAATGGGATACAGACAGTGGAGGGAAGACTGTCTGCAGTGGGATACAGGCGGGGGAGGACAGAGCGTCTGCAATGGGATACAGACAGGGAGAGTGCAGAGCGTCTGCAATGGGATACGGACAGGGGGAGGGCAGAGTGTCTGCATTGGGATGCAGACAGGGGGAGGGAAGAGCGTCTGCAATGGGATACAGAAGGGGGAGGGCAGGGCGTCTGCAATGGGATACAGACAG
>NC_057717.1:18088762-18093435 GCF_004010195.1 Chiloscyllium plagiosum
GAAAGGCGGGGGGGACAGAGGTTCTGCAATGGGACACAGATTGGGAGAGGACAGAGCACCTGCAATGGGTTACAGGTGGGGTAGGGCAGAGTGTCTGCAATGGGATACAGATGGTGGGAGGGCAGAGCATCTGCAATGGGATACAGACAGGGGAGGGAAGACTGTCTGCAGTGGGATACAAATGGGGGATGGCAAAGCGTCTGCAATGGGATACAGACAGGGGAGGCAGAGCGTTTGCAATGGGATACAGACAGGGGAGGCAGAGCGTCTGCAATGAGATACAGATGGGGGAGGACAGAGGGTCTGCAATGAGATACAGACGGGGCAGGACAGAGCGCCTGCAGTGGGATACAGACAAGGGAGGTCAGAGCGTCTGCAATGTGATACAGACGGGGGAAGACAGAGCGTCTGCAGTGGGATACAGACAAGGGAGGTCAGTGTGTCTGCAATGGGATACAGACGGGGGAGGGCAGAGCGTCTGCAGTGGGATACATTTAGGGGGAGTGCAGAGCATCTGCAATGGGATACAGACAGGGGGAGTGCAGAGCATCTGCAATGGGATATGGACAGGAGGAGGGCCGAGCGTCTGCAATGGGATACAGACAAAGGAGGTCAGAGCGTCTGCAATGGTATATGGAAAGGGGGAGGGCAGTGCTTCTGCAATGGGATACAGACAGGGGAAGGGCAAGGCCTCTGCAATGGGAGACACACTGGGGGTTGGATGCACGTCTGCAATGTGATGCAGACAGGGTGAGGACAGAGCGTCTGCTATGGATACAGACAGGGGAGGGGAGAGCATCTACAATTGGATACAAACGGCTGAGGGCAGTGCGTCTGCAATCGAATATAGACAGGGGGAGTGCATAGCGTTTGCAGTGGGATACAGGCGGGGAGGGCAGAGCATCTGCAATGGGATCCAGACAGGGGAAGGACAGAGTGTCTGCAATGGGACACTAATGGGTGAGGGCAGAGCATCTGCTATGGGATACAGACGGGGAGGCAGAGCATCTGCAATGTGATACAGACAGGGGGAGGGCAGTGCTTCTGCAATGGGATACAGACAGGGGAGGGGATAGCATCTACAATGTGATATAGACAGGAGGAGGGCAGTGCGTCTTCAATGGGATACAGACAGGGGGAGTGCAGAGCGTCTGTAATGGGATACAGATGGGGAGGGCAGAGCATCTGCGGTGGGATACAGACAGGGGGAGGACGGAGCATCTGAAATAGGAGACAGGCAGGGGGCGGGCAGAGGGTCTGCAATGGGACGCAGACTGGGAGAGGACAGATCATCTGCAATGGGATACAGACGAAGGAGGGCAGAGCGTCTGCAATGGGATACAGACAGTGGAGGGAAGGCTGTCTGCAGTGGGAGACAGACAGCGGAGGGCAGAGCGAGGGCAGTGCGTCTATAATGGGATACAGACAGGGGAAGGGCAGAGCCTCTGCAATGCGATACAGACGGCTGAAGGCAGTGCGTCTGTAATGGGATTCAGACGGAGAAGGGCGGATCGTCTGCAATGGGATACAGATGGGGGAGGGCAGAGCGTCTGCAATGGGATACAGACAGCGGAGGGCAGAGACGGAGCAGTGAGTCGACAATGGGATACAGACAGGGGCAGGGCAGAACATCTGCAATGGGATACTGATGGGTGAGGGCAGTGCGTCTACTATTGGATACAGATGGGGAGGCAGAGCATCAGCAATGGGATACAGACAAGGGAGACAGAGTGTCTGCAATGTGATACAGACAGTGGGAGTGCAGAACGTCTGAAATGAGACACAGGCTGGGGAGGGCACAGCAACAAGCAATGGCATGCAGACATAGGATGGCTGTGAGCAAAGCTTCAGCAGAAAAAAAAACAGTGCAATATATATGTGATGGAAATTTTCTGTTTTGGGAAAAAGGTAAAAACAGCAGAAATTTATTTAAATGCAAGGAGAATGCAGAACTCAGTGTTACAGAGGGATTTGTGTGTCTTAGTACATGAATCACATCAAATTAACCTGAAGATGTAGCAAGTGATTTGGAAGGTAAATGTCATGATCCTGTTTCGTGCAAGGGGTGTTGGGTATGATCTCAGCGATGTTTTCTGCATCAGTACAGGGCATTGCTGAGATTACATGTGTTGTATTATGTGTAGTTATAACTGTCTAAACCGAAAAACAAAAACAAAATTGCTTTCGAAATGTTTCAAAGATGTTTCTCTATTCTCATTCTTGGGATGAAGGCATTACGTTATGAAGAATTAACAGTTCGGCCTGAGAATGAGGGATGTTTTATTGACCATATAAGACCTTGAGAAGAGTGTAGTTGGTGAATACCGGATGGATATTTCTTCTTGTGTGGGAGAATAAAACTGGGGAAATACTTTAAGAATAAGTCAGTTTCAAAGGAAAGGTCATTGGACTGTGAATTCTCTTCCTACATGCTGACAGAACATGCAGCAATTATAGAACATAGAACATAGAACATAGAAGAATACAGCGCAGTACAGGCCCTTTGGCCCTCGATGTTGCGCCGATCCAAGCCCACCGAACCTACACTAGCCCACTATCCTCCATATGCCTATCCAATGCCCGCTTAAATGCCCATAAAGAGGGAAAGTCCACCACTGCTACTGGCAGGGCACGCCATGAACTCACGACTCGCTGAGTAAAGAACCTCCCCCAAAATCTGTCCTATACCTACCTCCCCTTAATTTAAAGCTATGCCCCCTCGTAATAGCTGACTCCATACGTGGAAAAAGGTTCTCACGGTCAACCCTATCTAAACCCCTAATCATCTTATACACCTCTATCAAGTCACCCCTAAACCTTCTTTTCTCCAATGAAAACAACCCCAAGTGCCTCAGCCTTTCCTCATACGATCTTCCTACCATACCAGACAACATCCTGGTAAACCTCCTCTGCACCCATTCCAGTGCCTCCACATCCTTCCTATAAGTGCCTCCATATCCTTCATTGGGGGAGTGGGAGGTGAGTTGAAGTGTTCGGCCATGGAGCAGTGGGGATGGTCGGTGTTAACTTTTCTGCCTAATTTAAAACGAGCAACACAGAAATATTTAGCTGTAATCTGTAAATATTCGAATGGCCAAGTTCTATTTAAAGTAATAATTAACTACTTTATTTCTTAAAGTGTAACAGAGAATAATTAACTCACAACTATGAAAAAATACTTACTTTAACCCATCTTTTACCTTCCCTTCTATGAAATCAGTTACCAAAAACTCCCAATTAAGATTTCCTAAACCACATTTCTTATCACTCAACCAGGCAGCTTTCAATTGATCTATTTGGATCTTCCTGTGACTTCTTATCTTCCTCATAGGAATTTCTGCATCAGAAATTACAGATTTATAAAGTAGTTTTAAGAGAGCTATTTTTCAGGCAGACTGGTGGCATGGCAGTTCTCCTCCCAAATATTAAATTTTCCCAGTTTTATACCCCAGAGCATCAGATTGTGTCATTGACTTTTAAGATTGTCAATATAATCAATTCAAAACTGGACTGGAGTTTCATATTTTTCGAAATATAATTTAAACTGATTGGCCGAATTCAAATTTGTTTTTGTCTCCAGGCAACGAGCTAATCGAGTTGTTTTACCAAATATTACATTCTTACTTTATTGAGAACATTTGGTGCTGCATCTGATAGTTCTGCTGCGTTTAACCCTCTTAAAGTACACCCAACCCTTCATAACAGTTGGTGTTGGCGTTTCAGAGATGTTCCGAATGTGGAGGAGACTACATCAGGTGTAACATTGGTGGAAGTACAGGTAAATTTCTGTCATATGTCGAAGTATCATTTGAGGCCTTGGACGGAGGTGAGGGGAGAGGTGCGGGTGCAAGTTTTGCACTAAACATCTCTGGGACACCTGAACTTAAAAACCCTACCGCCACGTGCATAAACATCTCAACAAGTGCATGCAGGTCCTGGGTCTCCTTCATCGCAAACCTTCCAATCCAACACCTGGAGGAAGAATGCCTTATTTTCCTGCATTTTTTGATCTTTTAAATTGGATCAAATTTGGAGTTGATCATTTCATATTTGTGATGATGCACTCACTGTGGGGATATCCAATCCCAGAGTAAAATCGAAAAAGGGAGTTATGGCTGCAGCAGGGATTTGGCTGTGCATGAGAAACTCCATTTTTTTTTTAATTAAAGGGATTTGGGTATTGCTGGGTAGGTAAACATTTCCTACGCTTCTGTAATTGCCCAGAGAGCATGTAACAGTCAACAAGGTTGTTACGGGTCTGGAGTCACATGTGGGGTCGATGAGGTAAGAATGACAGATCGCCTTCCCCAAAGGACATCAGTGAATGAAATGGTTTTTCTTCCTGACAACTGACAACTGTTTCATCATCATCATTGGACTCATTGAAGTTCTAACATCTGCCATGGGGAATGTTACCTAAGTCTATGAATTAACAATCTCGTGATAGGTCCATTAGGCCATCGTCCTCCAACATCTATAGTAATGGTGTGAATCCACAGAGATTTAAGGGTTGCTATCATTGAAGCCTCACAGTGCCAAGGACCGGGGTTCGATTCCACCCTCCAATGACTGTGTGGAGCGGCCACATTCTCCGCATGGACTTCCTCTGGGTGCTCTGTTTTTTTTTCTCGCAATCGAAAGGTGTGCATATTAAATGGGTTGCCCTATAGTGT
>NC_057717.1:18094668-18105103 GCF_004010195.1 Chiloscyllium plagiosum
CCAAGGATACTGGTGCCCCTTAGGTTCAGGTGTAGACCATCCTGTTTATAGAGGTCCCACCTTCCCCAGAAAGAACCCCAGTTATCCAAATACCGGAATCCCTCCCTCCTGCACCATCCCTGTAGCCACGCATTTAACTGTTCTCTCTCCCTATTCCTCGACTCTCTATCACGTGGCACGAGTAACAAACCAGAGACAACAACTCTGTTCGTTCTAACTCTGAGCTTCCAACCTAGCTCCCTGAAAGCCTGCCTAACATCCTCAGCCCTCCTCCTACCTATGTCATTACTGTATATATTTAAGAATATTCATTTTAACACAGATATTGTGAAGACATGAAACGCTTATTTTTTACATTATGCAAGCACATTTTAACACATCTTCAAAACAAGTATGACCATTTATTATTAATAAATTGATTCTACAATAACGCACTGACCTGGAGTCGAGAATGCGATGGAGTCATATAGTTCAGACAATGTTCAAGAAGAGCTCACAGAGTCCAGTATGGGACGGATAACGTTACTGATTTCACTTATAGATGGAAAATGTAGCCTATCTGTGGAGGAACAGTCTATTGCTCCCTTTCTGTTTCCCTATCGCTCATCACAGCAATGAGTGGGAGTGAAAAAAAGCCCAGTCGGCTTTCCCACTAATGGAGGATTCCTGATGAGGATTCATTGGAATCTCCCCATTGCCTGAAGCAAAACAATTCAGCCAAATTCAACTGTTTCATGAAGAAATCCCATTGCCAGAAGGCTGTGCAAGCAGAATAACTACAGAATTAATTATCCGACTCGATAGTGAGGGGAACAGACAGGAGATTCTGTGGTTGCAAATGGTGTGTAGCCTCGCACATGCCAGGGTCCAGGATGTCTCAGAGCGGCTGCAGAAAGTTCTCACCAGTGGTGCGGGTGGGGGTGGGGGACGCGGCAGGAAGCAGCGAGAAGTCATTTTGCACATTGGTACAAAGAACAGAGTGACACAGGTAGAAATCGTGATGACATCCGACATAGTGATTGTAGAGAGCTAGGGAAAAGGATAAAATAAAGGACCATGACAGTGGTAATATTCAGTTTACTTCCACTGCTCCGTGCTAGTGAGAGTAAGAACAGGAGAATATGGCAGATGAAGGGGTGGCTAAAGAATTGGTGCAGGGGGCAGAGATTTTTGGATTACTGGGATCTTTTGTGGGGCAAGGTGACGTGTTCAGGAAGGACGAGTTGTACCTGAACTGGAAGGGGACCAATATCCTGGCAGGCAGGTTTGCTACTGGGGCAAGGGAGGGTTCAACTAGATTGGCTGGGGTTGGGGAGGGGTGGGATCCTCAACAGCTGGGAGGCAAGTGCGAGGCTGGAAGGAGATACAGTAATCAGAAACAGTAAAATGAAGAGACAAGTCAGGCTAGACAACGACAGGGAGCAAAGAATGCCTGTTGGATTAAATTGCAACTGTTTCAATGCAAGATGGCTGACAGGTAAGGCCAATGAACTCAGTGCATGGATTGGTGGGTGGGACTGGGATATTATAGCCATTACTGAAACATGGCTAAGGGAGGGACAGCACTGGTAGCTTAATGTACCAGGGTACAGGTGTTTTATGCGGGACAGAGATGGTGGAAAGAGGGGACCATGAGTTTCATTTTTGATTAAGGCGAATATCACAGCAGTAATCAGAGATAAAATAACTGACGGATCATCCTGTGAGGATTTGTCTGGGGAGCTAAGAAATAAGAAGGGAATGGTGATAGTATTTGGATTGTACTATAGGTCCCCCAAATAATAAATGAGGAATTAAGGGAACAAAAATATGTAGACAGACTGGGGAGACTTGCAGGGCCAATAGGATTGCATTAGTAGGAGATTTTAATTTTCCTAACATGACATAGAATTAAGGACGGAGATGGGGTGTATTTATTAAGTGTGTTCAGAATAGCTTCCTCAAACAGTAAGTAGAGGGTGCAACTCAGGACGGGACGAAACTTGACCTACTCTAAGATCTAGGGCAGGACAGGTGACTGAGGTGACAGTGGGGGAGCACTCTGGGACCAGTGACCATAGCTCGATTAATTTTTAAATAGTTATGGAGAAGGACAAAACTGCTCCACATGTTCAAGTTCAAACTTGGGGCAAGGTGAATTTTGGTGGAATTAGACAGGAGCTTGGAGGGGTTGGTTGGAGGCGTTTGTTTGGAGGTGAAGGGACCTCCTGCAAGTTGAAGGACTTTAAAAGTGAAATGTCTACAGTTCAAGGTCTATATGTTCCTGAGAGGGTAAAAGGCAAGGTTGGTAGGAAGAGGGAACCTCCGATGTCAGGAGATATTGAAGCTTTGACCAGCAAAAAGGAGGCGTGGCTCAGGTTCAGGCAACTGGAATCGAGGGAATACCTGGAGGTATACAGGGGATACAGTAGTTTACTAAAGGAGGAAATCAGGAGGGCGAAAGGGGGGCACAAGATTGCTTTGGCTGAGAAGATTAGGGTGAATTCAAAGAGTTTCTTTAAGTATATTAAAGTAAAAAGAATAACGAAATGAGAATATGACCCCTCAAAGTCCAAAGTGGGCATGCATGTCTAGAACCGTAGGAGATTTGTGAGATTCTCAATGAATATTTCTCGTCTGCCTTTACCGTGGAGAAAAACATGAAGACTAGGGAGGTTAACAAAGGTAGTAGCGTTATCTTGGGGTGAGTCAATATCACAGGAGAAGACGTGTTGGATGCATTAGAATGTATGAAGGTGAATACATCTCCTGGTCCTAAACAGATGCATCCAAGAACACTGCGAGAGACTACAGAAGAAACTACGGGGACCCTGGCTGATATTTTTGCATCATCGTTAGCTACTGTTTAAGTTCCAGAATATTAGAGATTAGCAAATGTTGTGCCATTATTCAAGAAGGGAATCAAAGAAAAATCTGGGATCTATAGACTCGGAAACCTAACATCTGTGGTCGGTAGGTTACTTGAGAAGTCTCTGAGGGATGTGATACACTTGCATTTGGAAAGATAAGGTTTGTTTAGAAATAGTTTTTTTTTGACAAGATTCAGTATGGAAACAGTCTATTTGGCCCAACAAGACCACACCTGTATTTACCCCTGATGAATGCACATAACACGATGGGTAACTTAGCATGGCCAATTCACCTCACCTATACATGTTTGAATTGTGGAAGGAAAATGGTGCACCCAGAGGAAACCCACACAAACACAGTGAGAATGTGCAAACTCCACACAGAGAGTCACCCGAAGCTGGAAACAAACCTGGATCCATGGCACTATGAGGCAGCAGTACTAGCCATGAACCACCATGCCACCCTTGCTTTTTTCAACACAATTCAATGACACAGGGACAAAATCTATTTTGACTTTCATCCATGATGCACGTTCCAATATCACATACCATGGATGATTTATTATCCATCTTATTATTATTTATTAGTTTGTTATTATTAATTTTAATAATTACTATTAATAGTTGTTTTTAGACTGGAAAGATTGCATGGCTTTGTGAGTGGGAGATCATGCCTCTCAAATTTGTTTGAATTCATTGATGAAATAACCAGAAATGTTGATGAGGGTAGGGCGGTAGATGTAGTCTGTATAGTTTTCAGAAAGGCCTTTGACAAGGTTACCATTGAAAGGCTGGTCTGGAAGGTTAGAATCGCATGAAATCCAGAGGGAGCTGGCAAATTGGACACACAATTGCCTTCATGGTAGTAAGCAATGGGTACTAGTGGAAGGATGCTCTCGGACTGGAGGCCTGTGACACCTGAAGTGCCTCAGGGGTCGCTGCTGGGCCCATTGCTGTTTGTTATCTGTAACAATGATATTCTGGCGAATGTACAAGGCATGATTAGGAAACTTGAAGATGACACTAAAATAGGTGGTATCGCGGACTGTGAGGAAGTATATCAGAAATTGCAGCAGGGCCTCGATCAAACTGAAGAAGTGGGCTGAGGAATATTTTGGCAAGGTTAGATCAAGGTAGGAGATTCATGGTTATTGGTAGGACTTTAAGGAGTGTAGTTGAGCAGAGGGACCATGGAGTTTAGGTCCACCATTCTCTGAAAGTGGGGTCATAGTTAGACATGGTAGTGAAGAAGGTTTTTGCCACACGAGCAAGCATCAGTCAGGACATGGAGGCAAGCAGTTGGGAAGTTATGTTGCAGTTATACAGGAAGTTAGTGAGGCTGCACTTGTAGTGCTGTGTTCAGTTTTAGTCACATTGCGATCGGAAGGATATTTTTTAATTTGGAATGTATGCAGAGCGAATTTACAAAAATGTTGCCAGAACTCAACAGTATGAATTATAGGGAGAGGTTGGACAAGCGAGGACTTTTTTCTTTAGAGAATAGAAGACTGAGAGGGATCTTTTTTCATTAGATTAGATTACTTACAGTGTGGAAACAGGCCCTTCGGCCCAACAAGTCCACACCGCCCCGCCGAAGCGCAACCCACCCATACCCCTACATTTACCCCTATACCTAACACTACGGGCAATTTAGCATGGCCAATTCACCTGACCTGCACATCTTTGGGCTGTGGGAGGAAACCGGAGCACCCGGAGGAAACCCACGCAGACACGGGGAGAATGTGCAAACTCCACACAGACAGTCACCTGAGGCGGGAATTGAACCCAGGTCTCTGGCGCTGTGAGGCAGCAGTGCTAACCACTGTGCCACCGTGCCGCCCAAATCTTATTGAAGTTTACATGGATAGGGTAAATGGATCCAGCTTTTTTTTTCCCTAGAGTTGGGGAATCGAGGAGGAGAGGGCATTAGTTTAAGGTGAGAGGGGAAAGAATAAAAGGGAAACTGGTGGAAACTGCTTGACACAGAGAGTAGTACACAAAGGGGATGAGCTGCCAACGGAAGTGGTTGAAGCATTTGTATTAACGATATTTATTAACGATATTTAATGGGCATTTGGGCAAGTACATGGACAGGAAAGGACGAGAATGCTATGGGCCAAGTGCTGGGAAATGAGGTTAGTGTGGTTGGATATTTGGGTCAGCATGGACGAGTTTGGGCCAAAGGGCCTCTCTGCCTCACTCCATGCTGTAGGACTTGATGACTACAAATAGAACAGCATTTGGGTCAAACTCTCATTTTTCCTTTGGTCATGAGTTCGAATCATATTTGGATAATGTTCTTTCAAGTTAACTTTGCAGATATTTTGCTTTTCAGTTTGTTATCGACAATATGTGTGTGTGTCTGTGTGTGTGTGTGCCTGTGTATGTATGTGTGTGCGTGTGCGTGCATGTGAGTGTGCGTTTCTCAGTATTTTTCAAAGGGAAATATCAATGTACGTATTTGCATTATCTGCTCGTCATTCCTCTTTCCATCATAGTTTGAGCAACTTTGTTTTTTCATAAACGTGTTGGTTTAGTAGATTAAAGAAATCTGCCTGACTTGTTCCTAACACTGACTCTGACACACTCTGAGAACTATATCATTTGGCCATATCACCAACCTACTTGTATTTTTTTTGTAGCCACTGGAAGCTTGGGGCTAGAAAAGGGAGCAATAAGCCAAAAAACACAGGGAATTATCGACTCAATCAGCCAACGTCAGTGTCGAGGAGGTCGTTGGATGGGATTCTGAGGGATAGGATTTACATGTATCTAGAAAGACAAAGAGTGATTAGGGGTAGTCAAAATGGATTTGTGTGATGGAAATCATGTCTAATTAATGCGAATGAGTATTATGAAGAGGTGGCAAAGAAGATTGAGGAAGACACTGGTGTACACTGTTTACACAGACTTGAGCAAGGCATTTAATAAGGTTCCCCATCGTAGACAGATTACTAAAATTAGGTTATATGTAATCTAGGAAAAGCTAACCAATTGGATACAAAATTGGATTGAAGGTAATAGAATGTTTTCTAGACTGAAGACCTGTGGCCAGCGGTGTGCTGAAAGAATCAGTGCTGAGCTCACTGCTTTTCATCAAGGCTATAAACAACTTTGATGCGATTATCGGAGGCATGGTTAGTAAGTTTACAGATAACATCACCAAATTGGTGCAGTGGACAGTGAAGAAGATTATCACAGAATATAAAGGGATCCTTGACCATCAATAAACCAAAGACTGGCAGATGGAGTTTAATTATATATTTGTGAGGTTTTGCATTTTGGTAAGTTAAAGCGGGGTAGTGCCCTGGGGAATGTTGATGAACAAAGAGACTTACGGGCGAAGATTCATAGTTCCTTGAAAGTGGAGTTAATTATATATTTGTGAGGTTTTGCATTTTGGTAAGTTAAAGCGGGGTAGTGCCCTGGGGAATGTTGATGAACAAAGAGACCTACGGGCGAAGATTCATAGTTCCTTGAAAGTGGAGTTTAGGTCGGTAGAGTGCTGAGGAACGTGGTTGGCATGCTTGCCTTAATTGGTCAGAACATTGAGTACAGGAGTTGGGATAGCATGTTGCGCTTGTACAGGACGTATGTGAGGCCACTTTAAGAATACTGCATACATGTCAGTTGACTCTGCTAAAGGATGGATGTTGTTAAGCTTGAAAGGCTTCATAAAAGGTTTATGAGATTTTCTGGAACCTGAGGGTTTGAGCTACAGGGAGATGATGAACAGGATGGGGCTTTTTCCCCTGGCCTGTCAGACGCTGAATGGTGACATGATAGAGTTTAGAAAAGTCCTGAGGGGCAGGGATAGTCTGAATGGGCAAGATCTTTTTCCCAGTGTAGGGGCGTCCAGAACTAGATGGCATAGGGTAAAGGTGACAGGGCAAAGACTTAGAAGGGACCTGAGGGGAAACTTTTTTATACAGAGGCTGGTGGGTGTACTGTCAGAGGAAGTGGTGAAAGTGGGTACAATTACAAGTTTAAACTGTATCTGGTACATCTGGTATCTGTAAAAGGTACATAAGTAGGAATGGTTCACATGGATGTGGCAAGTGGGACGAGATCTGATTAAGATGCTTGATTGGCGTGGACAATTTTGACAAAAGGATCTGTTTCCACTCTGTATGACTCTCTTATTCTCACAGCGATATGAGGAAAAATTCTAAAAGGGCCATTCGAATGGGAATTCTCTTCGCCAAGTTTGTGGTGCTTCTCTAATTACAAGTATTCACAGCTGAGTCAGTTAAAGATTTGACAGAGAAGTGAGTCACGGATAATGGGACACAGACAGAACGATGAGGCTGAGACCACAATCTGATCAGCCACAATCTTAATGTCTGGTGGAGAAGGCTCAAATTCTGTAATGACCCACTCCTGCTCCTCAGTCCCATGTTTCTGTGTCCCATTCAACCCCTCTATCCTGCTAGATAGGAGCAGTTGGAGTCCACTTACTGTTATAGCATGGTGCACAGAAACAGAGGAGACCATTTCGTCCCTCAAAACTGTCCCACACGGTTTGGGACATTTGGAAAATGTAATTGGAAGGCCCAGGTTGGGTATGAAAGACGTCGCTCATCTCTTTTTACAGAGCTCCCCCTCTCTGTAACTTGTGCTTCATTTGTTGATCATCTTTGTGAATATCAAATATCATCCAGCAATGGCTCATAAAATCCGTTGGTCTCCCTGATTGCAACATTCCATAAAAGACCTTCCAGGAAAATAACACCTACTAACTTTCCAATAACGGAATGGGAGAGCATCAGGAACAGAGGCAGGTCATTCCCATCCCAAGCCTGCCTTGCCCTTCACTAAGATCAAGGCTGACCTGCTCCAAGTCTCAAATCTTCCTCAATGTCCAAGTCTTCTTGAGCACTTCCATAGAACACAGAACAAAGAACAGGACTGATTTGGAGATGTTGGTGTTGGACTGGGGTGTACAAAGTTAAAAATCACACAAAACCAGGTTATATTCAACAGGTTTAATTGAAAGCACACTAGCTCTCGGAGCGGCGCTCCTTCATCAGGTGATAGTGGAGTGCTCACGCCTAACACAGAATTTATAGCAAAAATTTACAGTGTGATTTAATTGAAATTATACAATGAAAAATTGATTGTCCGTTAAGCCTTTCATCTGTTAGGATATTATGATAGTTTCACTTCTTTCATATGTAAATCACAAAACCTTTTTTTTAAAGTTGCATTCCCAGGTTAGCTGTTTACAATTGTGATAGCCAGACAATATGTTGAAGGTGTTGGCCCCCATGTTCTCTGCCTATGCCATGATGTTTAGCTTGATTCTAATCTAAAAAGCGAGATAACCGAGTTTTACATGAATTAATGCAGTTTTTGAGCTCAGAGTTCTACATGAATGCATGCAGTTAGGACCTTCAGCCCTCGATGTTGTGCCGTTTATCCTACTCTAAGATCAGACTAACCTACATGCTTCTGTTCACTTTGTTCCATGTGCCTATCCAAGAGTCTCTTAAATTTCCCTCACGTATTTGACTCTACTACCATCGCTGGCAGTGCATTCAACACACCTACCACTCTCTGAGTAAAGAATCTACCTCTGATATCTCCCCTAAAGCTTCCTCCAATTACCTTAAAACTATGTCACCTAGTGACAGACATTTCTGCCCTGGGAAAATGTTTCTGGCTATTCACTTTCTATGCCTCTCATCATCTTGTACACATCCAGTGAGAAAAGCCCTCGCTTCCTCATGGTTTCTTCATAAGACCTGACCTCCAGTCCAGGCAGCATCCTGGTAAATCTCCTCTTTACCCTCACTAAAGCTTCCTTGTCCTTCCTATAATAAGGGTCCAGAACTGAACACAATATTCCCTGTCCGGTCTGAGCAGGGCTCTATCGAGCTGCAGCATAACCTCGCAGCTCTTAAACTCAATCCCCCTGCAACTGATAACCAACACACCATACGCCTTCTTAACAACCCGATCAACTTGGGTAGCAACTTTGAGGGATTTGTGGACACGGACCCCAAGATCCCTCTGTTCCTCCACACTGCCAAGTATCCTGCCTTTTACCATGTGTTCAGCATTCACATTCGAGCTTGCAAGGTGAATCACTTCAGTTTGAACTCCATCTGCCACTTCTCAGCGCAGCTCTGCATCCTGTCAATGTCCCGTTGCAACCTACAATAGCCCTCCAGATTCTGTACCACTCCAACCACCTTTGTATCATCGGCAGACTTACTAGCCCACTCTCCAACACCCATATCCAAGTCATTTATAAAAGTAACAAAGAGCAGAGGTCCCAGGACTGATCCCTGTGGGACACCACTGGTCCTTCTCAGTGATCTAGCTCCCCTAACTCTCTGCGTAAGAGAATTCCTGACATTTACTACCCTCTGTTTGAGGAAAGTGTTCTCTGCTTCTGCACCATGACCTATTGATATGAACAAAAGAGGGAACACAGGGGCTCAGGTAAGAGAAACTGACCCTGAACTCAAGGCAGTATTTAACTGAGGATGACATCTAGGAGCCTGAACAAAATCACACTTTATGAGAATTAATTGTGACCTCTCCAGTGTTTGGAGTCATTCATGACACAAGGGAAGATGATTATTATCGGTGGGCATCAATCACCTCGGCCGTGGGTCACATCTGCAGGAGATCCTCAGCGTAGCTTCCTCAGCCCAGGCATCTCCAGTTTGTCATTATAGAATCCCTACAATGCGGAAGGAGGCTATTCAACTCATTGAGTCCTAATTGAGCAGATTGGATTTCCTACAGTGTGGAAACAGGCCCTTCGGCCCAACCAGTTCACACCGACCCTCCGAAGAGTAACCCACACAGACAAATTTCTCTCTGACTAATTCACCTAACATAATGGACACTTTAGCATGGCCAATTCACCTGACCTGCACATCACTCATGGCAACCATAAACCATCAGGATTCCTTTTCTTATTTCATTGATAACCTTTGGTAAAGAAACCTAACATTTTTGCCCTGTCTGAATTAAGTATCACCTCAGATCCACAACAATGTGGTTGGCTCCATATTGCCTTGACAAATGGCCGCATGGTCAAGGCCAGTTAGGATGGACAACAAATGCTGCCCTTGCCAGTGATGCTGGCATCCCGCGAAACAACAACATTATAGGTGAAATAACCAAGGAAATGTGGATGCTGGCGATCTGAAATAAAATTCTGCACTGTTTGAAAGAATGTTAGAGAATCTCAGCAGGTGTGTCAGTCTGTCGGAAGAAACACGAATAACGTTTCGACTTCAGTGAGCCTATCAAAACTGAATGCAACTGAGAAATAATATTATTATATCAGGGATGGTTGGAAGGGTGAGCAGAAGGAAACCGGAGCACCCGGAGGAAACTCATGCAGACAAGTATCTAGTTGCCACGTTCCTTATAAAAGGTTCCAATTTTTTTTCACAGCTGACATCAAGCTATTTAGTTTTCTGTTTTCCCTCTCCATCCTGTTTTAAATATTTAAGTTTACAATAGTTGTTTTCCAGTCTGCAGCGTCTTTTCCAGAATCTAACTAGCTTTGAAGAATAATCAGTAATTATTTCATTAGCTCTGTTCTCATCTCAATCACTCTGAGA
>NC_057717.1:18107840-18110246 GCF_004010195.1 Chiloscyllium plagiosum
TCTCAGATTCTGATCCATTGTTGGAACATTCTAATGTTCTCACATTCAGGTCTCTCTCTCTTTCTCTGTAGCTGCTGATCCAAGTTCTGTTGAGGATGACGCTGCCCCTGATACATGGCGTAACAGGTTGAAAGAAGCCCCTAATAATGGAAGAGGGAAACCCTCCAGTGACCCAGTTAGGCCCTGGGAGACTGGTATTAATCACAGTCACTGAACAAACAGTTTCAATTAACCCCTTTCACGGGAACTCTGACATATCACAATAATACTTGGTGTGGGTGGGATTTTGATATCACTGATTATTGGGCTAATGGCATATCTCCAGCTGTAAATGTAGAGGTGAAGGAGAGAGATAATGCTTTTCTTCAGAAGTTCGAAGATTCTACTGTGTTTTGGCAGGGTAGGAATTGCTGAGCTCCCGAGGCCATTTGTGTCTGATCACCAGACCTGCTGCATTTTCGTTTTATTTATTTATGTTTAACTTTGACATTTATCTGTCCAGCATTAAATGGCTGAGGTGGGTTTAGGCATTTTTCAGAGACACTTACAGTGCCATAGTCGGTGTAGATACAGTCATTTCCTTGTGGTCCTTGAAGCTGCGGCCTGTTCCTGTGGAGTGATGGTCAAACTCTCACAGAACCATGATTCTTAGTTTTACCTTTTGCCAGTTATTGCTCGGGTTTCAGCAGGGTTGGAAGGCAGGAAAACAATCGCAGGTGCTACATACTCTCTCTGTGATTTCTCTCGGAACTGTCTTTTGATGTTCTTTCCTCCTAGATTGGAGAATTGCATGTCAGACAATCTGTTTCCTGAATTTGTTTTTTGACATGTGTGTGTTTATTGGATGCTACCATATTTGAGCATGTACTGTATTGTAGTTAAATAACCTATTTTTCTGCTAAGTTTTCCAACAGAATTACGTTATTGCAAGTTCCTCTTCCTTTTGTTGTCTTTTGTGTTTGAATAAATTGTGTTTTGCTTAATGTCGAATATTTTGACCAAGTAAATTCTATCTGAAACACAACTCCTCATATTTACCAGTGGAATGGGCTGAGCTGGAGGAGAGATAATTATGTCAGGAATTATATCGGATACTGAATCCACCTCACAGATCTAGCCCAGACACGTATACGCACAGATGAGATACCTGCTCAGCATGAAGCACTGCGTAGACCTGGCTAGTGTACTGCTCAGCAATCCATCCAAGATCAAACACAGTTTAAAGCTCACCAGTCCACTACTTATCTGTCCAACAGTGCACTATTTCGAGGAATGATGGATGAATAAGATATTGGCGTAAGTTAAGATGATGGAGAGGTTTGAATAAGCATTTGTCCTGCAGATTTGTAACTGGGAGTAGAGTCAGCAGAGTCTTCGCCTCATTGGGCTGAACCTAACAATAATTTGTCTCAGTGCCATTTTCATTGAGCGTGACAGAGGGAATGTCTGCACGAGGCAGAGCTAGTTTCCTGGTGCTATCTTATCGAACTCACCTCATTAACTACCCACCCCACTCCATGGTGTTGCTCTCATTCAATGCCAGCCCTATTTTCCCACCCATCATGGCTGGGGGTACTCGCCATCGTCCGTATGCCCTTGGATATTCCGTGATCCCTGGCACTGGTGCCATCTTGAAAAGGCCAATCGGTATATGGTTGAGCTTTCTCAGTTTGGAGCTGCCCTGCACAGTTTACCCGAGCATGGCAGATAAGGGGAAATTACACCACAGCTTGTCGACAGGGGCATGGAGATCCTGGTGAATGAGCTAGTACAGAGGGGAACCATTCTCTTCCCAGAGGGGCCGCACCACCGTGCAAGGTCTGAGCTCACCATCCAGCTTAGTGCAGTGTCTGCGGTCTGAAGAAATTTCCAGCAATATAAGACAAGCATCAATAACCTTCCATGCTATCTGTCAGGATAAAGGTCGCTGTGTTCTCTCTGCTCCCTCACATTCACCGTATATCTGCAATAGCACCTACCCACCAAATAAGGCTCCATCACTCTCACTGCTGCATGCAGCACCTTCTCTCACTGTCACCTGCGCAATACCCTCACATGGTGATGAAATGTTCTCATGAGTGCTGTTTCTAGAATTCTCTGGATGATGTCATTTGTACAATGTTCCAGATAATTTTCAAAATAATTCCCAACTTTAGTAAAGTGTTCATATCCCAGTATGTAACGCATCAGAGGAAGGAGCAGAGTTTTACTTTTTTTAAATCACTCAGGATGAAAGTGCATCATGAGGCCATTAATCCTCTCAAATATGCCCCACTGTTCAGACAAAGGGAGAACCTAAGCACTTGAAGACTCATTCTGTTCTTGAAGACAGGTGTCACATTGGTGGGTTTCCAGTTTCGCTGGAACACTCCTGTAATCCAGAGAGTTATCGAATATTTCACACAG
>NC_057717.1:18110746-18121309 GCF_004010195.1 Chiloscyllium plagiosum
ATAAATATAAATGTTGTTGTGGATGGGAACTGTTCATATTTATAGAACTGTTGAAGGGTGACAGAGACGGCAGGACAGAGAGAATGAGGGTGAGGGGAAAGGGGAGAGTGGAGGCAGGTGGAGAAAACGGGGTTGGGGGTGTGTGTGAGGTGGGTACGAGGGAGTCTGAAGAGGAGAGGTGGTGAGAGAGAGGGAGAGAATTGCGTAGAAAGAGTGGGGGAGAGGAAATGGGCAGGTCAGGCAGCAGCGGGGAGACAGAGTCGGTTAACCCAGCTCCTGAGCTGAAGGCCCGGTCTCCTCCGCTTCCCAGACGACCAGGGCTTAGGGCTGAGTCTGTCTCTCTCCAGCTCAGTTTCTCCAACACAAAGACACACAACAACATCGGGCACTTTGCTGCTCTACACGCTTTAATCAACATTTTTATTGTTTACAAATGGAAGTGATGGGTACAGTCAGTGGGATGGTGCCTTTTCTCACTGGTCCCTAGTTGTGAGAAACATTGAAATGTTTCCCTGTAACCCTCCTGTGGGATAAGGATGGACAAACCCGCGCTACCCTCAGTCTGCTACCATAGCGATAGGCTGCTCCATCGCTGAAACACTGAACTGGAATGAGAAAATCCCGGATGGATTGATTAATGATGGAATTTGATGGATGGATGGATTTGGGTGAAGGATATTTCAGCACATTCTTCAGCTGCTGCCTGAACTTAGTCTGGGTCACGGCATAAATCGCGGTGTTTGTGCAGCAACTGAGGAGCTGCAGCATGAAAACCGATTCCTGCACAAAGAGATCGAGATACACAGACCGATACCCAATATACCACATTCGTCTCCACATAGAATACAGCATTAACGATGACCATAACAGGATGAAATTGGCCGAGATCACAAACAGGAAAATGATGGATTTTTTCGGTTTCTCATTTCTGTGTCAGACTGAGCGTCCCCGTTGGTGTGAGCACGGAGTCTCCTGCGGGCTCTGCTGGTCACTAAAATGTGTCTGACGGTGAGAACATTGAGCAGCAGAATCAGGAGAAATGGGACACACGGGGTTAGAATGTGGTGGAGGAGCTCGATTGTGACCCAGACAATGGAGAATAGAACAGCGTCTGTTACATCACAAAACCAGGGGGCATTCATCAGCCAATACCGAGCCGTGAGCATAAAATACCAGGAAATGTTCTTTAAACAGCTCAGCACAGTCACTGCTCCCAGAACCACAGCCGCCGTTTTCTTATTGCAATATTTACCTTTCAGCTTCTGGCAACAAATGGCCATAAACCGATCAAAGGTGAAAGTGACGGTGAACCAGACTGTCAGTGGCTGCATAAAGCAGGACGGCGTGGATATTACACACGGGGACGGAGTACACCAGGAACTAAAACGGTTCCAGGATAAACAATGGGAATTTGTCACAGTATCAGGTCGAGGATAATGACCAGGAGATCCGCCGCTGCCATGGCCCCCAGGTAACGTCTGACACATGGAGACAATCCACAATCTTTATAAATCAGGACGTAGATGTTAACTGTGAGGAAGGAAAACAAACCGATTATCCATCAGCTTGGAGGCAAAGGGACCCGTTTGACTGGGGACCCAGTGAGATTTTCAAATATGTTCTTGTATTCAGGGATTTATTAAAATAACTGGAGCTGGAATACCAAATGGGAAGGTCTGAATTACTGACAAAAATGTGACATAAACCACAAGAAACCTTCCCTCCCCAAACACACAGAGACACATCCATAAGGACAGATGGTTTCTGGAATATGCCCACACACTCGCTCACTCGAGAGCAGACACAGTTCCCAGTTCCTTATATGGAGGGTGGAAACGTTGTTGTCTTGAAGGATTCTCTCCTTGTTTCCTGAAGACAAACAGAGTTTGGAAATTCCTGTATTTCTTATTGGATTTATCTGTTTAGGTCTTAGCTGAGAAATCTTATTGAACCACGATTTTCAGAAAAAGTGCATCAGCTGGATAGATATTTAATTCTGTTAAGGAGACTAAAGCTAGAGAATATTTTTGATGAATGAGATGTGTTGATAATAACACAAATATTATGAAGACATCAACCTATTTTTAAAAAATTACGCAGACACATAAATATGTCATCAAATTATAAAGCGTGCACATTTTTGTTTTGCCAATGAAACGCACTGTACACAACAACAGCAATGATGCACCTGCATACAGTTCATTATCACCCATTCCAGAGAATGGTCATGGAGATCGAACATGCTCCAGTTTGGTGTTCTGTTGTCATCATTGTATTTTTCCACACAGAGAGGGAGAAAAATATTACTTGCATCAGAACCAGCAGCCAATTGGTCTCTCTCTCCTACTTTGTTTTGTTTGAAGACAAGGTGTAAGAGCAGAAAATCCCTGAGTCACCTTTACCACTCATGCAGGATTCCTGGAGTGGGGCCATTCAGCGCAGCCATTTTGGCACGTACGATTTGGTGCGGCCATTTTGGTACAGCTCATTTTGCCGCAGACACATTTAGACGCAGAACTATTTCGGCACAGCGCAAAGTTATTCCTTTTCCGGCTTAGTTAAAAGCATTAATGAAAGTACTAAAAATAAAAATAATGTTTATTCTCTTCAGTAAGAATGTGAAAAGAAAAAAAATATAAACAGAATAAGTCCATTATGAAATATCTAAAGTATGACATGCATTCAAAATTTTGGGCAATCCTCGTAAATACTCGACATCATTTCTCTCACTAAATCTTCTTGCCAGTTTTTGTATTCTAGCATCTGCTTCTTCAATTTCAATGGAATATCGTGCCCTGCTATCAGATGCTCATAGTAAATGTCTCTTCCTCTCTGAACTTCGCATAAACTGTCAATAAATTTCCAAATAACTGGATGTTCCACATCAAGTTCGCATTGTCATCTCCTGTGGGCAGCTTCTGCATTATTGTTTGTTCTGTCCTCATTGTTTAAAGTTCTTCCATATAAATTCCACATTCCAACTGGAAAAAGCGGTGAACGCCGACCATTTCCTCTGCGTAATCTTCTACCTCCATAGTTATCCTCAAACCAGTCCAGTAGCGGTTGCAGTTCATCTGGAAGCGCATCAGACAAATGTTCAATAGCTTCATGAATATTTTCAATCGGAATAAATGCAAGACCAATTATCATTTTAGCTCTGAAAGAAAACTCTGAGTCAATGTTATACTTACTCAAGTGTCTTTTTAACATTTTTACTGAAGGGAATAAACATTATTTTTATTTTTTTTGCTTTGATTAATGCTTTTATCGAAACATGAAAAGGAATAAATATGAGCTGCACTGAAATAGTTCTGTCCTAAATGGGTCTGCGGCAAAATGGGCTGCACCAAACAGGCCGCACCAATCAGAATGAAGTATTCAGTAAATTACACAGCACAGGGGGGCGCCTTCTACCCGTCCCAGGCTGTTCTGCAGAAGCAGGGACACCCTGGGTAGCTGTCAGGAAATGCAGATTACAGATCGTTACTCATTTAGTGTTTGGAAAGCGGTAACGAGTGTAATACTTCAGGAATCTATGTGAGCTCATCAACAAATTACAATCTATACTAATGAACCGGATGAAGGGGATGGAGCTCAGTTTGCTCATGCACCAGGATAGTCATTCAATAAGATGTCAAATGGAGACCGAGCGTCTGCAATGGGATACAGTCGGGGAGGACAGAGCGTCTGCAATAGGATACCGACAGGGGGAGGACAGAGCGTCTGCAATGGGATACAGACAGGGGAGGGCAGAGCGTCTGCAATGGGATAACAGGGGAGGGCAGAGCGTCTGCAATGGGATACAGACGGGGAGGGCAGAGCGTCTGCAATGGGATACAGACGGGGAGGGCAGAGTATCTGCAATGGGATACAGACGGGGGAGGGCAGAACGTCTGCAAAGGAGACAGACAGGGGTAGGCAGAGCGTCTGCAATGGGATACAGACTGGGTTAGGACAGATCATCTGCAATGGGATACAGACAGGCGGAGGGCAGAGCGTCTGCAGTGGGATACAGACAGGGCAGGCAGAGTGTCTGCAGTGTGATACAGACAGGGGGAGGGCAGAGCGTCTGCAGTGGGATACAATGGCGGAGGGCAGTGCGTCTGCAATGGGATACAGACTGGGGGAGGGATGCACGTCTGTAATGGGATACAGACAGGGGAGGGCAGTGCTTCTGCAATGGGATACAGACAGGGGAGGGGAGAACATCTACAGTGGGATACAGACGGCTGAGGGCAGTGCGCCTGCAATCAAATACAGACAGGGGAGACACAGCGTCTGTAGTGAGATACAGACGGGGGAGGGCAGAGCGTCTGCAATGGGACACAGACAGGGGGAGGGCAGACCGTCTGCAATGGGGCACAGAGAGGGTGAGGCAGAGTGTCTACAATGGGATACAGACAAGGGTGGGGAGAGCATCTGCAATAGGATACAGACGGGGCAGGGCAGAGTATCTGCAATAGGAGACAGACAGGGGTAGGGCAGACCGTCTGCAATGGGATACAGACAGCGGAGGGCAGTGCATCTGCAATGGGATACAGACAGCGGACGGCAGTGCGTCTGCATTGGGATACAGACAGGGGAGGGCAGAGCAAGGGCAGTGCATCAGCATTGGCATACAGACAGGGGAAGGGCAGAGCGTCTGCAATGGGATACAGACTGGGGGAGGGATGCACGTCTGTAATGGGATACAGACAGGGGAGGCATGGCGTCTGCAGTGGGATACAAATTGGGGAGGGCAGAATATCTGCAATGGGATACTGACAGGGGAAGGGCAGAGTGTCTGCAATGGGATACAGACAGGGGAGGGGAGAGCATCTGCGTCGGCATTGGGATACAACCGGGGGAAGGCAAAGCATCTACAATGGGATACAGACAGGAGAAGGGCTCTGAGTCGGCAATGGATACAGACAGCGGAGGCATGGCATCTGCAGTGGGATACTGATAGGGGAGGGCAGAGCATCCTCAATGGGATACAGACAGGGGAAGGGCAGAGTGTCTGCAATGGAATACAGACAAGGGAGGGGGGAGCATCTACATTGGGATACAGACAGGGGAGGGCACTGTGTCGGCATTGGGAAACAGACAGGGGAGGGCAGAGCCTCTGCAATGGGTTACAGACAGGGGGAGGGCAGTGCGTCTGCAATGGGATACAGACAAGGGAGGGCAGAGCGTCTGCAATGGGATACAGACGGGGGAGGGCAGAGCGTCTGCAATGGGATACAGACAGGGGAGGGCAGAGCGTCTGCAATGGGATACAGATAGGGGAGGGCACTGCGTCGGCATTGGGACACAGAAAGGAGAGGGGAGAGCATCGACAATGGGATACAGATAGGGGAAGCAGAGCGTATGCAATGGGATACATACAGTGGAGGACATTACGTCTACAATGGGATGCAGACAGGGGGAGGCAGAGGTCTACAATGGAATGCAGACGGGGAGGGCATAGCGTCTGCAATGGAATACACACAGAGGGAGAGTAGAAAGTATGCAATGGGATACAGAAATTGGGAGTACAGAAAGTCTGCAATGGGGCACAAACTGGGGGAGGGCACAGCAACAGCAATCGCATACAAACAGAGGATGGCTGTGAGCAAAATTTCAGTAAAAATAAACAGTACAATATACATGTGATGGAAACTTTCTGTTTTGGGGAAAAGACAAAAAAGCAGAAATGTATTTACATGCAAGGAGAATGCAGAACTCAGTGTTACAGAGGGATTTGTGTGTCTTAGTACATGAATCACATCAAATTACCCTGAAGATGCAGCAAGTGATTTGGAAGGTAAATGTCGTGATCCTGTTTCATGCAAGGGGTGCTGGGTATGATCATAGCGATGTTTTCTGCATCAGTACAGGGCATTGCTGAGATTATATCTGTTGTATTATGTATCGTCATAACTGTCTAAACTGAAAAAAATTGCTTTCGAAACGTTTCAAAGATGTCTGTCTTTACTCATTCTTGTGATGAAGGCATGAAGGCATGAGGTTATGAAGAATTAACAGTTCAGCCTGAGAATGAGGGATGTTTTATTGACCATGTAAGACCTTGAGAAGAGTGTAGTTGGTGAATACCGGATGGATATTTCTTCTTGTGTGGGAGAATAAAACTGGGGAAATAGTTTAAGAATAAGTCAGGTTCAAAGGAAAGGTCATTGGACAGAAACATTGAATTGTGAATTCTCTTCCTACATGCTGACAGACAGGCTGAGATTTTTCAGCAATTACCTGTTTCCCTGTCACTCATCACGCCAATGTGTGGAAGTGAAAAGAAAAGCCCAGTCTTCTTTCCCAGTAATGAAGGATTCTGATGAGGATTCATTAGAATCTCCCCACTGCCTGAAGCAAAGCAATTCAACTAAATTCAACTGTTTCAGGAATAAATCCCATTGTCAGAAGGTTGTGCGAGCAGAATAACTACAGAAGTAATTATTTGACTCGATAGTGAGGGGAACAGATAGGAGATTCTGTGGCTGCAAATGCGAATCCGGAATGGTGTCTAGCCTCCCACATGCCAGGGTCTAGGATGTCTCAGAGCGACTGCAGAACGTTCTCACCGGCGGCGGCGGGGGGGGGGGGGGGGAGTTGGGGTAGTGGAAGCAGCCACAAGTCATTGTGCACATTGTGCACATTAACAGAGTGACACAGGTAGAAATAGTGATGACATCCTGCAGTCTGATTGCAGAGAGCTAGGGAAAGGGATAAAAGACAGCAGTATGACAGTGGTACTATCCAGTTTACTTCCAGTGCTCCGTGCTAGTGAGGGTAAGAACAGGAGGATACGGCAGATGAAGGGGTGGCTAAAGAATTGGTGCAGGGGGCAGAGATTTTTGGATTACTGGGATCTTTTGAGGGGCAGAGGTGACGTGATCAGGAAGGACGCATTGTACCTGAACTGGAAGGGGACCAATATCCTGCCAGGCAGGTTTGTTATTGGGGCAAGGGAGGGTTTCAACTGGATTGGCTGGGGTTGGGGAGGGTTGGGATCCTCAACAGCAAGGAGACAAGTGCGAGGCTGGAAGGAGATACAGTAATCAGAAACAGTAAAGTGAAGAGACAGTTCACGCTGGAACACGACAGGGAGCAAGGAATGCCTGTTGGATTAAATTGCATCTGTTTCAATGCAAGATGGTTGAGAGATGAGGCCGATGAACTCACGGCGTGGCTAGTTCCGTGAAACCTGGATATGATAGCCATTACACATACATGGCTAAGGGAAGGACAGCACTGGCAGCTTAATGTACCAGGGTACAGGTGTTTTAAACGGGACAGAGATGGTGGAAGGAGCGGACGGGGACTTTCATTTTTGATTAAGGCGAGTATCAGAGCAGTAATCAGAGATAAAATAACTGATGGATCATCCTGTGAGGATTTGACGGTGGAGAAAATAAATAAGAAGGGAATGGTGATAGTATTTAAATTGCACTATAGGCCACCAAATAGTAAACGAGCAATTAGGAGAACAAAAATATGTAGACAGACTGGGGAGACTTGCAGGGCCAATAGAATTGCATTAGTAGGAGATTTTAATTTTCGTAATATAGACTGGGAATGACATAGAATTAAGGACTGAGATGGGGTGCATCTATTAAGTGTGTTCAGAATAGTTTCCTCAAGCAGTAAGTAGAGGGTGCAACTCGGGAAGGGAAGAAACTTGACGTACTCTAAGATCTAGGGCAGGACAGGTGACTGAGGTGACAGTGAGGGAGCACTCTGGGACCAGTCACCATAGTTCCATTAATTTTTAAATAGTTATGGAGAAGGATAAAACTGCTCCACATGTTCAAGTTCAAAATTGGGGCAAGGTGAATTTTGATGGAATTAGACAGGAGCTTGTAGGGGTTGGTTGGAGGGGTTTGTTTGCAGGCGAAGGGACCTCCTGCAAGTGGGAGGCCTTTAAAAGTGAAATGTCTAGAGTTCAAGGTCTATATGTTCCTGTGAGGGTAAAAGGCAAGGTTGGTAGGAATAAGGAACCGTGGATGTCAGGAGATATTGAGGCTTTGACCAGCAAAAAGGAGGTGTGGCTCATGTCCAGACAGCTGGGATGGAGGGAATCCCTGGAGGTACACAGGGGATACAGTAGTTTAGTGAAGAAGGAGATCAAGGGAGCACAAGATAGCCTTGTCTGTGAAGATTATGGTGAATCCAAATATGTTATTTAAGTATATTAAAGTAAAAGGAATAGCTAAATGCGAATATGATCCCTCAAGATCCAAAGTGGACATGCATGTCTAGAACCGTAGGAAATTTGCGAGATTCTCAATGAATATTTCTCCTCTGTCTTTACCGTGGAGAAATACATGAAGACTAGGAAGATTAATAATAGTCGTGGTGTTATTTTGGGTTGAGTCAACATCACAAGAGAAGACGTGTTGGATGCATTAAAATGTATGAAGGTGGATAAATCTGCTGGTCCTAAACAGATGCATCCAAGGACACTGCAAGAGGTTACAGAAGAAACTACCGGGACCTGGTTGATATTTTTGCATGATCGGTAGCCACAGGTTAGGTTCCAGAATATTGGAGGGTAGCAAATGTTGTGCCATTATTCAAGAAGGGAAGCAAAGAAAAATCTGGGATCTATATACCAGGAAACTTAACACCTGTGTTAGTTAGGTTACTTGAGAACACTCTGAGGGATAAGATATACGTGCACTTGGAAAGATAGGGTTTGTTTAGAATTTTTTTTTCAGATTGCCTATATTATGGAAAGAGACCATTTGGCCCAGCAAGGCCACACCGACCCTCCGTACAGTAATCCACCCAGTTCCATTCCCCTGTCCTATATTTACCCCTGACGAATGCACATAACACTATGGGTAACTTAGCACGGCCAATTCACCTGATCTATACATCTTTAGATCGTGGAAGGAAAATGGAGAACCCAGAGGAAACCCACACAAACAGAGTGGCAATGTGCAAACTTCACACAGAGAGTCAAGCAAAGCTGGAACCAAACCCGGATCCATGGCTCTATGAGTCAGCAGTACTAGCCACTGAACCACCATGCCACCCTTGCTTTATTTCAACACAGTTCAATGACACAGGCACAAAATCTATTCTGCCCTTCACCCATGATGCACGTTCCAATATCACATACCATGGAAAATTTATTCTCCACTGAAAATGTCATCTTCTTCTTATTTATTAGTTTGTTGTTATTAATTTTAATAATTATTATTACTAGTTGTTCTTAGACTGGAAAGATTGCATGGCTTTGTGAGTGGGAGATCATGCCTCTCAAATTTGTTTGAGCTCATTGCTGAAGTGACCAGGAATGTTGATGAGGGCAGGGCAGTAGACGTAGTCTGTATGGTTTTCAGTAAGATCTTTGACAAGGTTACCATTGATAGGCTGGTATGGAGGGTTAGAATCGCATGGAATCCAGAAAGAGATGACAAATTGGACACACAATTGGCTTGATGGTAGTAAGCAGAGGGGAATAGTGGATGGATGCTCTCGGACTGGACGCTTGAGACAGATGAAGTGCCTCAGGGGTCAGTGCTGGGCACATTGCTGTTTGTTATCTGCATCAATGATATTCTGGCGAATGTACAAGGCATGATTAGGAAATTCGGAGATGACATCAAAATAGGTGGTATCGTGGACAGTGAGGAAGTATATCAGAAATTGCAGCAGGACCTTGTTCAAACTGGAGAAGTGGACTGAGGAATATTTTGGCAACGTTAGATCAAGGTAGGAGTTTCATTGTGATTGGTAGGACCTTAAGGAATGTAGTTGAGCAGAGGGACCATGGAGTTTAGGTCCACCGTTCTCTGAACGTGGGTCATATTTAGACACGGTAGGGAAGAAGCTTTTGCCACACGAACATGCATCGGTCAGGACATGGAGGCAATCAGTTGGGAAGTTATGTTGAAGTTATTCAAGATGTTGGTGAGGCTGCACTTGTAGTGCTGTGTTCAATTTTTGTCACATTGCGATCGGAAGGATGTTTTTAATTTGGAATGTGTGCAGATGGAATTTACAAAAATGTTGCCAGAACTCAATAGTATGAACTATAGGGAGAGGTTGGACAAGCGAGAACTTTTTTCTTTAGAGAATAGAAGACTGAGAGGGATCTTATAGAAGTTTACATGGATAGGGTGAATGGACCCATCCTTATTATCCTAGAGTTGTGGAATCGAGGAGGAGAGGGCATCAGTTTAAGGTGAGAGGGGAAAGAATAAAAGGGAAACTGGTGGAAACTATTTTACACAGAGGGAATGAGCTGCCTACGGAAGTGGTTGAAGCATTTGTATTAACGATATTTAAACGGCATTTGGGCAAGTACATGGACAGGAAAGGACGAGAATGCTATGGTCCAAGTGCTGGAAAATGAGGTTAGTGTGGTTGGATATTTAGGTCAGCATGGACGAGTTTGGACCAAAGGGCCTCTCTGCCTCTCTCCATGCTGTAAGATTTGATGATTACAAATAGTACAGCATTTGGGTCAAACTCTCATTTTTCCTTTGGTCATGAGTTCGAATCATATTTGGACAATGTTCTTTCAAGTTAACTTTGCAGATATTTTGCTTTTCAGTTTGTTATCAACAATCCGTGTGT
>NC_057717.1:18121339-18128798 GCF_004010195.1 Chiloscyllium plagiosum
GTGCGTGTGTGTGTGCGTGTGTGTGTGTGCGTTTCTCAGTATTTTTCAAAGAGAGTGGTACACAAAAGGAATGAACCGCCAACGGAAGTGGTTGAAGCATTTATATTAACGATATTTTAACGGCATTTGTGCAAGTACATGGACAGGAAAGGACGAGAATTCTATGGACCAAGTGCTGAGAAATGAGGTACACATTTGCAATATCTTCCCGTCATTCCTCTTTCCATCATGGTTTGAGCAACGTTGCTTTGATCATAAACGTGTTGGCTAAGTAGATTAAAGAAATCTGCCTGACTTGTTCCTAACACTGACCCTGACACACTCTGAGAACTATATCATTGGCCATATCACCAATCTAGTTATAAATATTTTTTGTGGCCAGTGGAAGATTGGGACTAGAAAAGGGAGCAATAAGCCAACAAAAAAAAACACAGGGAATTATTGACTCAATCAGCCAACGTCAGTTTCGAAGAGTTCGTTGGAGGGGATTCTGAAGGATAGGATTTACATCTATTTAGAAAGACAAGGACTGATTATGAATTTGTGTGTTCGAAATCATGTCTAATTAATGTGATTGAGTATTATGAAGATGTGACAAAGAAGATTGAAGAAGAAACTTTTGTGTAAATTGTTTACACAGACATCAGCAAGGCATTTAATAAGGTTCCCCATCGTAGACAGAATACTAAAATTAGCTTATATGTAATCTAGGAAAAGCTAACCAATTGGATACAAAATTGGATTAAAGGTAATGGATTGTTTTCCAGAGTGAAGACCTGTAGCCAGCGATGCGCTGAAAGAATCAGTGCTGAGCTCACAGCTTTTCATCTCGGCGATAAACAACTTTGATGTGATTATCGGAGGCATGGTTAGTAAGTTTACAGATACCATCACCAAATTGGTGCAGTGGACACTGAAGAAGATGATCTCAGAATATAACGGGATCCTTGACCATCAAGGAACCAAGGACTGGCAGATGGAGTTTAATTATATATTGGTGAGGTTTTGCATTTTGTTAAGTTAAAGTGGGGTAGTGTTGTTCTTGTCCAGGACGTAGGTGAGGCCACTTTAAGAATACTGCGTACATGTCAGTTGACTCTGCTTAAGGATGGATGTTGTTAAGTTTGAAAGGCTTCAGAAAATGTTTACAAGATTTTCTGGAACCTGAGGGCTTGAGCTACAGGGAGATGATGAACAGGGTGAGGCTTTTTCCCCTGGCCTGTCAGAGGCTGAATGGTGACATTACAGAGGTTTTAAAAAAAGTCCTGAGGGGCATGGATAGTCTGAATGAGCAAGATCTTCTTCCCAGAGTAGGGGCGTCCAGAACTAGACGGCGTAGGGTGAAGGTGACATGGCACGGACTTAGAAGGGACCTGAGGGGAAACTTTTTCATACAGAGGCTGGTGGGTGTACTGTCAGAGGAAGTGGTGAAAGTGGGTACAATTACACGTTTAAAATGTATCTGGATAGATACATAAATAGGAATGGTTCAGAGGGATGTGCAAGTGGGACGAGATCTGATTAAGATGCTTGATTGGCAAGGACAATTTGGACAAAAGTATCTGTTTCCACTCTGCCTGACTCTCTTATTCTCACAGCGATATGAGGAAAAATTCTAAAAGGGCCAGTCGAATGGGAATTCTCTTCGCCAGAAGTTTGTGGTGCTTCTCTGATTACAAGTATTCACAGCTGAGTTAGTTAAAGATTTGACAGAGAACTGAGTCAAGGATAATGGGACACAGACAGGAAGATGAGGCTGAGACCACAATCTGATCAGCCACAATCTTAATGCCTGGTGGAGAAGGCTCAAATTCTCTCATGACCCACTCCTGCTCCTCAGTCCCATGTTTCTGTGTTCCATTCAACCCCTCAAACCTGCTAGACAGGAGCAGTTGAAGTCCACTTACTGTTATAGCATGGCGCACAGAAACAGAGGAGACCGTTTCGTCCCTGAACACTGTCCCACACGGTTTGGGAGCTTTGGAAAATGTAATTGGAAGACCCAGGCTGGATATGAAAGAGGTCGCTCATCTCTTTTTACAGAGCTTCCTCTCTCTTCTACTTGTGCTTCATTTGTTGATCATGTTTGAGACCCAGATTCACTGTGAATACCAAATCTCACCCAGCAATGGCTCATAAAGTCCGATGGTGTCCCTGATTGCAACATTCCATAAAAGACCTTCCAGGAAAATAACACCTACTAACTTTCCAATAACAGAATGGGAGAACATCAGGAACAGGGGCACGTCATTCCCATCCCAAGCCTGCCTTGGCCTTCACTAAGATCAAGGCTGACCGGCTCCAAGTCTCAAATCTTCCTCAATGTCCAAGTCTTCGTGAGCACTTCCATAGAACACAGAACAAAGAACAGAACTGATTTGGAGATGCTGTTGTTGGACTGGGGTGTACAAAGTTAAAATTCACACAACACCAGGTTATAGTCCAACAGGTGTAATTGGAAGCACACTAGCTTTCGGAGCGTCGCTCCTTCATCAGGTGATAGTGGAGTGCTCACCCCTAACACATAATTTATAGCAGAAATTTACAGTGTGATTTAACTGAAATTATACAATGAAAAATTAATTGTCTGTTAAGCCTTTCATCTGTTAGAATACCATGATAGTTTCATTTCTTTCATATGTAAATGACAAAACCGTTTTTTTTTAAAGTTGCGTTCTCAGGTTAGCTGTTAATAATGGTGATAGCTGGACAAAAAGTTGAAAGTTGTGCCCCCGGGTTGTCTGTCTGTGCCATAATGTTTAGATTGATTCTAATCTATAAAGTGAGATAACGGAGTTTTACATGAATTCATGCAGTTTTTGAGCTCAGAGGTCTCCATGAATGCATGCAGTTAGGACATTCAGCCCTCGACGTTGTGCCGTTTGTCCTACTCTAAGATCAGGCTAACCTACATGCTTCCATTCACTTTGTTCCATGTGCTTATCCAAGAGTCTCTTAAGTTTCCCTCAAATTTTTGACTCTACTACCACCGCTGGCAGTGCATTCGACACACCCAACACTCTCTGTGTAAAGAATCTACCTCTGATATCTCCCTTAAAACGTCCTCCAATTACCTTAAAATTATGCCACCTAGTGATAGACATTTCTGCCCTCTGAAAATGTTTCTGGCCACTTACTCTCTCTTTTTACAAGTATGGGGATGGCAAACACGAGGGGCCACAACTTTAAAGTGAGGGGAGATAGGTATAAGACGGATGTTAGAGGTAGTTTCTTTACTCAGAGAGTAATAAGGGTATGGAATGCTTTGCCTGCATCTGTAGTAGATTCGCCATGTTTATGTGCATTTAAGTCGTGACTGGACAGGCAAATGGACATACATGGAATAGTGTAGGTGGGATGGTTTTCAGCTGAGTATGACAGGGCGGCGCAACATCGAGGGCCGAAGGACTTGTACCGCGCTATAATGTTCTATGTTCAATGCCTCTCATCATCTTGTACACCTCTATCAAGTCACCTCTCATCTATTTTTCCTCCAGTGAGAAAAACCCTCGCTCCCGTACGTTTTCTTCATAAGACCTACCCTCCTGTCGAGGCAGCATCATGGTCAATCTCCTCTTTACCCTCTCTAAAGCTTTCTTATCCTTCATATTGTAAGGAGACCAGAACTGAACACAATATTCCCTGTGCGGTCTGAGGGGCTCGATCGAGCTGCAGCATAACCTCATGTCTCTTAAACTCAATCGCCCTGCAACAGATATCCAACACACCATGCGCCTCTTAAAAACCTAATCAACTTGGAGAGCAACGTTTTTGGAATCTGTGGACAAGGACCCCAAGTACCCCCTGATCCTCCACACTGCCAAGAATCCTGCCTTTAACCATGTATTCTACATTCACATTCGAGTTTGCAAGATGGATCACTTCAGTTTTAACTCCATTTGCCAATTCTCAGCCCAGCTCTGCATCCTGTCAATGCCCCGTTGCAACCTACAATAGCCCTCCACATTCTGTACCACTCCAACCACCTTTGTGTCATCGGCAGATTTACTAGCCCACTCTTCAACACTCATATGCAAGTGTGGGACATCACTAGTCCCTTTCAGTGATCGACCTCTCCTAACTCTCTGTGTAATAGAATTCCTGACATTCACTACCTTCTGTTTGAAGAAAACTTTTCTGCTTCTACACCATGACCTATTGATACGAACAAAAGAGGTAACACAGGGGCTCAGGTAAGAGAGACTGGTCCTGAACTCAAGGCAGTATTACACTGAGGATGACATCAAGGAATCTGAACAAAATCACACATACTGAGAATTAATTAATTGTGACCTCTCCAGTGTTTGGTATCATTCACGGCAGAAGGGAAGATGATTATCATAGGTGGGCATCAATCATCTCAGCCGTGGGACACATCTGCACGGGATCCTCAGCGTAGCTTCCTCAGCCCAGGCACCTCCAGTTTGTCATCATACAATCCCGACGGTGTGAGGAAAGAGGCTATTCAGCCCATTGAGTCTCAACTGAGCAGATTGGATTTCCTACAGTGTGGAAACAGGACCTTCGGCCCAACCATGCTATACCGACCCTCCAAAGAGTAACCCACCCAGACACATTTTCCTCTGACTAATGCACCTAACATAATGGAAAATTTAGCATGGCCAATTCACCAGACCTGCACATCTTCGGACTGTGGGAGGAAACCGGAGCACCCGGAGGAAACTCATGCAGACAAGTGGGGAATGTCCAAACTCCACACAGACAGTTGCCCAAGGCTGGAATCGAACCTGGTTCCCTGGTGATGTGAGGCAGCAGTGTTAGCTACTGAACCACCATGCAGCAGAAGAGGGGGCATTCACTGAATTTTACAAAATTTTCAGAACATGTTGTCCCTCTTCAGCTCTTGAAACAGTCTGTGACCATGTGCAGCAAGACTCGGACAACATTCAGAATCGTGCTGTTAAAGTCTGGGGAACATTTATGTAACAGCACTGTACATTTCCACAGTAAAAAGAGGAGTTCATTCAGCAGATCAATCTGGTTTCACAAGAATGTGGGGAAGCCATTCATCCCATCAAAACTACTGGGCAAAAGAAGGATAGACCATTCACTCCCTCCTGCCTGTTGCACAGGAAGTCAGGGAGTCTGCTCTCTCCCACATTTTACATACATGGGATCAGAAAGAACCATTTCACACCCGGAGTCACTTACAAAGGAACAGGAAGAGATAATTCAGCTTGTCAAGCCACTAACACAGGAAAAGGAAAGTGTCAGAGATGCTCCAACATCACAAACCAATGGAGCAGGGGCTGCACAGACAGACTGCTCCAAATTGATCCACATGCCTTAATTACTCATGGTACATATGTGTTACTTTAACATGGTTTTCTGGCAGTCGGAATGAAGTCAACATTTTTTTAGCCATTCTCCAAGTTACCTTCCATCTCCGAGAAGGCAGATCCATGGTCTCCGTGGACGTCAGAAACCGTCGGGGAATAACTAACTGTTTCAGAATGAAGGTATTGTGAGAGCTGACAGGATTGTGTACAAAGTGACATTCAATGCAGTGTCACACAGTAACTGTGCATTAAAGTGTTCAGAGTTCATTCAGAGCCTGCATCTCGCTGTCAATCGACACGGGGGCTCTGCAGATGCATGTAAACTGTCGTGAATCAAACATCTAATGAAAAGTATGACATTTTCACCCCATTCAGCTGTTTGGGACATAATGAGTTTCTGTCCATACCCATCAAGCTTCGAGTTCGTATTCTCTCACAGCGCTACAGATTAAGCACATAATTACTGCACTCTCTCCTCATGGTATCATCATGCCAGTGTTTAGTCTGGTCAAACTCCTTTGCACTGTCTCGGTGTCAAAGAGATCATTGATTATAAAGCAGACCAAACCTTTACACAATGCACCAAATACTCTCTCAATAAAACACGATCAGTGGGAAAGATATTCTACCTTTTGTACTTCAATTATTTTGCATGAAGAGCCACATATCATTTACTTCCTGCCCTGTATGAATTCTGTCAGTGACTTATGACCAAGGAGATCCAGATCCTTTTCAACAAAAGCACTCATCAACCTCTCTGCCTTTTAATAAATATAAATGTACATGATGATATTTGTTGTTCACATCTGAATCATTTTTATACCTTGTGAACAGCTATTGCCCAAACACTGATCCTGCTCCCAACCATCAATCATTCAGTTCAGCGAAAAATAGTATTCTTCTTGTATCTCCATTACCCAATTTTTAATCCATGTGGTATATATTCCACCCCTACCTACCCATGGACTCGAACATTCCCCACTCACCTGTATTCAAACATGTCAAGCGTCTTCTAAAAATACAAATACTCCATTCCCATTGTAACAAAACTGCCGATGTCACAATGGACAATCTCCACAAACAGGTTTATCAAATATCATTTCCCTTTCCTGAATCTCGGCCGAATGTACCAAATCATAACATTATTCTCCAAGTGTCTAGTCGTCACGTTCCTTATAAAAGATTTCAACATTTTTTCTCACAGCTGACATCAAATTATTTATTTTTCTGTTTTCCCTCTCCATTATGTTTTAAATATTTAGGTTGACAATAGCTGCTGTCCAGTGTGCAGGATCCTTTCCAGAATCTAACTAGCTTTGAAGAATAATCAGTAATTATTTCACGAGCTCTGTTCTCATCTCAATCACTCTGAGATGTAGCTCATCAGATGCAGCAACGTATGAAACTTCAATTCAATTAGATTTTCAATAACATACTCTTCATTAATTCTGATTTCCTGCAGTTTCCAATTTTTACCAGTCCCTCTGTTCCCTAATATTTCTGGAAATTAGTTTCTGTACCTTCCCCTGTGGAGATGGAACCAATGCATTCCTCTCAGCGGACAGATGGTTTCAGTCAACTCGTGAATACATTGGAGGACTGCACTTTAGAGATGGTGGATATATTACCCACTGCTGCCTGCAAAGTTCCAGAATCAATCCAGTTTAATTCATCGTGAGTGTCAGCGCAGTCCTGCTACTGGTGCGAGAAAACAGGTTATACTGAAGGAGGGGATACAGCTCAGTGACCACCTCAGTTTTGAGACAAGCTGGTTTTACACTTTACATCTGAATGGGTGTAGCTTAGACAAATGTTCCTGGAAATCTCAGGGAGGAAATTATAGTGCCTAGGTCCTCCTTGGCTATACAGCTTCCCTTCTTTGTAGTCTCAGCTCCATTTGTTTATCATGGACCCAGACACACTGTAAATGCAGTATTCAGAGTGGGGTCCCCAGACCATCGTGAATCCCTGAATGAACCCAATATCTGACATCACTATCCTGAGAACACCATCCACAGAGTCTCCACTGACTTTCCAGATGACAACAGCAAGTGAATTCCCCATACCTACAATGCATCCATTCAGTATTGAAAATGCCTTGGTCTCCTCAGTTTCTCTAGGAGAAAGTGAGGACTGCAGATGCTGGAGATCAGAGCTGA
>NC_057717.1:18129130-18140294 GCF_004010195.1 Chiloscyllium plagiosum
CGTCGATTCTCCTGATCTTTGGATGCTGCCTGACCTGCTGTGCTTTTCTAGCAATACATTTTCCAGCTCCTCAGTTTCTCTTCCTGGCTGAGAAAGCTTTGACATCTCCACACTGTCGCACCGTAACAGTTCCTTTCTCCAAAGAAGCAGTTGACAATGGAACATTACGTTTCTCTTTCTCAGCGACTATAAGTATTGCTGATGGAGTTGATCACCACACTCAGAGACGAGAGATAGAGGGAACATAACTCACGGTAAGCAGGGACATCCCATTATAAATACGATATTCAGGCATATGTGGAATACGATATTCAGTCCATTATCAGCAATCATTTTGCTTGCTTTTCCTTTCTCTTTCTCTCACTCCATCTCTCTCTCTTTCTCTCTCACTTTCTCTCTCTTGCTGGACATCATCCACTCAACACAAACCTCCAGCTCACCCTTCCATCCATCCCTGATACAATAATATTATTTCTCAGTTGCATTCAGTTTTGATAGGTTCACTGAACTCGCAGCGGTATTTGTTTTTTTCCCGACAGACTGCCATACTGGCTGAGAATAGCCAACATTCTTTCAGAAGGTGGAGAATTTTATTTTAGATCGCCAGCATCCGCATTTCCTTGGTTATTTCACCTTTAATGTTGTTGTTTCGCGGGATGCCAGCATCACTGGCAAGGGCTGCATTTGTTGTCCATCCTAACTGCCCTTGACCACGCGGCCATTTGTCAAGGCAATATGGAGGCAACCATGGTGTCGTGGGTCTGAGGTGACACTTAGTTCAGACAGGGCAAACATGTTAGGTTTCTTTACCAAAGGTTATTAATAAAATAAGAAAAGAAATCCTGATGGTTTGTGCTTGCCATGAGTGAAATTAGGTTTCATTCCAATTTTTGATATTGGAATTTAAATTTAGTCATCGAATGTGGTAGGACTTCAGACAATGCGTTTAGAGTCATAACCTGTGCCTCTGAATTGCACAGTCAGTGACATTATTACTCTGTTTAAGAGTCCATGTTGTGAAGTAACTGTAGAGACAAGAACAAGTTTGTGGTCAAACTATTTGCAAGTGGAAGTGAGGTCAGAAGTCATAAAATCTGGAGCCATAAAATCTGTCGTTAACGAAGGGGTAGGTGATGGCGAAGTCAGCAACATAACTCAGGCTGAGCTGGAGATTGGGGATATTATGAAGAGGGTGTCAGCAGGTTTGATCACAGAGAGAATATGGAGACATAAAACAGTTCACGGTAAAAAGGAGACTCAAGGTTCCGAACAGTCTTATTCCTTCTCAGATGTTTATGAGTAAGTAGTTTGGAAATGCATGAGAAGGAAGTGGCGTTTGTGACTGAAAGTTGATGTATTTGTTAACTATAATCAACCAGAATAGCAATAACATAAAGCCTCATTTATAGAATCGACAAAGATAGAATTACCAGGAACACCAATAATGGCGAGGATGGGATAGTATCCAGCTTGAATAATCATCAGCACGGCTAGTATCCGCAACTCTAACCGTGGCCAATGCTGAGAAGGCCAATAAAGCCCCGATAATAAATCCTGTCCATTGTTGGAACATTCCAGCCTAATGTTCTCAGATTCTGATCCATTGTTGGAACATTACAGTCTAATGTTCTCAAATTAAAATCCATTGTTGGACCATTCTAATGTTCTCAGATTCTGATCTCTCTCTCTTTCACTGTAGCTGATCCCAATCTTGTTGAGGTTGACTCTGCGCCGAATACTATGGCATAACAAGTTGAAAGAAGTCCCTAATTATGGAAGAGGGAAATCCTCCAGTGATCCAGTTAGGTCCAGAAAGATTGATATTAATCACAGTCACTGAACAAACAGCTCCAGTGAACCCATTTCACGGCAACTCTGATATATCACAATAATACTTGGTGTGGGTGGGATTTTGATATCAATGATTATTGGGCTAATGGCACATCTCCAGTTGTAAACATCGAGGTGAGGGAGAGACATAATACTTTCTCTTCACAAGTTCGATTATTATGCTGTTTTTTGGCAATATCGGAATTGCTGGGCTCCCGAGGCCGTCTGTGTCTGATCACCAGGCCCGCTGCATCTTTTTGCTTTATGTATTTATGTTTTACATTGACTTTTTTCTGTCCAGCATTTAACAGCTTAGGTGGGTTTAGGTATTTTTGAGAGACACGTACAGGGCCATAGACGATGTAGATACAGTCCATTCCTTGTGTTCTTGCAGCCGCGGTCTGGTCCTGTGGAGTGATGTTCAAATTCTCACAGAACCAGGATTCTTACTTTTACCTTTGGCCAGCTATTGCTGGTGTCTCAGCAGGGTTGGAAGGCAGGAAACCTCTCCCCGTTCTACACACTCTCTCTGTGATTTCTCTCGGAACTGTCTTTTGATGTTCTTTCCTCCTGGATTGGACAACTGCATGTCAGACAATCTGTTTCCTGCATTTGTTTTTTGACATTTGTGATGATACCATATTGGAGCAGTTACCGTATAGTAGTTAAATAAACTATTATTCTGATAAGTTTTCCAACAGAATAAAGTTATTGCAAGTTCCTCTTCCTTTTGTTGTCTTTTATCGACAGTCTTCGAATAAATTGTGTTTTGCTTAATGTCGAATATTTTGACAAAGTAAATTCTATCTCAAACGCAGCATCTCACATTTACCAGCGGAATGGGCCGAGGTGGAGGAGTGATTATCATGGCAGGAATTATATCGGACACCCAATCCACCTCTCAGATCCAGCCCGGACCCGAAAAAGCCCAGCTGAGATTCCTCCTCAACATGAAGTACTGCGTAGACCAGGTTCGTGTACTGCTTCGCAATCCGTCCAGGATCGAACACTGTTTAGAGCTCAACAGTTCACTACTTATGTGTCCAACAGTGCACTGATCTATAAATTTGGACTAAATGATCTGGTCAGCACAGGGCGCTGTGCAGAACACACAAATGTATTGTTCTATACACACGGACTGGATATCTGTGCAGCATGGGGAGCTGTGCAGTAAATAACAGTGAATTTGTCTTTTAATCTGGAGCAGTTACCTTCCCAGCATACGCAGCTGTGTGCACCAATCGCTGCATTGCTTAGTAACACTGGGTTAGATTACTGCCCAGCGTGGGGAACCTTGCAGCTCATGCTGGAAGCGACAGGATGTGCAACACCTCTCCATTTACAGCTCCATATCTCCAGTGTGGCATGACACAGGAGTGCTGTGGGTGTTAAACTCACTGTCAGAGAGAGATGGCAGGGGAATCAGTTTAAATACCAACAAATGGGAGGAACTTGGTTAAAAGAGAGGGGGAGATTAAGAGAGAATTTCAGAGAAGAATCTGACGGTATGTTTAAAAATTGTGAAATGAGAACATTTCGATAGCGTCTTGCAATATAAGGCACTGTTTCTAGGAATGATGGGTGAGCAGGATATTTGTGTAAGTTAAGATGATGGAGAGTTTTGTATAAGCATTTGGCCTGCAGCGTTGTAACTGGCAGTAGGATCAGCAGAGTCTTCGACTCACTGGGCTGAATCGTACAATAATTTGTCTCAGTGTCATTTTCATTGAATGTGACAGAAGGAATATCTGCACGAGGCTGAGCTAGTTTCCTGGTGTTATCTTATCGAACTCACCTAATTAACTACCCACCCCACTCCATAGTGTCCCTCTCATACAATGCCAGCCCGATTCTGCCACCCATCATGACTGGAAGTACTCACAATCGCCCGGATGCCCCTGGATATTCAGTGATCCCTGATACTGTTGCCATCATTAAAAGGCCAATGGGCACACGGTTGAGCTTTCTCAGTTTGGAGCTGCCCTGCACAGTTTACCCGAGCATGACAGATATGGGGAAATTACACCACAGTTTGTCGACAGGGGCACGGAGGTCGTGGTGAATGGTCTAGTACAGCGGGGGACCATTCTCTTCCCAGAGCATGGTCTGAGCACACCACTCAGGATAAAAGTGCATCATGAGGCCATTAAGCCTCTCAAATATGCTCCACTATTCAGACAAAGGGAGCACCTAAACACTTGAAGACTCACTCTCTTCTTGAAGACAGGCGCCACTTTGGAGTTTCTTCAGTTTCACTGGAACACTCCTTTAATCCCGAGAATTATGGAATATTTCTCACAATGCCGCCAGTCTTTCTGTAACCACTTCTATTAAAACAAGCTATGAATTGTTGATGAGCTGTTTACCTTTTCTGTTTGAGAAAAGCCTTGTTCATTTTGTTAGAGACTATGCAAAACTTTCACCTGACTACAATTTTGTTTATAATATTGAAACTCTTCGTGCCTTCCCCTGCGAGGAACAATGTAAAATAATGTTTTAAATTCTCTGCATGTTCCCTGAAACAAGTTCCCCAGTCATATCCTCCAGGTGTCCCACATATTCTTTCCTGCCTTCCTTCCAAGGGTCACACACACATCTTGAATGTTTTTTATTCGATATGGGAAAACTCTTGCGGTTAGTTTCTTTTCATATTTCTTGCCAGTTTTGAAATGTTTTTTCTTTGTATTTTGTTTTATACAATCTGCTTCTTGTTCCAAAAGTAAACTTCCCAAATGTGGCCGACGCTAGAGCTCACCAATCTGAATTCTTTAGTTTGTGTTTGATTAGTATCCTTCACTGCATTTGTGTATCATGGGTGGTTCCTCTTCACATCTTCATACCATCTTCTTTTTGACCAGAGCCAAACATTACTGAGAGTTATTAATCAGTACCTGCTTAAATGTTCCCACACCCCTACCCCCCCCCCCCCCCCCCACACACACACACATCTGCTTACCTTCATCTGTGTCTATTTTCACACTCCGTATTTGACCAGATATATGACATAAATCTGCATTTGAAATGCCTGGCTTTTTTCAATCATTCAGGGGGAACCTACGTATTTGGCTGAACACATGATCAGCTGAAGGTGACTCCATTCTCCCAGTTTCCCTGGCTCTGTCATTTCTGTTTGATGATGTCACATTCCAATGGGAAGCTTCCTACATGTCATCCTTTCCACTCAAACGAGAAATCCCCTAAATCTGATGGACTGACTTTTCAGCTGTGTCTATCCCATCTCCCTCACTTCTGCCCTCACTCTGTCCCTTCCTCCCCAGAACAATGATAGTTCTCCCCTTGTCCTCACTTCTTACTGCACTAGAATCTGCATTCACAGAATCATCCTCCGCCGCTTCCACCACCTCCAGCAGGACAGCATCATCAAACACATCTTCCCCTCCCGTCCACTGTCAGAAATTCATATGGACCATTCCTTCTGTGGCACCTCCATTACCTCGAACAGTTCTCCACATCCCCATGGCACCTTCTCATGTAAATGCAGAAGCTGCAATTTTTGCCCATTCATCTCTTCCCTCCTCACTGTCCAAGGCTCTAAACACACCTTCCAGGTGAAGCAGCATTTCACTTGTACGCTTTCAATTCAATCTCCTGTCATTGCTGCTCACAATGCAGTCTCCTTTACATTACTGAGCTAAACAGAAACTGCTTTGAGGAACATCTCCATTCTGTCTGTAGGAATGATCCTGACCTTCTGATTGCTCCCCATTTCAATAACCTACATTGCTCTCAAGATAATGAGAGTTCTTTGAGGAGTTAATGATGGGTTGGATCAGAGAGCGTTACCTATCTGAACTTCCAGAAGGCCTCTGATATGGTACCCCACAGGAGGCTGTTGAGTAAGATAAGGACCCATGGTGTCAGAGGAAAGGTACTAGGATGGATAAAAGGTTGGCTCTCTTACAGGATGCAGAGTGAGGATAAAGTTGTCTCTCTCAGGATGGCAGCCAGTGACTTGCAGTGTTTCACAAGAGTCAGTGTTGGGATCACAAGATTTCACTTTATAGGTGAATGATCTGAGTGGCGGGGCACAAGGCATTCTGGCTACGTTTGCTGATGAAGCAAAGACAGCTGGAGAGCCATGTAATATTGAGGAGGCCGGGAGTCTGCAGAAAGATTTCGACAGTTTAGGAGAGTGGGAAAAGGAGTAGCTGATGGAATACAATGTGGGGCAATGTGAGGTCATGCACTTTGGTATGAGAATACAGGCATGGACTATTTCCTAAATAGGAAAACAATTCAGAAATCTGAGGAACAAAGGGACTTGGGATTCCAAGCCCATGATTCGCCTTAGATAAACTTGCAGGTTGAGTCAGTAGTTAAGAAGGCAGATACAATGTTGTCATTCATCTTGAGAGGAGTAGAATATAATGGTGGGGATTCTGAGGCTTTCTAAGGCTCTGGTCAGACCACATTTCCAACATTTTGTGCCTCATACCTCAGGAAGGATGCATTCGCCTTGGTGTGTGTCAAGAGAAGGTTCACCAGAAATGAAAAGCTTAACACATTAGGAACGTTGGAGGACTCTGTGTTTATGCTCGATGGAGATTAGAAGGATGAGGGTGGGGGAGGGGGGGATCCAATTGAAACTTACGGAATACTGAATGACCTGGACACAGACAACATTGGGAGGACGTTGGCACTGGCAGAAGGACACAGACGTAAAGAAATGGGAAAACCCATTAGAACGGGGATAAGGTGAAACATCTTTAGCCAGAGAGTGGTGAAATTGGGGAATTCCTTACAACAGAAGGCTGTGGAAACGAGATCATTTGGCACCAACGATATAGCCAGGAACGGGACTGAGGATGTGAAAAGTGACTCCAGAGAGTTAGTTTGTAAGCTGAAGAGGAGGACGAGTAGAATAGTGATCTCAGGTTTGCTACCAGTGCCACGAGCTAGTGAGTTGAGCAACAGTCAGCGAATGCAGCTTTCCACGTGGCTGCGAGGCTGGTGCAGGAGGGAGGGCTTCAGATATCTAGACCATTGGGATACCTTCTGGATAAGGTGGGACCTGTATACGAAGGACGGGTTGCATCTGAACTGGAGGGACACAAATGTCCTGTTTGGGAGGTTTGCTCCTGTGAATCTGGCCGGTTTAAACGAGTTTGGCAGTGGAGTAGGAATAAGACTGAGAGGGGGTTAGTTGCAGACGGGACAGTGACAGGATATATTGAATCTATCATGAAGGTTTCCCAACCGATGAAACAAATGGGTCAGTTAAAGTGCGTCTACTTTAATGCAAGGAATGTCTGAAATAAGAGTGACGAACTTAGAGCATGGATCAGTACTTGGGGCGACGATGTCATGGCCATAACGGAGATGTAGGTTTCACAGGGGCAGGGATGATTGCTTGATGTTCCAGGGTTTAAAACGTTTAAAAATGTTTCGGGGTGGCACAGAGTCTCAATGGTTAGTACTGCTGCCTCACAGCGCCAGAGACCCGGGTTCAATTCCCAACTCAGGGAACTGTCTGTGTGGTTTTTGTCAGGTGTGTTCAAGACGGTTTCCTTGCTCAGTATGGAGACAGACCGACGAGGGGAGAGGCACATTTTCTCCGTGGGTGTGCTCCGGTTTTCTTCCATAATCCAAAAGTGTGCAGATTAGGTGAACTGGCACATGCTAAATTGCCCGTAGTGTTAGATGAAGGGGTAAATGTAGGGGAATGGTTCAGGGTGGGTTGTTCTATGGAGGGTTGGTGTGGACTTGTTGGGCCGAAGGGCCTGTTTCCACACTGTAAGTAATCTATTCTTATCTAAAAAAGAACAGGGTGGGTGGACAATGAGGAGGGGGGGTAACATTGCTAATCAGAGAGTGTGTCACAGCTATAGAAATGAAGGTTGTTGAGGAAGGTTTGTCTACTGAGTCAGTATGGGTGGAAGTTCGGAACAGCAAGGGAACAGTTACCGCATTTGGAGGTTTTCTACAGACCACCTAATAGCAGTAGAGAGATTGAAGATCCCATATGCGGGCAGATTCCAGAAAAGAGCAAAAGTAGCAGGGTAAATGTTATGGGTGATTTCAACTTTTCCAATATCGACTGGAACCGCCTAAGTGCAGATGGTGTGGATGAAGCCGTTTTTGTCAGGTGTGTTCAAGACGGTTTCCTTGCTCACGATGGAGACAGATCGTCGAGAGGAGAGGCCATTTTGGATTTGGTGCTCGGCAACAAGCCAGGACAGGTGTCAGAACTCACGGTGGGAGAGCACTTTGTTGAAAATGATCACAACTGCATCATATGTAGCATAGTCTGGGAGAGTGAAAGGAGCAGTTTCCGAGGGAAAAGGAAATTATTATGCTATCAGACAGGAGTTGGGAAGTACAGACTGGGAGCAATTGTTTCACAGAAAGGGCACAGCAGACATGTGGAGACTGGTTAAGGAGAAGTTGCGAGTGAGACACAAATTTGTTCCTCTGAGACAGGTAAGAAGGGGTAAGATTAAGGTACTTTGGATGATGAGAACAGAGGAACTTCTCGACAAAAGGAAGCAGGCAGCTTATGGAAGATGGAGGAAGCAATAATCTAACACAGCTTTAGAGGATTACGGGCATGCTAGAAATGGCCAAGGCGAACCATGATGGGGCACGAAAAAGGCTTGGCAAGAAGTACTAGGGAGAATCCAAAGGCATATTTGTCATACGTGAGGAATAATGGAATAATTAGGGAGAAGGTAGGGCCGATCAGGGATAGCGGAGGGAACTTATGCATGGAGTCTGAGCAGATCGGGGAAGCCCTAAACGAGTTTTTTGCTTCGATTTTCACCAAGCAAAGGGGGTTTGTTGTAAATGAAAACTTAGAGGAGCTGGGCCAGATCAGTCTTGACCAGGTCAAGATTGATGAAGTTGATGTGCTAGCAATTTTGGAAAACATTAAGATGGATACGTCCCCAGGGCCAGACCAGATTTATCCTCGACTGCTCCGGGAAGCAAGAAAGGAGGCTGCTAAGCCGCCGGTGAGGATATTTGCCTCCTCACTCTCCACAGGAGTCGTACCGGAGGATTGGAAGGAGGGGAAAGTTATTCCTTATTTCAAGAAGGGTAACAGGGAAATCCCTGGCAATTAGAGACCAGTCAGTCTTACGTCTGTGGTCAGCAAAGTTTGGAAAAAGTTCCGAGGGATAGCATTTATGACTATCTGGCAAATCATAGTGTGACTAAAGATAGTCAGCATTGCTTTGTGAGGGGCAGTCATGCCTCAGAAATCTTCTTGAGGAGGTGTCAAGACAGGTCGACGACGGTCGAGCAGTGGATGTGGTGCATGTGGAATTCAGCAAGGTACTTGAGAGTGTTCCCATTGATGGCTCATTCATAAAGTCTGGAAGTATGGGATACAGGGAGGTGAGGCTATCTGGATTCAGAATTGGCTGGCTGGCTGAAGGCAGACAGTGGTTGTAGATGGAAAGTATTCTGCTTGGAGGACAGTGTTGAGAGGGATCCAACAGGGCTGAGTTCTTGATCCTCTGCTCTTTGTAGTTTTTATAAATGACTTGGATGAGGAGGTTATGGGGTGGGTTAGTAAATTTGTTGATGGCTGCAGCGTGACGTACACAGGATGCAGAGCTAGGCTGAGAAATGGCAGATGGAGTTCAACCTCGAAAAATGCGAAATGATGCATTTTGGCAAGTCAAATTCGAATCCTCAATATAGCATTAAATGCAGGATTCTTGGCAGTGTGAAGGTATAGAGGCATCTGGGTGCGCAAGTGCACAGATCCCTCAAAGTTGCCACCCAAGTGGATAAGGTGTCAAGAAAGTATATGGTGTTTCGTCTTTCATTAAAGGGGGATTGAGTTTAAGAGCCGCGAAGTTTTGCTGCAGCACAACAAGTCCCTGGTGAGACCACACTTGGAATATTGCTTCAAGTTGTGGACGCCCTACTATAGGAAAGATACAGAGGCTTTGGAGAGGGTGCAAAGAAGGTTTACCACGATACTGCCTGGACTGGAGGGTTTGCTTTATGAAGAAAGTGTGAACAAGCTTGGACCTTTCTCTCTGGAGACAAGGAGGAGAGAGGAGATCTGATCGAGGTGTACAAAATAATAAGAGGAATAGGTAGAGTTAATATCCAGAGAATTTTCCCCAGGGCAGGATTGACTCGTATACGAAGTCATGGTTTGAAGATGTTAGGAGGAAGGTAAAAGAGAGACGTTAGAGGTGGATTCTTTATGCAGAGAGTTGTGAATGCATGGAATGCATTGCCAGAGGTGGTGGTGGAAGCAGAGTCATTGGGGACATTTCTGCGACTGCTGGACATGCACATGGATAGCAGTGAGTTGAGGGGTGCGTAGGTTCCAGTTTCCTGTCACAGTACCAACTTGTGCAGGTTCGGTGAACTGGCCATGCTGAATTGCCGATTGTGTTCAGGAGTGTTGAGGTTAGGTGTAATAGTCAAAGGTCTATGTATAGTATTAGGGTAGAGAATGGTATTGGTTCACATACTCTTTGGAGGGTCAGTATAGACCCTTTAGGCTGAAGGGCCTATTTCTGCACAATAGGGATTCTAAGAAAATGCAGGCTGTGGCAATGTTCCAATGAAGCACAACCCAACCTCGGGTTACACCCCAATTTACACTTTGGTACGTTACAGTCTGTAGGAGTTATTATTCAATTCCATAAATTCACAGCCTGAACCCATTATGGCTGTTCTCCATTTTCCATCCACTCTCCCTCCTGGGCGTTCGTGTCTTGTTTATGCTGCATTCAATAGAGAAAATCAATTTATAATATTTACACATTAATTTACACCAATTATATAACTGTGTCTCTTTCACCACAATTTCAAGCCCATTTGTCTTTCACACTGGGCCTCCAAACACTCTTTCTAACCTCTGCCAAGATACTAAAATTCTCAATTTCCACTCCTTTATACATCTGAAGAAGATTTAAATGGGCTAAAAAGATTACTATTGTTTCTCTGACCCACTGATTTCCTTCAAAAATGAAAAGTTACAGAATACATTTTCAATATAGCAAAGATTATTGGTACAGGAAATCTGAAACAAAAACAAAAATTGTTGGACTTACTGGGTGCTTTGAGGAACAGTCACCGAACCCGAAAGATTAACTTCGCTTTCACTCCACAGAGCTGAAAATGTGTTGCTGGAAAAGCACAGCAGGTCAGGCAGCATCCAAGGAGCAGGAGAATCGACGTTTGGGCATAAGCCCTTCTTCAGGAATGAGGAAAGTGTGTCCAGCAGGCTAAGATAAAAGGTAGGGAGGAGGGACTTGGGGGAGGGGCGTTGGAAATGCGATAGGTGGAAGGAGGTCAAGGTGAGGGTGATAGGCCGGAGTGGGGTGGGGGCGGAGAGGTCAGGAAG
>NC_057717.1:18143099-18184509 GCF_004010195.1 Chiloscyllium plagiosum
GCACCGCCTTCCTAACCTGCAATCTTCTTCCTGACCTCTCCGCCCCCACCCCACTCCGGCCTATCACTCTGACCTTGACCTCCCTCCACCTATCGCATTTCCAACGCCCCTTCCCAAGTCCCTCCTCCCGACATTTTATCTTAGCCTGCTGGACACACTTTCCTCATTCCTGAAGAAGGGCTTATGCCCGTATCGTCGATTCTCCTGTTCCTTGGGTGCTGCCTGACCTGCTGCGCTTCTGTCCAGATAAAGTTACATCTGTGTTTTCTCTGTCCAAGTCTGCAACTGACCTATATCCTGCTGTATTCTCTGGCAATCATCCTCACAATCTGCAACTCCACCATTTTTTTTTGCAGATCTCCTGTAACAAAAACACTGTTCCACCCCTACTCTGTCGTCTATGGCCAGCCGGTTCTCTCTCCATCTTACTAACTGACCGCTGATCCCCCTTCCCTTCACCTTCTGTATGAGCCTGCCATAAGGAACCATATCAAAGGCATTGCTAAGGTCCAATTGTTCAACATTCAGCCCCACGCCCTGATCAATCAATTTAGTCACGTCCTTAAAATAATCAATCAACTTTGTGAGACAGAATCTTCCCCACACAACTGTGTTGCCTGTTGCTAGTAAGTCAATATTAGAGGACTATTGGAGCTGCACTCGTTCAGATAAGCGATTACTTCGTCATATTCCTCACTTGAACCTTGGAGGCGAGATTAGACTCCCTGCAGTATGGAAACAGGCCCTTCAGCCTAACCAGTCCACACCAATCCTCAGAAGAGTAACTCAACCAGACCCATTCCCCTGCCCTACATTTTACCCTGACGAATACACCTAAAACTATGGGCAATTTTGTATGGCCAATTCACCTGTCCTGCACATCTTTGAACTGTGGGGAGAAACCGGAGCACCCGGAGGAAACCCACGCAGACACTGAGGGAATGTGCTAACTCCACACAGACAGTCACCCAAGGCCGGAATAGAAACTAGGACTTTGGTGCTGTGAGGCAGCAGTGCTAAGCACTGAGCTCTTGGTGGTTACTGTATGCTGGGCCGAGATGGTTACTGTACAGTGGGTGGTATGTTGGACCGTGATGGTTACTGTGCAGTGGGAGATATGTCGGGGTGTGATGCTTACTGTACAATGGGAGGTATGTTGGACCGTGATGGTTACTGTACAGTGGGCGGTATGTCTGGCCGTGAAGGTTACTGTACAGTGGGCGGTATGTCGTGTGGTGATGGTTACTGTACAATGTGAGGTGTGTCGGGCTGTGACGGTTACTGTACAGTGGGAGATATGTCCGGCCGTGACAGTGGGAGGTATGTCGGGCCATAAGGGTTACTGTACTGTGGGAGACATGTTGGGCCGTGATGGTTACTGTACAGTGGGAGGTATGTCGGGCCGTGATAGGTACTGTACAGTGGGAGATATGTCAGGCCGTGATGGTTACTGTACAGTGGGAGGTATGTCGGATCTTGATGGTTACTGTTCAGAGGGAGCTATATTCAGCCATGATGGTTACTGTACAGTGGCAGGTATGTCCGGCCGTGACAGTTACTGTACAGTGGGAGATATGTCAGGCCGTGATGGTTACTGTACAGTGGGAGGTATATCGGGCCTTGATGGTTACTGTTCAGAGGGAGCTATATTCAGCCATGATGGTTACTGTACAGTGGGAGGTATGTCGAGCTGTGATGGTTACTGTATATTGGGAGGAATGTCAGGTCATGATGATTACTGTACAGTGGGAGGTATGTATGGCCGTGATGGGCACTGTACAGTGCGAGGTATGTCGGGTCGTGATGGTTACTGTACAGTGAGAGGTATGTCGGTCCAGGAAGTTGCAGACTGTATGAGTTGTATAGAATACGATTCTGCTGCTGCCGATTGGCCATGATTCTTCATGGATGCATCATCATTGGTTGCTTAATCTGTTTAAAATCTGTACCATTCAGTACATGTCATTAATCTGTTTAAAATCTGTACCATTCAGTACATGTCATGGTGAGGAGGGACTGCAAAATGTGAAGTTAGCCCTTGCTTCCTATTAGGACTGTGCAGTGAACATTATTACCGATATATGAAATGGAGGCGTGTATCTGCAGCAGGCTGATCGTTGAGGATGTGGTCAATTATAGGTTTCCCTTTTATTGGTTCCCCCATAACCTGCCGCAGAACAGTCTAGCCACCACAGGATCCAACATCAATGCTGAGCACTATCATTATATTAGATTTCCTACAGTGTGGGAACAGACCCTTCGGCCCAACAAATCCACACCAACCCTCCGAAGAGCAACCCACGACCATGGCCAATTCACTTGAGCTGCATTTCTTGGGACTGTGGGAGGAAACCCACGCAGGCACATGGAGAATGTACAAATTCCACACAGGCAGTTGCCCAAGGCTGGAATCAAACCTGGGTCCCTGGTGCTGCGAGGCAGCAGTGCTAACCACTGAGCCACCATGCTGCCCTATATTGACTATATGCCAAGGAGCTGTCCTCTTCTGCCTGGCTGTGTACTTTCAGTGGGACAGAACCTGCCAGAGAGGGTGCTGATGTTGCCCGGGACATCGTCTTGTTCACATAATCTTGATTTCCAGACAACATCTGATTGTTGCTTCATTAGTTTGTGGGAAATATACAAACGGTCACTTTTACATTCTGTATAATGAAGAGTTAATATCACTTTATTTCTTACATATTTTAAAATAAACCAAACATCATTTTTTTTAGTTGAAAGCAATTGAAGTGAGCAATAATTGTTTTTCCAGAGCGCACACCTAACTATTACAGTTCGTGATTGTAGTAAATAACCAATTCAGGTTCACTTCAGTGAACACTCCATCTTGCAGGCAGCAAAGCTGTTGGAAATGACTTTCAGAAAAAAATCTACATTCAGACACAGTTTTACTGGCCCTCACCACGACCTCCAAAACACTGGTCATTTCCAAAATCTGTTCAGTGAGCTTTCTAACTTGAGCTGGACAGTTACTCACACAATCCCTCACAATAGACTGGTTCGAGACATTCCTGAACAACAGGGAGATGTCTGTGGGGGAGACTGGTCAATGGACTAGCACATGGCGCTGGTCCAGATTAGTTCAACATTTGTAACAATGACCTGTAAACAACCATGTCTTGCAAGTATATCTCTTCTGGTGATGCCACCTAAACTTTGTAATTCTGTACCTTGGACCCAGTGAATGAATGCGTTATAAAGGTAAAGGGTTCCTGCAGCACATAGCATCTTACATTGAATCCCTCATAAACCATATCCAGTGTATGTTATCTCCACAATGTCAGTTTCCAAACAGAATTGTGCAGCTCCATTGATGGCTGTCATCAGCCCAGCCCAACATTCTTGTGTGTGACTTGAGCTAGAAATTTCTGCATAAACGTTTGCAGCATTGTTCTAACCATTAACAGCAAAGTGTTTTTACTGAAGGTCCAACATCCTTTCACAACACCCCCCCCCCTCCCCCCCACCCCTTTTATTCAGTTCATTTTTATAACAATATGATTAAAACAGTGCACAACTCACAGTATGGAGCATTGAAATGATGGGTCTCATTTCCACACCCACGACCAAGTGAATATTAAGTGCAAGGACTTTGAAAATAGAACACAGAACATAGAACAGTACAGCACAGAACAGGACCTTCAGCCCACGATGTTGTGCCGACCATTGATCGTCATGTATGCACCCTCAAATTACTGTGACCATATGCATGTCCAGCAGTCTCTTAAATATCCCCAATGACGTAGCTTCCACAACTGCTGCTGGCAAAGCATTCCTTGCTCTCACAACTCTCTGTGCAAAGAACCCATCTCTGACATCCCCTCTATACTTTCGTCCAAACAGCTTAAAATTATGACCCCTCGTGTTAGCCATTTCTGCCCTTGGTAATAGTCTTTGGCTTTCGACTCTGTCTATGCATGTCATTATCTTGTATACCTCAATTAGGTCCCCTCTCCTCCTTCTTTTCTCCAATGAAAAAAGTCCGAGCTCAGTCAACCTCTCTTCATAAGATAAGCCCTCCAGTCCAGGCAGCATCCTGGTAAACATCCTCTGAACCCTCTGCAAAGCATCCACATCTTTCCTATAATAGGGCGACCAGAACTGGAAGCAGTATTCCAAGTGCGGTCTAATTAAAGTTTTATAGAGCTGCAACAAGATCTCACGACTCTTAAACTCAATCCCCCTGTTAATGCAAGCCAAAACACCATATGCTTTCTTAACAACCCTGTCCACTTGGGTGGCCATTTTAAGGGATCTATGTATCTGCACACCAAGATCTCTCTGTTCCTCCATACTGCCAAGAATCCTATCCTTAATCCTGTACTCAGCTTTCAAATTCGACCTTCCAAAATGTATCACCTCACATTTATCCAGATTGAACTCCATCTGCCACCTCTCAGCCCATCTCTGCATCCTGACAATGTCCCGCTGCAGCCTACAACAGCCCTCTATACTGTCAACGACACCTCCAAACTTTGCGTCGTCTGCAAACTTGTTGACCCATCCTTCAACCCCCTCATCTAAGTCATTAATAAAAATTACAAAGAGTAGAGGCCCAAGGACCGAGCCCTGTGGAACACCTCTCACCACTGACTTCTAGGCAGAATATTTTCCTTCTACTACCACTCCCTGACTTCTGTAGGCCAGCCAATTCTGTATCCAGACAGCTACGTTCCCCAATGTCCCATTCCTGCTGATCTTCTGAATGAGCCTACCATGGGGAACCTTATCAAATGCCTTGTTGAAGTCCATATACAGCACATCTACAGCTCGACCCTCATCATGACCTGCCCCTTACAAAGCCGTGTTGACTCCATTTAATCAAGTCATGCTCTTCCAGATGGTCAGAAATCCTATCCCTCAGAATCCTTTCTACCACCTTGCAGACGACAGAAGTGAGACTTACTGGTCTGTAATTGCCGGGGATATCCTATTTCCTTTCTTGAAGAGAGGAATTACATTTGCCTCTCTCCAGTCCTCAAGTACGACTCCAGTGGAGAGCGAGGATGCAAAGATCTTTGTAACCGGTGAAGCAATCACATTTCTCGTTTCCCAAAGCAGCCGAGGACAAATCTGAACCGGGCCTGGCGACTTGTCAATCTTAATGTTGCTCTTCGGAGGGTCTGTGTGGACTTGTTGGGCCGAAGGGCCTGGTTCCTCACTGGAAGTTAAAATGTGCTTTAAAAAGCAGTGTGTCTGTCATCATTTTGATTCAAACCTCGACACACAAAGTCTCATTTGAAGACCCTTCCAAGATATTGTCCATCCTTTGAGCAGTAACTGACTTATTAATTAATGCAACAGCACCTCATCTTTAACACCCTGACCTGGCCTGCCTATAGTTCCAGTAGAACAGAGTATTGAGTTGTTAGCCCTGACCTCCCTCATATGCGCCTCTGTGATGGTAAAAATGTCACACCTCCACATGTCAACTCATCTGTCAGCTTGTCTGATAATACTCCCAGCATCAACGTAAGCTGGAACATAATACCTGGAATACACTGTACCTCGGAGTTCTTCAGTCATTTCCTGTTTGTTATCAAGCTGCTCAAAACATGAACCACAACTCTAACTCTGGCACTGAATGAATTATAATTGCTTTTTTTAAAAAAAAATGTCTTCATCAAGTGCAACTTTCCAGAACTGAGCAGTCAGCTCCACATACAATGAGTCCTGATGGTTAATTCCCCCCCCCCCCCTCCCCTCAGTGTGCAGAGGGGACACCATCAGTAATGGAGAAAGTGAGGACTGCAGTTGATGGAGATCAGAGTACAAAAGTGTGGTGCTGGAAAGGCACAGCAGGACAGGAAGCATCCGAGGGGCAGGAGAGTCGATGTTTCCGTCATAAACCCTTCACCAGGAAGGGATTGGTGCATTCCTCTATTTTTTTCATTCCATGATTCACAGAATGTTGTGAACTGTACTTACTCAGGAAGGCAGCACTGTATATTGCACTGTGCAGGGTGTAGAAAATTTGAAGGGAAGTATATACTGATTGAATGAATTACAAACGTAAGGATAGGTAAATCCCCTGGGCCAGATGGAGTTACCCTAGGTTACTCCAGGAAGTGACGGGAGAGATTGGCGTGCCTTTGGCGATGACTTTTGTGTCCTCACTGTCCACTGGAGCAGTGCCAGCCAGATGTTTGGAGGGTGACAAATATTATTCCCTTGGTCGGGAAAGGCAATAGGGATAACTCTGGGAATAACCGAACAGTCAGTCTTAGATCAATGGTGGGCAAAGTATTGCAGACTTTTCTGAGAGAGCGTATTTACAATTATTTAGAAAACGATAGACAATTAGAGATAGTCCGCATGGCTTTGTGACGAGCAGGTCATCCCTCAGAACCCTTATTGACTTCTTTGAAGATATAAAAAACACGTTGATGATAGTAGACCAGTAGATGTGGTGAACAAGAATTTTAGCAAGGCGTTCCCTATTGTAGGCTCATTCAGAAGGTACAGAAGCATGGGGCGCAGAGACATTTGTCTATCTGGATTCGGGCGTGGCTGGCCCATAGAAGACAGAAGATGGTCGCAGATGTAAAGAATTCAGCCTGGAGCACAATGGCCAGTGGTGCTCCACAGGGATCGGCTCTGGGACCTGTGCTGTTTGTGATTTTTATAAATGACTTTGATGAGGAAGTGGACAAATACATTAGTAAGTTTGCCGATGAAACGAAGGTTGGTGGGGTTGTGGATAGTGTGGCGAGCATTGTAGGTTGCAACAGGATATTGACAGGATGCAGTGCTGGGCTGATAAGTGACAGATAGAGTTCAACCTTAAAAAGTATGAAGCAATTTCTTTGGAAGATTGCATTTGCATAAAGAATACAGGTTTAAAAGCAGAATCCTTGGCTGTGTGGAGTGACAGAGAGATCTTGGGGTCATTTTCCATAGATCTCTCACAGTTGCCACCCAAGTTGATAGAGTTGTTTAAAAGCAATACGGTGTGTTGTCTTTCATTACCAGGGGGATTGAGTTTAAGAGCAGCGAGATTATTTCTTCGCTCTATAAAGCTGTGGTTCAACCAAACTTGGAATATTGTGTTCAGTTCTGGTTGCCTCATTATAGGAAACACGTGGAAGCCTCAGAGACTGTGCAGAGTAGACTTACCAGGGTGCTGCCTGGACTGGAGGGCATGTCTTACAAAGAAACATTGAGCGGCTAGGGCTTTTCCCCAGCGGTAGTAGTAGAATCAGATAGATTAGGGATATTTCAGAAGAGCCTTGGATAGGCAAACGAAAGTTAGTGCATTGAAGGTTATGTAGGCTAGTCTGATCTTCGAGTAGGATAAAAGGCTGGCAAAACATTGAGGGCTGAAGTGCCTGCACTGCGCTATACCGTCAAATGTTCCAAGTTTCAATCAGCTTGTGGATTCTCATCAGTTGGTGAATGTGTGAGGGAGTGACGTGTGTGAGGGAGTGAGGCAATGGAGTGTGTGAGGGAGTGAGGTGTGTGAGGCCCGGAAGGTGGGGAGGGGCGTTAGACAAAGACGTCCAGTTTTGATGTAATTGTTGCATTCACCTGAGTGTCAGCACAATATGTGTGGTTACCAAGACCAGACAAAATCCACAAGTTCAGTTATTTAAAACGATTTTAGGCTTGCCGTTTGCTCCTGGTTTCTTCAGATACATTCTGCTGGGTTACCTATGAATTAGTATCTGAGCATCCACGGACATGTATAATTTTATTTTGATACTGTCGAATGAGAAGGTACATTTATTGGATATAGTTTCAGAGGGTACACTGTGAGACACAAAATGCTGCATTAGACTGTCAATTGTGAACGTTTTCACCCAGTGTCTGGTCCATGGTGCAGATGTATGGAGTATGGGGGACATGCCAGATGTCATCACCAGAAGTAACTTGTGCGATGTGAATCTGACACTCCATATCCATACATCTGCTCTCTGGGCCAGGCTCTGACTGAGGGTAAATTTGAAAGGCATGGTTCCTGGTCAGTCATTGGTATCTAATTTACACAGCATTTATACCTACACTGATAGCAGTGATAGCCTGTTGGCTAGTTTCCTCCTGCACAAGGTGGATTCCAAATAATTCTCTGTGAGGGAATGCTTGAATGACTGCCCTAACCCAGGTTGGTAACTCTCTTCACAGATTCAGGACCAGGCCAGTATCTCTCTGAGTGCTACATGCAGCTGTGAGGTCCAATAGCACTGTACCCGAATTCACCCTTTTGGAATCCACTTTTAATGTTGGTCATGATGCAAAATGATGGGTTTACGGACTTGCACGATAATCAGGAGTTTGCCATGTTTGTGAATTGTGCAATAATAAGGTATGAGCTACAATTATTCAACTGAACAATAACTGCATCATACTTGTGCGATGTGAATCTGACACTCCATATCCATACATCTGCTCTCTGGGCCAGGCTCTGACTGAGGGTAAATTTGAAAGGCATGGTTCCTGGTCAGTCATTGGTATCTAATTTACACAGCATTTATACGTACACTGATAGCAGTGATAGCCTGTTGGCTAGTTTCCTCCTGCTCAAGGTGGATTCCAAATGAATCTCTGTGAGGGAATGTTTGAATGACTGCCCTAACCCAGGTTGGTAACTCTCTTCACAGATTCAGGACCAGGCCAGTATCTCTCTGAGTCCGACATGCAGCTGTGAGGTCCAATAGCACTGTACCCGAATTCACCCTTTTGGAATCCACTTTTAATGTTGGTCATGATGCAAAATGATGGGTTTACGGACTTGCACGATAATCAGGAGTTTGCCATGTTTGTGAATTATGCAATAATAAGGTATGAACTACAATTATTCAACTGAACAATAACTGCGTCATCTCTGAAGACAATAAAATCGATTCTATGTTGATGGAATTATACTATAAACACCGAACAACCGTTTATGATACAAAAGTAAAGAATGCACATTTTGTTTTGTATTGAAAAAGAACATGTTGTCTGACTATGCTGGTGATCACAATTACACATTGAATCTCAGTATTCAAATACCTATATTGTCGCTCTATCATTTGCAAAATAGTTGACATCTGACAGATTGAATACTCAGAGTGAGCATTTGATTGAACAATCAAATAGAATTATAGCATTTAAATATAATCAATCAATTTAATTTCTCACCTGAAATGTGTGAGCTTCAGTTATTTGCCAACAATTCTATTAGTTTTAAAATAATGATGGAAAAGGATAGACTTGATCTAAAATTTGAAGTTCTAAATTGGACAAAGGCCAATTTTGATGGTATTTGGCAAGGTCTTTCAAAAGCTGATGGCGGCAAATGTTCGTAGGTAAGCGGACGGCTAGAAAATGGGAAGCCTTCAGAAATTAGATAGCCAGAGTCCAGAGACAGTATAATCTTGCTAGGGTAAAAGAAAAGGCTGGTAGGTATAGAGAGTGCTGAATGACTTAAGACATTGAGGAGCTGGTTAAGAATAAGAAGGAAGGATATGACAGGTACAGGTAGGATAGACCGAGTGAATCCTTAGAAGAGTATAAAGGCGGGAGGAGTATTCTAAAGAGGGAAATCAGGAAGGCAAAAAGGTGACATGAGGTAGCTTTGGCAAATAGAGTTAAGAAGAATCCAAAAGGATTTTACAAATACATTGAGAACAAAAGGGTAAACAGGGAGAGAAAAGAGCCCAAAGATCAGCAAGACAGCCTTGGTGTGGAGCTGCAGGAGATGGAGGAGATACTAGATGAGAATTTTGTATCAGTGTAACTCAGGAGAAGGACATGGGAGATGTAGATATACAGAGAAATAGATGGTGATATCATGAAAAATGTCCATATTGCAAATGAAGAAGTTTTCGATGTCTTGAAACGCATGAAGATGCAAAAATCCCCAGGGCCTGATCGATCAGGTGAAACTTGAAAGGGTTCAGAAAAGATTTACGTGCAAGTTGCCAAGGTTGGAGGGTTTGAGCTATAGCTGGAGGTTGAACAGGCTGGGGCTGTTTTCCCTGGGACGTTGGAGATTGAGGGGTGACCTTACAGATGTTTAGAAAATCATGAGGGGCATAGATAGGGTAAATAGACAAGGTCTTTTCCCTGGGTTGGGGGAGTCCAGAACTAGAGGGCATAGGTTTCAGTTAGGAAGGGAAAAATGTAAAAGAGATTTAAGGTGCATTTTTTTCACTCAGAGGGCTGTACGTGTGTGGAATGAACTGCCAGAGGAAGTGGTGGAGTTTAGTACAATTGCAACATTTAAATGGCGTCTGGATGGGTATATGAATAGGAAGGGTTTAGAGGGTTATCAGCCAAGTGCTAGCTAATGGAATGAGATGAGATGAGAATATCTGGTTGGTATGGACGAGTTGGACAGGAGGGACTGGTTCCAAGCTGTGCGTCTCTGTGACTCTGTGCCTCTGAATAGTCTATAACAGAGAGTTTCAGACAGGCCTTGGTTTGTGTGTCTCTCTCATGCTTCCTCAGAATCTGCACACCCAATGTCTCCAAATTTCCACAAGACTCTATGAAATAGAAGAAAAGAGGGTCAGTACTGAGGGAGTGCTGCACTGTCAGAGGGTCAGTACTAAGGGAGTGCTGCACTGTCAGAGGGTCAGTACTGAGGGAGACAGTTAGGAAGGGAAAAATGTAAAAGAGATGTAAGGTGCATTTTTTTCACTCAGAGGGCTGTACGTGTGTGGAATGAACTGCCAGAGGAAGTGGTGGAGTTTAGTACAATTGCAACATTTAAATGGCGTCTGGATGGGTATATGAATAGAAAGTGTTTAGAGGGATATGGGCTGAGTGCTGGCAGGTGGGACTAGATTGGATTGGGATATCTGGTCGGCATGGACAAGTTGGACAGAAGGGTCTGTTTCCATGCTGTACATCTCTTTGACCCTGTGACTGTAATTTAGAAATGACAATAATTTGACATGCACTATCAATAAATAAATCGTTTATATTATTAAATTGTAGCATACAATATGTTGAAAACCTGCTATTTTTAGAATGAATGATAAAGGACAAAGAACATTCCAACACAGAAACAGACCCTTCGGCCCTCCTAGCCTGTGCTGATCCAGATCCTCCTATTTTCTAAACTTGCCACCTATTTTCTAAGGGTCTGTATCCCTCTGCTTCCTGCCCATTCATGTTTCTGTCGAAATTCATCTTAGATAACGCTATCGTTCCTGCTTCTACCACCTTTGCGGGCCACACGTTTCAGGCTGCCACCGCCCTATGTGTAAAGAACTTCCCAAATATATCTGCCCTAAACCTTTCCCCTATTACTTTGAACTCATGACCCGAGTATTGAGTTCCACAATCTGGGGAAAAAGCTTCTTGCTATCCACTCTGTGCATATCTGTCTTGATTTTGTAGACCTCAACCTTCGACTTTTTCATGAAAATGGTCCTAATCTACTCAATCTTTCTTCATAACCAGCATGTCCAACCCATGCAGCATCCTGGTGAACCTACTCTGTACCCTATTCAAAGCATCCACTTTTTTTGTTAATGTGGTGACCAGAACTATATGCAGTATTCCAAATGCGGCCAAATTAAAGTCCTATGCAACATGATCTGCCAGCGCTTGTACTCAACAACTGATCCAATGAAGGAAAACATGCCATATGCCGCTGTGACCACATTACTCACCTGTGTTGGCATCTTCAGGAAACAATGGACCCAAACACCCAGATCTCGCTGTAAGTCAATTTTCCCCAGTACCTTTCCTTTTACTGTGTTGTTCACTCTTGAACTGGTTCTTTCAAAATGCATCACCTCGCATTTGCACAGATTGAACTCCATCTGCCATTTCTGTGCCCATCTCTCCAATCTTTCTATATTCTGCTGTATTCTCTGACAGACCTCTTCACTATCTGCTACTCCAACAATCTTGGGGTCATCTGCAAACTTGCTAATCAGGCAAACGATACCTTCTTCCAAATTATTGATATATATTACAAACAACAGTGGTTCCGATTTGGAGATGCTGGTGTTGGATTGGGATGTACAAAGTTAAAAATCACACAACCCAAAGAGGCATGGTAAATTGGGGAAACCGAGCAAAGGCTACAACAACGGATGAATGGGCACCGCACAACAGTCAACAGATAGGAGGGTTCTCTCCCAGTTGGGGAACACTTCAGTGGTCCAGGACATTCAGCCTCGGGCCTTCGGGTGACCATCCTCGAAGGTGGACTTTGGGACAGGCAGCAGAGATAAGTAGCCGAGCAGAGGCTGATAGCTAAGTTTGGTACACATAGGCAGGGCCTCAACCGGGACCTTGGGTTCATGTCACATTACAGGTGATCACCATTGCACTACACACACACACACACACACACACACACACACACACACATGCACACATATATTTTGTGGGGTGAATTTGTACTTGCAGAGTTACATTCTACTTTGCTCAAAAACTGCATACATTCATGTAGAACTCTGAGCTCAAAAAGTGCATGAATGTATGTAAATCTCTGTTATCTCACTTTTTAGATTAGAATCAATCTAAACATCATGGCATAGACAGAGAACACAGGGGGCTAACACCTTCAACATATTGCCTAGCTATCACCATTGTTAACAACTAACCCAAGAATGCAACTTTAAAAAAAGGTTTTGTGATTTACACATGAAAGAATTGAAACTATCACTATATTCTAACAGATGAAAGGCTTAACAGACACTCAATTTTTCAATGTATAATTTCAGTTACATCACACTATAAATGTTTGCTATAAATTCTGTGTTAGGATTGCGCCCTCCACAATCACCTGATGAAGGAGCGTCGCTCCGAAAACTAGTGCACTTCCAATTAAACCTGTTGGACTATAACCTGGTGTTGCGTGGTTTTTAACAATGGTCCCAGAATGGATCGCTGTTGCACACCATTGGTCATAGGTCTCCAGTTTGAGAAATGCCCTTCCACTATTACCCTCTGTCTCCTGTTGCCCAGCCAGTTCTCTATCCTTTTAGATAGAACACCCTGGACCCCATACGACTTCACCTTCTCCATCGCCGACCATGGGGAACCTAATAAAACGCCTTACTCAAGACCCTCAGTATCTTCTCCAGCAGCTTTCCTACCACTGATGTCAGGCTTGCTGGTCTACAATAACCTGGATTATCCCCGCTATCCTTCTTAAACAAAGGGGCAATATTAGCAATTCTCCAGTCCTCTGGGACCTCACCCATGTTCAATCATCCTGCAAAGATATATGTTAAAGCCCCAGTTATTTCCACACTCATATCCTTCAATAACCTGTGGTTGATCCCATCCAGACTTGGGGGTTTGTCTACCTTAATACCTTTTAGAGTATTCAAAACTTCCTCCCTCTTTATGTCGACTTGCACCAGAGTACTCAGAGATCTATCCATAACCTCAACATCTGTCAAGTCCCTCTCCTTGGTGAATACAGATGCAAAGTATTCGCTAAGAATCTCACCCATTTTCTCTGACTCCATGCATTCCTGTCTTCCTTTGTCCTTGAGTGGGCCAAGCATTAAATAGTTACCCTCTTGCTCCTTATATATGAAAATAATTCTTTGGGATTTTCCTCAACCTGTTTGCTATCAATATCTCATGACTACTTTAGCCCTCTTAAATCGTCGATATTTACTGTGAAATGTAACTAGTGAAAAGAAAATAAACATTTGTTCGTGCGAGTGGGAACTCAGACCTTTGCAAAGTGTTTTGTGCCAAAAAAATTTGAAATCCGTCTCAGTTCAAATAAAAAGCAAGAGAAGAAACCGCTTGAAAAGTGTAATTTTCAGCCACTGTCCCCACCCCCCAACGTTCTTCTGAGGTAGAAAAGAGTGAGGGTTTGTAACCAGGGCACAGCAGTAACTATGGGTGGTTTGAACATGCAAATCGGCTGAATTAATCAACTTGACAGTGATATCCTTGAATAAATATCCAGAGAGTGTATGAGAGATTATTTCTGAGAGCAGAATGTCATGGAAACAACCAGAGAATGGGGCGGCACGGTAGTTCGGTGGTTAGCACAACACCAGGCCCGCAGGTTCGATTCCAGCCTCGGGGGACTGTCTGCGTGCAGTTTGCACATTGTCCCCCTGTCTGCGTGGGTCTCCTCCCACAGTCCAAAGATGTGCAAGTCAGGTGAATTGGCTATGCTAAATTGCTCATAGAGTTAGATACATTACTCAGAGGGAAATGGGACTCGGTGGGTTACTCTTCGGAGGGTCGGTGTGGACTTGTTGGGCCGAAGGGCCTGTTTCCATACAGTAGGGCATCTAATCTAATATACATTTGATATTATGTAACAAGGAAGGATTGGTGGATGAGCTTTGCCTTGGAAGGAGTAACCACAACATGCTGGAGTTTCACATTCAGATTGAAAGAGTGAAGACTGAGTTATACATGAGAATTTTAGTGTTAGGCAATGATCATTATACTGACACAAGGAAGGGTTTGGCTGTGGTGGTCTAGGGGAAGAAAACAACAGTCAAAGGCAGGACAGCTGAAGAAATTTGGCTATGGACCGAAGAGGAATTGCATTACGGAGAAAAATCATCCATATCTTGATAAGGATGTCAAGGATAACATGAAGGCAAATCCCAGTGCATACCATACTGCACACGTTAGTCACACTGTGGAGGATTTTAGCAGGTCAGTGGCCTCTTGGTGTTATCACTGGTAATGTTCTGGTGACCTGGGTTCAAATCATGCCACAGCAAGTCGCGGAGCTTGAATTTAAATCTGGAATTAAGAGACTGATGGTGGTTATAAATCAATTGCCAAGAAAAACTTACCTGGTTCACTGATGTCCGTTAGGGAAGGAAACTGCCATTCTACCATAGATTCACCACTCTCAGGCTGAAGACGTTTCTCCTTATCTCCGTTCTAAAGATTTTCTCTTGACTCTCAGGCTATGTCCTTGAGTCCTTTCTCTCCTAACAGTGGAAGCATCTTCCCAACAGCTACTCTGACCAGGCAACCAGTATTCAGTATGCTTCTGGTAGAGCCCCGTTCACCCTTATAAACTCCAGCGAGTATCGACACAGAGATTTCATATGTTGAGCTTTTCATTCCTAGGACCATTCTTATGAAGTTCCTCTGAACACGCTCCGGGGTGGTACATCCTTCCTGAGTTATGGGGCCCAAAGTGGTACACAATGCACCAAAAGTGGCCTGACCAGAGTCTTTTGGAGCCGCGAAAATCTTTCCCTGCTGTAATATTCAAGTCAACTCAAAGGAAATATCATCATTGTATTTGCCTTTCTGACCAGACAGGCAACTGAAATAATAATCTTACGATGGACAATAATAAATTTACCATGGAGTTACAAAAATGAACAATGATTAAAGCATGCTGGGAAGTAGAACCCAGCCTTGACCAAAGTCCCTGTGCTCATCCACATGCTGCAGAATCCAGACAGGCTGCAGCTACCCAGAGATGGTTTGCAAACAAACCTGACAGCTCCAGACCCTGTAATACTCACCTGAAGTTGGACCTGAATGGGACAATGGAATGTCACCCTTGGGCAATCAATGTGACAACCCCAGGTGTGGGTCTGCTTGATCACGGTAAATGAACCTGATCATTCCATTGGCACATTCTCCACACCATCCCAAAAGGCGTGAATACTTGGGAGGATAAGAATCACCGTAAAACCGCTTAGAGAGTGGTAACCCGAGAATAACCACTGAAAGAGAAGACGCCTACAAGACCATCAGAAGAACAAGAAGACATCACCACGTTGAATCCGGTCAACGTGGATAATAGTGGGGTGGTATGTGATCATCCAAAGTTAAGTTAAACCATAAAATAAATTGTAGTGTTTTTCATTACATTGTAATACGTTTTATTGTTCTAATACTAATTGTGTTCAATAAACAAATACCATTGTTTATAAAAGTTGTCTCAGTTCTTTTGCTGAATATAAGATTTCAAACACACTGTGTGGCCGATACAGCTACTGACACAACCTGCACATTTACCTTGAGATAATCCTGACTGGAACTCGCAACACTCTGCACTTCAGACTTCTGAATTTTCTCCCCAGTTATGAAATAGTCCATGCCCCTCGTCATCCTACTAACGTGCACCACCTTGCACTTTCCCAAGTGTACTCCATCTGCCACATCTTTGCCCACTCTCCAACCCTGTCTAAATCCTGCTGCAGACTCCCTGCCATCTCAATGATACCTGTCCCTCTATCTACCTCTGCATCATCTAAAAACACCGCTGGATTGCCCTCAGTTCCTTCATCTAGATTGTTAATGTACAAAGTATAAAGTTGTGGTTCCCTTGGGAACACCTGTTGTCATTGGCTGCTATCCTGAGAAGGACCCTTTTATTCCCACTCTTTACCTTCTGCCAGACAGTCAAGCTGCTGTACACACTAGTACCTTATCTCTGATACCATGGCCCTTATCTTACTCAGCATCCTCCTGTGAAGCACCTTGCCAACGTCCTTCTTGAAGTCCAGACTCATAGTATCCATTAGCTCTCGTTGGTCTAACCTGCTTGTAACATCCTCAAAGTGTTCTAACAAATTCATTAGCATGACCTCCCCTTGATTAAACCACACTGACTTCGCCCTACTTTACCATGCACTGGCAATTATTCAGAAATCTCATCCTTCACAATGGATACCAGGAACGTACCGACGGCCGGGGTTAGGCTGATCAGTTTGTAATTTTCTGTCTTTTGCCTTATTCCCCTTTTAAACAGGGTGTCAGCGAGATCCAAGATGGCGGCGACCCAGTAGGTCTGAGTCGGCAGAGCTCTGCCCAAGTCTCAGGCAGTGGGGTACCCACCCTCACCTCACCTCTTAAATTGCTAAAAGAGTTTTTGCCCAGCAGCCTTGGCCATTCTATATCAAACTTTAGCATTCTGATGCTTTTTAAAACGAACAAAGGTACAGGCTCTCGCAGTTCACAACAGACAGGGACTTCTCTCCCACTACCCCTCAGCAACAGAGACATCTGTGGCCGGCTCGGGGGCCTGACCTGCAGGGGAGAGCCTAATCTCGGATTTTCTTAACCTCTGAGAGAAGATTGATGAGTCCATTGAAGAGACGCTGTCCAGGTGGGAGTGAATTTCGATCATGCTGAAGAAACATGACGGAGAGATCGAGAAACTCGGGCAGCGTGTCGGGATGGGGCAGAGCAACGTGCCGCGGCCTCCGAGACCACTGCTGAGTCATCCATGGATCAGGTCTGGGCTCTAGAACATCGAGTACGGACCTTAGATGAATATATTAATGACCTCGAAAATCGAGCTCATCGGGAAAATATTCGGTTGCTTGGCCTTCCCGAATGGGAGGAGGAAAGGCAGCTTGTTGATTTCCTGGAGCAATGGCTCCCACAGCTGCTGAAACTGGAGTCGGAGCTGGGCTAGTTGCCGATTGAGCGAGCCCATTGGGTTGCTGTGCGCCGGCTTGGGTTGGACCAGCCAGGTTCTAGTTCAACTTCAACATTAGAGGGAAAAACAGATGCGGCTAGCGTCCACCAAAGTGTTGGGGAAGGATCCCCATGCCATGATATACAAGGGCTCCAGGACAATGTTGTTCTCTGGCTGTGGTTCGCAGGAGGAAGGCATTTGATGAGGCGAAGAAGCGTCTGAGGGATCTATGTGATATCCGGCAATCCTATGCTACAGTCATGGAGGATCTTTATATGAATTCAGATCAACGGAAAAAGTAAAGAAATTCCTGGATGCTCTCAAATAGACTGCAGGATTTGAACTGTATGGATGATGATTATATTTTGCCCCCTCCCCTTTCTCTTTTCTTCCTCCTCCTTTCTTCCTTTTTTTCTCTTCCCTTTCTTTCCGTGGTGGTGGGGGAGGGGGAATGCTAGTTCCTTATCCATTCTATGGACTCTTATCTATAGCTCGTGCGGCTTATTTGATTATTGAAGGACGTTTCTGAGTTTTTTTTAGTTGCTTATTACTTGCTGGGATTGTAATTTTGTAATTTTATATATTTTAATCTTGTGTTGTTTTGCTAAGTGTATCGAGATGTTTGTGTGGGGTGTCGCCCACCTTTAACTTCTTTGTAGAGTATTTACTCTACTTTGTAATGGCTGGGCCGAGGGCATGCCTCTGGCTGGGAGATGTTATGATGGGATTATTGGAAGGTAGTAGTGCCTCCTCTGAACAAGAGGGAAAGTCTCCTTTCAAATAAGTTTTATGTTATTTGTTTTTAGGAGTAGTTCTTAGTTGTTTTGATTTAGCTGTATTAATATGTGTGAATCATTTTTGGTTTCATCCAATGTCTTTTGGGTGGGGATCTCCTTCCTGGGGGGGTCTCGGGCTTGCTTGGACTATCATGGCTAGTCATTCATTTAGGTGGTGCACCTGGAATGTCAAGGGGAGCCACTCATTAATCAAAAGGAAAAAGATATTATCAAGTCTTAGTTGGAAGAATCTTCCCTTAGAAATGCTAAGCCAGATAAAAGATGAGTCTGGATGATATATATTAGTTAAAACCCTAATATATGGAGAGGAATATAGGATTCTGAATCTCTATTCCTCCCCCCCCCCACGGCGCTCCCTTTTAAATTTGTGATGGAAGCATTCTCCAAGTTGATGGCTCTCGGGGTGCACCACACAATTATAGGGGGAGATTGTAATTGTATCATCGACCCAGGGGTGGACAGAATGCTTAAGTGCTCTGCGGGCACATCTATGAGATCTAGGCAGTTGGCGGATCTGAGTAGGTAATATAACTATTTCCGACCTTGCTGCAGTATATATGGAGGTTAACAATTGTGATGATGAGATAGGTTCCCGACATTGGTGTATGGACCCTTTCCTATTGAAGGATAGTAAGTTCATAAAATATTTATCGCAGGAATTTAAAACCTTCTGGGATATCAACTCCAACACGGCCAGTAACCCATCGGTGATATGGGAGACTGCTCAGGCATATGTGCGAGGCTTGATTATCTCATATTCTGTGACCCCGAAAAGACAAAAGGGAGAAAGAAAGCGTCTGCTCAAGACTCGCCTGAAGGCGGGAGAGACAGCGTATGTTGATAGACCCTCCATTACTAAACTACAGCGGATCACAGCCCTTAGGGTAACTTTGAATACTACACTTACTCAAAAAGCAAAGAGGGAGCTATTACTTGTGAAGCAGAGATTATTTGAATACAGTGATAAGCCTCCCAGGTATCTAACATACCTTGCCAGAAAGAAAAAGGCTTCCCATCCATAACGTCTTTAGAAAGAGGTCTGGTACCAGACTTTTGATCGTAAAAAGATCAATGCAGCATTTAGAAAGTTCCATTTCGAATTGTATAGGTCACAGGGCTGTGATAATAGAACAAGGAAGATAGAGTTTTTTTTAAATCTGGCCATCCCAGGCCTAACCTCGGAACAGGTGTTTTTCTTTAATGCCCCCCGGCAACCCAGGATGTACAGGAGGATGTGAGGCATCTCCAGAGTGGCAAAGCGCCCAGACCAGATGGATTCCAGGCTGAGTTCTATAAAGAATTGATTGGGGAATTGGTCGGGCCACTTATAAATATGTTTAATTATTCACAGAGTCAGGGCAGCCTCCCGCCTTCTCTGAGAGAAGCAAATGTTTCTCTCATTCTTAAGAAGAGAAAGGCCCCAGATGACTACTCTTAATATAGACCTATATCCTTGTTGAATGTGGATTTTAAAATTCTCTCAAAAATGTTGGCATTAAGATTGGAGAGGGTTTTGCCATTTTATTAAAGAAGACTAGCTGGGGTTTATAAAGGGTCGCAGATCAACTAATAATATTAGAAGAGTCTTAAATATGGAGCAAGCCTGCCAGCAGGGAGCGATACGGGATTAGTTGTCTCCCTAGAGGCAGAGAAGGCATTCGATTGGGTAGAATGGCCATATCTCTTTTATACGGTGGAACGGTTTGGTGTTGGAGAGGTCTTTACTAAATGGGTTACAGTATTATATAATGATCCCCAAAGCAGCGTTGATCACCAACAGTTTAAGTTCAGATAGCTTTCGCGTTGGCAGAGGTAGTCGTCAGGAATGCCCTCTCTCACCATTATTATTTACACAAGTGATTGAGCCGTTGGCGGAAGCTATAGGAGCTGACCCTAATATAATGGCTCCGGAGGTTGGATCGGGTAAGCACAAAATTACTCTCTCTGTGGATGATGTCCTCCTTTTCTTAAATGATCCATTGTCATCTGTGTCCCGCTTAATTCAAGCAGTTAAATTATTTGGCATGTTCTCAGGTTATAAAATCAATTTTATGAAATCGGAGGCCATGCTGCTGGAGGTCTTGCCAGCATATCCAATTTTACGGATGTATCCCGTTTCCCCTTTCGGTGGTCACTGGGAGGTTTTCTTTACTTAGGTATTTTTAATACTCTTGTATTCGGTCAGCTACATAAAGCCGAATATAGACATTAATTGGAGAAAATAAGATAGGACCTTCAACGCTGGGAAGATGTCCCGAAATTCTAGATAGGTAGAATAGCTTTGTTCAACATGAATCTCCTATCTCGCCTGTTATACGCTATGAGAATGCTCCCCTTGATGCCTGCCGAGAAAGGCGTTGCATAACCTTTATGGTTGGCCCGGCTCCTTTACTTGGAGTTATAGACGGCCACTTATTAAATTAGAAATGCTGCAGCTTCCATAAGTAAGGGGTGGGCTGGATTTTCCGGGTTTCAGGAGGTGCCAATTGAGCTCTCTATTATCCTACGTAGCTGATTGGGTCTCTTGTGAGCCTCAAACAATCTGGTTAGATACTGAGGCCTACCAAGCAAAATATCTCCATATCAATCTACTATTTATGGACAAGATGACAGTTGTTACGATCATTGTAAAAATCATATTTTATTAATTAGTTCTTTGAGGATGTGACTAGAAAAGTTGATGAGGGTTGAGCTGCGGATGTGGTGTATATTGACTTCAGCAAGGCATTTGATAAGGTTCCCCATGGTAGGCTCATTCAGAATGTCAGGAGGAATGGGATACAGGGGAACGTAGCTGTCTGTATACAGAATTGGCTGGCCAACAGAAGCCAGTGAGTGGTAGTAGAAGGAAAATATTCTGCCTAGAAGTCAGTGGTGAGTGGTGTTCCACAGGGATCTGTCCTTGGGCCTCTACTGTTTGTAATTTTTGTTAATGATTTGGATGAGGGGATTGAAGGATGGGTTTGCAAGTTTGCAGACGACACAAAGGTTGGTGGTGTCGATGACATTATAGAGGACTGTTGAAAGCTGCAGCGGGACATTGACAGGATGCAGAGATGGGCTGAGAAGTGGCAGATGGAGTTCAACATGGATAAATGCGAGGTGATGCATTTTGGAAGATCGAATTTGAAAGCTGAGTACAGGATTAAGGATAGGATTCTTGGCAGTGTGGAGGAACAGAGGAATCTTGGTGTGCAGGTACATAGATCCCTTAAAATGGCCACCCAAGTGGACAGGGTTGTTAAGAAAGCATATGGTGTTTTGGATTTCATTAACAGGGGGATTGAGTTTAAGAGTCGTGAGATCTTGTTGCAGCTCTATAAAACTTTGGTTAGACCGCACTTGGAATACTGTGTCCAGTTCTGGTCACCCTATTATAGGAAAGATGTGGATGCTTTGGAGAGGGTTCAGAGGAGGTTTTCCAGGATGCAGCCTGGACTGGAGGGCTTATCTTATGAGGAGAGGTTGACTGAGATAGGACATTTTCTATTGGAGAAAAGGAGGAGGAGCGGGGACCTAATTGAGGTATACAAGATAATGACATGCATAGATAGAGTCGATATCCAGAGACTATTTCTCAGGGCAGAAATGACGAACAGGAGGGGTCATAGTTTTAAGCTGGTTGGAGGAAAGTATAGAGGGGATGCCAGAGGCGGGTTCTTTACGCAGAGACTTGTGAGAGCATGGAATGCGTTGCCAGCAGCAGTTGTGGAAGCAAAGTCATTGGGGACATTTAAGAGACTACTGGACATGCATATGGTCACAGAAATTTGGGGGTGCATACATGAGGATCAGTGGTCCACATAACATCATGGGCTGAAGGGCCTGTTCTGTGCTGTTTTTTTTTCTATGTTCTATGTTCTATTAAATATAATCAAAGCCTGGAGGATAATGCGACAGGATGAGGGCAACCTAGAAAAATCCTCCCCCTATACCCCTATTGTGGTAACATTGAGATTCCATCCAGGGCCGACTGATGCTGTATTCAGAACTTGGGAGTCCAAAGGTATCTCCTGTTTGGGGAACCTGCTCGATGGGGAGGTCATGATGTCCTTCAAACAGCTGCGTCAGAAATTTGTGCTGCCTAGTCAAGATCTTTGTTAATATTTTCAATTACGAGACATTATACAAAAGAAGACCACATTGATAATTAATCCATATAAATCAGATAGGGAAATGAGGGTGCTTCGGCCGATGGGTCTGTCTGCGGTCTGTACTCTCGACCACAAACTATTTAATAACGTACCAAATGACATGGAACGGTTATATAAAACCTAGAGTCAGGTATTGGGGATGGAAATCTCCTTAGCGATGTGGGAGGACATCTGGGAAAACACTGTATCTGTAACAGAACTCAGGCTATCCAATTGAAGATACTTCATAGGGCTCAGATGGTACCTGAGTGACTTGCAAAGTTCAAGGCAGGAACATCTCCAGTATGTCCTGCATGAAAAATAGAAGTTAGTACTCTCACGCATTGTCTGACATGCCGTAAGATCCGCATGTATAGGGACAGAGTAGCGAATGTTTTGGCAAAGATTTTGGGTACGGAGATTGGGCGGGACCCAGTGCCTCTACTTTTAGGCTCCCCAAATTTCCCTTCTTTGGATGTATACGGGAGGAAATTATTGATTATCCTTTCGTTTTTTCCGGGGAAAAACATTTTAGTGAATTGGATATCCGAAGGTCCCCTAGGACTTTCAAATTGGCACAGGATAGTCATGGAATATATCCCCCTTGACTTCCTTACGAATATGGTGCAACAAAAAATGTAATTATTTCATAGAAAATGGCAGCCCTTTTTTGAACTACATTGACACAGATATATCGGCCACATTGTTCGAAACCTTTGCTTAGCCGTGGGGATGGTTCTGGCTGGTTCACGGGCTCCCGGGAGGAGGAATCCTGTATCAATACGGGTTCTGTTATGACGTAATATAATTTTTAAAACATATGTATCGAGTTATTTATTTACTTTTTAATTTTCTTTTCTCCTGTTGTTTAGTTTTTGTAATGTAGGATATCCTATGTTATGATATGCTAGTTTGGAGAATAGATTAGTAGTTTGTTTTTAAATTCTGTATCGGGGTTGTTATTATATTGTAAAGCAGAATACACTAGTTTGTACTATTTTTGTAGTTTTGTAAAACAATTCAAATATCTTCTTTTTATTTAAAAAAAACAGGGTGTCACGTTCGCAATTTTCTCGTCTTCTGGGACCCTCCCTGATTCAGAAGATTTCTGGAAGATCACCATTAATGTCTCCATCCAGCTTATTTACCCATTACGTTTTCAGCTTTGCCTCCTCACTCTCTTGAATTTTTGGGATTTTATTCATGTCTTCCGCCTTGAAATCTGACATGAAATAATTATTCAGTTTCTCATCTATTATTTGTTCCACAGTGCTAACTCTCCAGCGTCATTTTCCAGGGCCCCAATATCCACTTCTGCTTCTCTTTTTTGCCCTTGAAATATCTAGAGACTCTTACAGTTATATCACTGGATAGCCTACCCTTTCTTTAATCTTCTCCGTCCTTATTTCTTATTTTGTTGCCCTCTGTTCCTCTTTGTAAACTTCCCAATCCTCTGGTTTCCCATTGCTATTTGCCATGTTATCTGCTTGCTCTTTTGCTTTTACCCTCGCCATGGATTCCCCAGTCATCCACGGATGTCTCATCCTCCCTGTACAATGCATTTATTACCTCGGGATAAATATTTTCTGTGACTCCTAAGTTGCTCCGAGAAACTCCCATCATTACTGTTCCACTGTCTTTCCTGCTATGCTCTTCTCCCAGTCAATTCTACCCCAGCTCCTCCCTCGTGTCTTTGTCGGTGCCGTTATTCAGCTGTAATATTAACTCCGATTCTACTTTCTCCCGCTCAAATTGAAGTTTAGGTTCAATCATATTAGGATCACTGCCTCCGAAGGGTTCCTTCACCTTCAGCTTCCTCCTCAAGTCTGCCTCATTGCACAACACTAAATCCAGTACTGCCCGTTCCCTTGTTGCCAGCACCATAAGCTGCTCCAAAAAGCCATCTCGCAGACATTCCACAAATTCCTTACCTTGCAAACCACTACCAGTCCGATTTTTCCAATCCACCTGCATATTCAAAACCCCCCACTCACTGTAACTTTGCCTTTTCTACATGTATTTTCTACCTCCTGGTCTATCATGCGCCACAGCCCCTGACTATGATTCAAAGGCCTGTACATTACTCCAACTATGGTTTATACCTTTGTGGTTCCTCAATTCTACCCACACACATTCCACACCATCACTTTGAGTAATGGGAACTGAGTGATAGGACTGCAAAACACTTTAGCTTTGTCTCAAATTTCTAGTTTAGACATGGAGTAAAAATATTTCATTTTAAATTAATTTGAAATGTCGCCACAGTGTGTTTCTTTGGCCAAATATTCTGTCTGTAGTACGGAAGAATACAAACTGTTGAAACTGTTAGAGAAGGAAGTTATGAAGAGGACACGAGTCTATAAAGAGATATAGGTTGGGAAAAGTGAAGGCAAATATTGGTGTATGGAACATTGTAGGAAAAATGTGTCTGTGCTCAAAGATATTGCCGACTTGAATGGAAACGTAGTGCATTATTTCAGTGGAGAAATTGGCTTTAGGCACAGTGGAACCGGGCACCTGGGTTACAAAATAAAAAATTACGTGTACATCAAATTTTTAGGGAGGTAAGATAAATGTTGAAACTTTCCGAAACAGAATACATTTAAAAGTAGGGGCGATTTTCGACTGATCTACAAGGTAGTGATGTGACCACATCGAGAGAGCGATGGCCACAATGATATGAAATACAATCCAGAGAAGATTCACTCAGCTGACTCCTGGGAGGAGCGTTTATTTATGGAGGAAATCTTGGATTGAGTGGACCTGGATCTGCTGGGATTTAGGCGAACAACATGTGGTCTTGTTTAACCCCAGAATATTCCAAGTAGTATTTCAAGTTGAATTCTGAAACAATGTTTTAGCTTGTGTGAGAGATTACCATGAGTGGATGGATTATAAAACTAAAATAAAGCCTCTATTAAGAAGATGGCGATTTGGTGTAATCATCATAAAGTGTTGTGTCTTTGTGGAATTCTCTTCCCAGATCGTGATGGAGTATAAGTCATTGAATATTCCTAAGGCAGAGGCAGGCAGATTCTTGACTAAGAATGACGCATTAACATTGTAAGGGCAAAGGAGGAATGTGTGATTGAGGCCAAAATCAGATCATCCACGACCTTATCGCTAAACGGAGCTGGCTTGATTCCTTACTCCTGATGCTAGTTTCCACATTTCTGTTGTCTTTAGATACTGAAAAAAAAACACGATTGTCATGAACATGAAGACTTTTCCTTTCAGATTGTTGGGCACAGCTTTCCATATGTGACTTTTAAACGGCACTCAAAAACACTCAGGAAAGATTAATCATGTTGTATAGAAGTCAGGAGCATAGGACAAAGGGAAAGCCACGCTTGAAACTGCTTTAGAAATCAGATTGGGTCGAATGGATAACTTTAATACAGCAGATTCCTTTCAGTTGTTCTTGTGAGGTGCGTTTCATTACCAAGGCTAGCATTCTGTTGTCTGTGTTTAATTTCTATTCAGAATATGGTGATTGGCCCCAGGGGTTCTTGTGGTGCAGGAACACTAACAGGTATGTTACAGGGAGAAACGGGGTTCTTAACAATTTGATAGTGAAGGGAGAATGATATAGCTGAAAATCCTGTGTGCCCTTGGAGATTGTTTTCCTCACTACTTGATGCTCACAAGCTATGGAAATAGTGAGACTTCATTCTCTGTTTCCAAAAATTAAGGTAATAGACCCATATAGCATTCAAACAGGCCTTTCAGCCCAATACATCTATGCCAGCCAGAAAACACCAATCTACATTATTTCCAGTTTCCTGAAGATCTATGACCCACTATTCCCTGGCATTTTGCGTTTAAATGCTGCGTTAATGCTCGTATCTGTGACCTGAGCTTTTGTTCTTTCAATACATGCACGAAATGGTTTCACAGAAATAGATCACACAACTTTAACGACAGTGACAAACTCATCGGATCAGTAAGATGTCCTCGTTGTTTAATAATTATTAGAAAATCGAATTGTCTGTTTAGTTCATTTGGGATTTTAATGGAGCTAGACCAGCATGAATTGCCCTTGAGACGTTCCAGTCCAGTTGGTGTTGGTCCATCCAAGTGGCTGTTGAGAGGGAGTGCCAACTGTGCATCTTATGTGCTGGTTTAGCTGGGTGTAAATATTAGTGGTGGTGGATGGAGTGTTAGACAAGTCGCCATGTTGTGATGAACAACTCGCAGTAAAACGAACTCTTTGTCAATTCGAATATATGAGAAGGAATGTATTATTCTTCAGAGAAATAACAACCTTACACGAGACGTCTATATAATAACGAAGCGAAGTCTTTTTCTACGTTATTGGTTTCCTTAAAATAATGGTGTCAAACAGCTGAAATAATGCTGCCGCTGTCGTTGGACGATTCTTGCACTGAGCATGTGAATTAACATGGATATTTTCAGAGATGTCTGGGTGTGCTAGGTTGAGTAAGTACTGATACTCCATGGGATGATGCTGGTTTGTAATCTCGCCACTTACTGACCACAGTTCGATGGAACAAACCAACAAGTCTCATTGGTTGCTGCTTCAGAATATATTAGAGCTGTCATGGCTGCCACCACATGAAATAATGTATTAAAGACAAGGCCCATCGAGTCTGCAGCATCCAATGCTGATACAAATGCTTTATAAAGTTTGTGATGTTTCCTTCCTTATCCACCCTCTCGGGCAGTGCATTCTAGACACAAACCATCGTCTGCGTTCAAAAAAGATTCCACAAATCCTCTCTTAATGTCTTGTCTTTCATTTTAAACGTGCTCCCCCTTGTTTTTGATCCTATGACTAAAGGGAACAGCTGCTCGTACCTCTTAAGCTCTTATACACCTCTGTCAGGTTCAGTTCTCTCCCACAGTGCACACAGGTTCACTGGAGAGACGCAGGGACAGGGTAGGAGTCGGGTTAGCCATGGGAAATACAGGAGTGGGGTATGAGGGGGGATCTGGGCGCAATGCTCTGCAGACGGTCAGTGTGGACTCGATGGGCCAATGTCCCATACAATAACAAAAAATAAAGGTTAAATCAAACAAAGAACGATGCTGGGGTTCTGAACCAAAAGGAAACAGCGTGCTGGGAAAACGGAGTAGGTTTGCAAGCCTTTGTCGAGAGAAAAACAGAGTTAGCTTTTTGAGTCCACTCACCATGCATCAGTCATGAAATCAGCTGGGAAATAGTGTAATATATGTTGGTGGATTGTGTTGAATATATGGAGAAATAGAGACATAGAACAAATAAACAAAGGAACTGTGGATAATCAACTGGTATGGAAATAAAATGGGAGATCATTTTCACTTATTTTTCACCTTTTCCCATATTCCTGAGAATAATACCCATTTAGATATATATCCTGTCCCCGTTTCAAGGGAGTTCTGTCCCCTCCATCTCTCCATCCTGGGTCATCTTCTTTTCTTCATTAATGGGACATGTGTGTTGTTGGTCAGGCCAGCATTTATTTCTCTTTCCGAGTTGATTTGAGAAAGTGCTGGGGAACTGCATCTTTGAACCACTGCACTTCGATGTTTTCTAGACTGGCCGTGCTCAGGTCTGTCTGGTTTCACTTCTTTGAGACCTTGTAGTGTATAACTGAATATCAGACTTGGCTATTGCAAAGAGCATTTGGGAGTCTACCACTGCTGACGGTCTGGAATCACATGTAGGCCAGACCAGTGAAATTCCATTCCCGGAAGGACACTAGTGAGCCAGATGTTCTTAGTTTTAATAACTATCAATATTTCATTAGATTGTTAATTCCAAATATTTTATTGAATTCAAATTCCACCACTGCTGTGGCAGGATTGAAGTCTGGGTTTGGGTCATCACCTGGGAAAGGTATACCATTGGGAAATATTTGTGTAGATCTCAGAATTTGTAGTCTAGAGAAAATACCGCTTGACCATCACCTCTCCAGCATCTCCACCATCAGTAGCGGTGTTGCTGTTATCTTGACTGAGCAGAACATTGTACAGTTACAATGTCAATTATTTCCATGGAGAGCAGAACTATTCATATTTCAGGGACTGCACTGAAATGTAACAGTTTACCAACCAGGAATTGAAACAGAGGAGAGGTAGGCATTTTCAACACTGAGTGGGTGTGCCATATATACAAGTATTGACTTGCTCCTGACATTGGAAAGTCAGTGTAGGTTCTCTGGATGGTTTTCTTGCATTTGTGTTGTCAGCTGCTGCATTCATTAAAGGAGACCCGAGGGCCTGGTGTTCCTACTCTGTGCAAGGTATGGGGATAGATTTTACAGTGCATCTGGGTCTGCAGAGACTACATAGGGTGTAGCAGGTCTCTTCACTGTCCTTACTACGATTTCCACAAATATTTCCCAATGGTCTACCTTTCCCAGGTGCAAAGTATGAAGCCAGTTTATTTCAACAATGAGGAGGTCACAGAGTTGTGCAGTCTCACACCAGGGAGAGGACTATACTCAAAATTGCCCATCAACCATTTTGACTCTGTAACTTGACAGACAGGAGGGGCGGACATATCCATTATGCCAGAGTTCCATCATCTCACGTATTCACGAGGTGACAGAGGCCATCTCTGTCCAGTGAGGTTCTGTCCAAACAGAGGAAGCAACGGAAAATCTGTTTGGAAATATTAGAGAACAGGGTGACTGACGAAAGTGAGGAAGTTACGAAACTTAGAATTAGTAAATTCGAAGTACTGGTAAAAACGCATTGTGTTGAAGGTTGGTAAGCTGCTGGAGCAGATGACTGATGAATTTAGAGGGCTACCGCGATAGGGTTGGAGAATTGAGCTTGCCGGATAACTCTTTTCAGAGCTGGTGCAGACACGATAGATCAGTGGACTCATTCTCTCCAGCCTTTTCCTTAATTATAAAAGGTAGATCAAAGCTCTATAGATTCTGTAAAGGATCCTTCAGACTGGAAAGCAGCTATTATGATCACACATACTTACAACAGGATGGAGGGTGAAAACAGAAAACCAACTGGGGTATAAGTTCATGTCAGTTGTGAGGAAACTATGAGCAATTTTTGTAATTATTCATGAATAGATCATTGGAGAGCGATGATATAATTGAGCAGAGTCAACCTAGATTCCAGACAGTAAACCTATGTTTTATGGAGGATGTTGGTTGTGACATCTACGAGTGAGAACGGCGTATTTAAATTTTCAGAAGAAGGTTGACACGGTTGCACACAGGTAAGTGCAGAAAGGTACAGTCCTTGGCTAAGGGGGAATATCCTACATAGATTGAGAATTGGATGATGGCGAGGACACAGAGACTTTGGACAGAAGGCCACGACTGTTTGGGTATAACTTGTATCACTTGTATTAGTGCTTGGAACACCGTTATTTGTAGTCAGAGAAATGATTTGAATATGAACAACACATACAGCTTTTTTTCATGTTGGATTTATTAGAAGGTGAGAGATTGGGAAGTGCTTTTGGTAAAAAGGACCGGAATGCCCTTGGTCATAAGTCACGAACAGAATTCATGCAGGGCATCCTTTAATCAGGACAGGAAATGGAATGCCAGCCTTCATTACAAAATGTGTAGGAGTAAAGACACCTTCCTGCAGTTGTGGAGTGTTGTTGAGACAGTATTTGGGCTATTGTGGACAGACATGCTTTCCTATATAAATCAATGATCTCCCTGTCACAGAGGCAGTGCAAAGGAGTTTTATCAGAATAATCACTGGGATGATGGTACCATGATGAAAGTGTAAAGGAAATGGATGGTAATTTATAGCACGGTGAGAGTTGACTGCATTGGAACTTGAATATCATGGACGAACACATATTATTTCCATTGAAAGACATTGGTGGCATGAGAAATTGCATTTTCTTTATGTTACGTGTTTCTTGGTAGTTTATGTAGCTCTGTGGAGCTCCCATGTTGATTTAGAGAGAACTTAACGCTCTTACTGAATTCTTACTGTCTCAATGTTCAGTTGGTGTGTGACCCTGCACTGAGCGTCACATTGTTCACAAACCTGTCAGCAGCAACAATTCCTTACTTCTGAAAGAGTTAGCCATTTCCAACTTCCCTCCATGGAGAAAACCAGTCTCCCTTCTCGGAGATGGAAGATGCCTCCTTGAGTCTTCACATGAAACATTTGTCTTCCCTCTTCACTGTCAAAACATCACGTTAATGTATCAATTGTGTACCATTAGCAATGGAGCCAGAAGGAACACCATGGAGAAGTCTATCCGTGAAGTCTCTACTTCATTGGTTTGTCATGTTAGGGCGTCGATAACATCCTCCTATTTCTGTACAAGGGACTTGGGGGGTTGTTTGGGCAATCCTTGGTTCCTGTTTAACAGTTCAATGTGTTTGGCTGGGCTCCTTAACATCCTGTGTAATAGGCAGGAGGAAATGAATGGGCTATCCCTCTTCTTATCCAAAAGTGTTGATGGGCTGAATGACCTCCTCACATTCCTGTGAAGTGAGCTTCACGTGCTGAATAAGCTCCTCCTTTTATTGTGGTCATGCACAGTGTCCAGCAGTACTGTTACATGAATGTTACTGACACTCTAACAGCACAAGCCTGAATGCTGTCCGGGTCTTGCTGCACATGGACACAGACTGCTTCAGGAGCTGAGGGGGACACATTGTTCTGAACATCGTGTAATCTTCTTTGACCTTCCCCACTTCATAGCTTATGATGGGGGAGAAAGACATTTAGGAGCAACTAAAGATGCTTGTGCTGTGGATCTCCCGCAGAGATGTCCCGGGTCTGAGCTGGTGGATGTCTAAAAACCACAGCCAACCTCATTGTGCTGAATTACTCTAACCAATGAGGTGATTCGTTCTAATCTCCATAAATTTCCATTTCTTCAGGTTCCTTGATGCCATCATCAGTCAAATACTGCCTTGTTATAAGGGCCAGTCACTCTTACCTGGTATTCGCATATTTTGTTGATGTCAAAAGGTCACGCTGTATGTTTCCTTCACACAGAGGGGAGTGACCGTCGGGACATCTCTATCCCAGAATGGTAGGGGAGAGAGATTACTGAGATAGTTGGAAGAAGACAGAGATGGATGGATGTTTGACACGTCAGGGACTGTGGGAGTTGAGGCCTAGAGCAGATCAGCCATGATCCTATTGAAGGGAAAGGCAGGCTGTAGGAGCTGAATGACCTACTCCTGCTTCTAATGATCTTGCATTCTGTTATTGGATGCTTCATCGTTGTTATTTTCCTGGAAGTCCTGTGAAGGATTGTTGCAGTCAAAGAGACCACAGGATGTTGTGAGCAATATCTGGGTATAGTATGGGGGCATTATTTACTGTGAATCTCGGTCTACAACATGACTAATAAATGGAGACTGGGGAACTTCTGTAAAGAGAGAGGAGGGGACTGTTTCACAGTAGCACCCACTCTTTTCCAAAGAACGTTTTCCAATCCACACTAAATCATGTTTGACTGTATTCAGGGGCTGAATGGTCTCCTCTATTTCTGTGCACCAGGTAGTAGGAGCAAGTGGTCTCCAACTGTTCCTGTGTAGCGGATTGAGGTGCTGAATGGAATTGGGCAGAGTAGGACTGAGGAACAGGAATGGGTCCCTGCCCCACCAGGCACTAAGATTATGCCTGATCAGATTGTAGTCTCAGCCTCACATTGTTTTCTGCAGTTCATTATCCTTGAGTCACTTTCCCATCAAATATTTAACTAACACACCTTTGAATAAATGCAAACACACAGGTACCATAAACCTATGGGGCAGAAACCTCCCACTCAAATGGCCTTTTGAGAATTTCTCCTTATCCCTGATACTAGTGAGGTTAGAGAGTCATTGTTTCTTTTTATAGTCCCACTCCTCGAGAAGTCAGACAAATTATCAGTGTAACTAAGTGTGTAATTTGGTAACTGATATCGGTCTCAGACTGGGTCAGGTTCAATGTTCGGAACAAGTCAGAGAGGTTTCTTTAATTTGTAAAAATAACTAATCTAAAACCCAAGGAAAGTTACTCGAATTACAATGGATACATAAATGATATACCATTTGAACACTGACAATATGTACATCAACATTTATTTTTCTATAAATCTGAGGCACAGAGACATGCACACAAAGACACACACACACAGAAACGCACAGAGACATGCACACAGACACACACACAGACACGCACACAGACACACACACACACAAACACACACACTCACACACGCACACACACACGTGAAAGCAAACAGAAAAAAATGAAACTCTGCAGCATATTAGTTTGGAAGAGCTTTGTCCAAATAACAGTTAATTTCATGACAAAAGCAACATTGAAAATGTTTCAATTGTTATTCTGCCTCTGAAGTTTTTCTGCCTCACAGAAGCTGCTAAAACTGGGGTTTCTTGCTGGAACAGTTGAATTTGGTTGAATTCCCCTTTCTGCAGGCAGTGGAGAGATTCCAATGAATCCTCAATAGGAACCCTCAAAGAGTGCTAATGATGGCTGATTGTTTTTCAGCTCTCATATGTTCCTGTAGAGAAGTACAAGTGGAGATAGAGCAATAACCGTTTGCTTCTACGTCAAGTTACATTTTCTCCCTGCCTGATCTGAAACATGCAATAATGTGAAGCGAACACCATATATAACGTCTGGTTAAACATTCCCCTGATTGCATGACTCCTACCCTGTTATCTGCTCCATTTTGGAATGATTTGTAATTTATTATTTGAAGGTATGTTTAGATGTGACAGCATTATTTTTGTACAATAAATTCATGTCTTCATAGTACCTGTTTTAAAATGAATATATTGTTTTCTAAAACTGAATGCTTAGTTTTATTCTCTCATCCTCACGGGCTTATATAGTTCAATATGAACATCTCTCATTCTCAAGCTTGAAGTGCTCTGATCGTGTAGAGGCCATGTGGGCATGGATGCCGGGAACTGCCAAGGTTATTTTCCAAGGCTGGAGGAGTCCAAACCATAGAGTAGTGATTTAAGGTGATAGGGGAAAGAGTAAGAAGATACCTGAAGGGTAACATTTTTACGCAGAAGCTAGTACGTGCATGGAGCGAGCTAGCAGCAAAAGTGGTAGAGGTTTGTACAATTACAACATTTAAGAGACAATGGATGGGTATATGAATAGGAAGGGTTTAGATGGTTATGGGTCTAATGCTGGCAAATGGTACTACATCAGATTGGAATATCTGGCCGGTGCAGATGAGCTGGACTGAATGGTCTGTTTCCGTGCTGTATAACACTATGATTCCTTCAGGCCTTCATTCTCGCAAGGGGTAAAATAAAACATCTGTGAAAGCTTCTAAAACAATTAAATGTTTTTCTTTCAGTTAAGGTGTTCATTACTACGCACAAGATATCCGATGTAGTCTCAGCATTGTCATGTACAGATGCAGTAAAACATCCCAATGATTATACCCAATAGCGTTTGCATGAAACAGCATCATTCGATACACTTTCCTAATCACTTGCTGAATCTGCTGACTAGGTTTATGTGACTCATGTACCGGGACATACAAATCCCTCTATACCAATGAGTTCATCGATGTTTCTCCATTTAAGTAGATTACTGTTATTTTATCTGCTCAACACAGAAGTGACTTCCCTTATCCCACATTATACTGTTTTCTGCCAAAGTTTTGCTCACTAAATTCCCATGTCTGTTTCCCATTGAGAGTCTCCATGTCCAGTTAAATGACTACCTTGGTGAATGAGCTAACTAAGTTCCACTCCAATCATTCCCCTCATCCAAATCATTGGTAAAGATTGTAAGTAACTGATAATCTCACACTGATCCCTGAGGCACTCCACCAACTTACAACTTTTCAACATGATAATAAACATTTATCCCAAATGTTTATTCCCTGATAGTTAACCGGGTTTCCCCTGGTGCTGGGCAGCAGGCTAGAATGGTTGGATGGCCTCAAACTATGCTGTGTAATGTACTTAGCGGGCTGAATGACATCAATCTAAATCCTTAGAGGACAGAAGACAGAATTGTCTCCTCCTGTCTCATTATAACGATGCTGACTGGCTGAATGAGATCTTCCTTTACCTCTGCAACATTACTGTATGCTTGAGAGAACAACACATGGGTTAGGTTCAGCAGCTGGCCATTCAGCACCTCGCACCTGCTGCACAATGCAATTTGGCATGAATGACTCATATGTCAAAAGTTAACCAAGTACTTGTGCATTTCAGGTCAATAAAAATATTTTTGTCCCTTAGCCTGAGCCTTTCGTACTCCTAGGTGAGCTCCTACTGGGAATTCATGTGCTACCCATAACACTTCCTGTCTGTATGCTATCGGCAACACAATCTGGTGCACTTCGGCACATTTCTCCTCTGCACTAACTTGACGTGGTCTTCATTTCCGTCTTAAAAATAAATTTTTCAGATAATAACCCTCACGAATATCCTCTGTCTTCTTTTCAGAATACGCATCCACATATAAATCTTTTATCATCTTGTCTGTCTGTTTCAAGTCCCTTAGTCTTTCAGGACAAAACCCCTCTGCGTGACCCACCGCCTGTTCAGGTTTTACCTGCACCATTACGGCAAACAGGGTGTCCGGTAACTGAACGTCAACTATTTCATCTTTGTCCTCAGCTGTGCTTTGTGCTCTGACTTACGATTGTGGGATCTGGTTACTGTACAGCCTGGGAAAATACCAGGATATTTCTGATTTAACTCCTTAGTTTCTTAGTCTTCCTTGCGCTTCTCCACAACAAGGGGTGTCACTCCCAACTTGGACCTGCTAAATCATTCTCAAGAATAAACTGGATTCCTGGAACTGACTCTCTGTGAATCATTCCCACTGTAACTTCCCCAGTCTTGGCTAGGCACTCAAACCTGATCTTCCACAGGGGAATGCTACATTTCTGCCCATCTATTCCACAAATCACCACAGTCTCCTGTAACATATCAGAAAGATTGCAAATTTGCTCATCCCTTACTATTAGAGACTGGTTAGTTCCTGTATCTCTCAAAATTATAACTTCTTGCCCTTCTACCCCTGTTATTTCTGAGTAAACTTTACTCACAGAGGCGAATTCTTTATAGAGATCAGGTACTAACTCCATACCCAGCCGCTGTCTAGGCTGTGCACTTTCCTGCAGCTCATCGGCTCGTGTTGGGATTTCCTTTACAACTTTTACTAATGCCACTGACTTACCTTCTTTTACCACATCTTTCCCCACAGTGCCTTTCTTAACGACCAGCACTGTGACAGTACGTATCCCTCCTTATGGCAGTGAAAACACAATTTTCCTAGTGCACTTCTGAAACCACCAATACTGTAATTTTCTGTCTCCCACTCCATTACAGTGAAAACACCTGAGGTCTTTCACCTCCTTTCCACTCTCTTGGGCATCTTCTTTAACCCGTGGAAAACTCTTATTCTCTACTCTTTTTTTGTGTAGCATCCCAAATTCTATCCCTCATAGGACGAAATTCTGGCTGGAAGCTTGTCTTATGCAGCACCATGTATTCATCTTCTAATTCTCCTGCCTTTTTCAATTCCTGAACTTTCTGTTCCTCCAAGTGAGTTCTTATCATTTCTGGAAGTGAGCTTTTAAACTCCTCCAGCAGAATAATCTCCCTTAGAGCCTCATAGGTCTCAGCTATCTTTAAAGACCGCACCCATCAATCAAAATGCCTATGTTTAATTCTTTTGAACTCAACATAAGGCTTACCTGAACCCTTTCTTAATTTTCTGAACAGCTATCTATATGCTTCCAATACCAATTCGTAAGAACTTAAAATAGCTTGTTTTACGTCTTCATAATATCCTTAACCCTCATCTGTCAGCGCAGCAAATACCTCACTAGCCCTGCCTACCAGCTTAGTCTGAACTAGCATTACCCATAGATCCTTGGACCACTCCACCTGCTTAGCCAGATTTTCAAATGAAATAAAGAAGGCTTCAACATCTTTCTCATCAACACGTGGCAGAGCTTTTGACACCGTTGCATATATCACTAACGCCCCTTTTAATCTCCATCCTGTTAACTTGACTTTGCTGACTAAATCGCAATTTCTCAAGTTCAAATTCTCTCTCTTTTTTGCTCAGCTAAGAAATTTCTTTCTCTCTTTCTCCCTCTGTCTTCTCTCTTTGATCAGCTAAGAAACTTCTCCATTCTTTCTTCTCTCTCTTACTCTCTCCCTTTGTTTATCTTTAAACTGCATTTTCTTCATTTGTAATTTAAGTTTTTTTTTTCCTAATTCTTCTGCACTTGTCTGTTTCTCTGACGCACCTTAGTGTTTGAGTAATTTCCTGTCAATTTCTGCTTTACTCTTGTTCTTGGTTAGACCCAAATCTAAGATATTTGTTAATTCTAAACGTTTGGCCTTTATCTTTCCTTCTAAACGCCCTCGGCAAATGTGGGAATCATCTTCAAACCACAGAAAATCTTTAACATTTTTTAAGATCCATTTCTCTCACTTTAAATTTAACCAACCACAAGTCACTGAAATTAAACAAACTGTCTCACGGACGTTTTATTTAAAGCTCTCGGACAATAATTTAAAAATAATTAAATCTACTGTGAGTTAACTCTGTCCAAATCTCAGACTGGATCTGTCTAAGCCTGTTCAAATCGCAAAGGAAAACCCGCACACCGTTTAACACAGGGTAAACCCCTCTCCCATTTTAAACCAGATACAGAGAAAAAAGTTCACCTCATGCTGGAATCTGTTAAATTTCGAGAGGCAAAGATCTATTTACAAAGTAAAACTAACAATTTTGTTCGTTAAGTCCAGCAGAGAATATTAAAATGAACAACTATTTAGAACTCCTTTTGTTAAACCTTTTACCTCCCACACTACAACACAGATCTGATAAAACAAAACACCACCATTAAGATTTACAAGAAATAGAAACGCATTCCAAAACCAGTCAGCTTTTTCAATTCTCCTTTGTAGATTTTGCTCTGTAGGGTTTTTTCTCTAGGTCGGCTAAGATGTTCTGCTGTAGAAACCTCTTATAGACAGGTACCTTTTAGAAAGCTCTTCAGCTTGCAGTCTGTCTTTGTGGCTGTCCTTGGCAGTTCTCCCCCTAAATGTTCAAAATTAGCGGTTTTATACCTCAAAACATTGGATCATTTTATTGATTTTGAAGTCATAAAATACATTATATTTCAAACTAGATTGGATTTCAGTGTATTTGGGCATAATTTAAACTGGCTGGCGCAATTTGGATTTGTTTTTGTTCCATGGCAACTCAGAATCACTGTTGATTTCGCAGTCAATTTTTTTATTTTAACTTCTTTCAGAATAATGTACACCTCTACACCTTCATAACAATATCTTTTGGTTTCTGTAAATTTGATGATCTTGGTAAGTTCACAAAATAGCATATTCTGTTCCATAAAAAGACACGTTTACTATCATCCTTCCTTTATCTAAATCCTTCTTTCCAGTTATGATTCCAATTACTAACAATGTTACTGGTATTCTTCAACAAAGTAATACATTGCGTGTGTGTCAGTTTGCGTGTCTGTATATATATATGTGTGTGTATTTTGTGATTAATCCGCTGTAATTAAACTGACATGAAAGAATGAGATGCAATCACATTCCCAAATGAAGAAGTAAATGCGCAACGTTTCCGAACTTTCTGATATTAAAAAAAGGTGCAAAAATCTCCTTTATTCAGGATTGGAAAGTGAGCACATGCCGTTCATGTACAAAACAGAAGTAATTTAATGAACATTTACTGGGATTATTGAACAACCAAATATTTTGTTTTCTCCTGAGAGTTTAAATTCAGCATTTTTCAAGTCTGAGTTGTACATGTTTTTTATCAATATGCAATCGTCATCAGTGACAAAAGCAGCAATTGCTGGAAATGCTCAGTAGTTCTGGCAGTATCTGTTGTGAGAAAGCAGATTCAACATAGGGGAGCGGAATAGGTGTGGGATGTTTACTTTTCGCCAATAGTGTTCAGCAATGTGCCGGTTAGATGCATTAGTCAGGGGTAAATGCAGAGTAACAGAGTAGGAGGATGGGTCTGGTTATGTTACTCTTTGGAGGGTCAGTGTAGACATCCTGTATGAAACGGCCTGCTTCCCCACCGTAGGGATTCTGTGATTCAATAAATTATTCATACAAAGGGTGGTGAGTGCCAGGATCAAGAATGTCTCAGAGCATGTTCAGGGCACACTGAAGGGGGAGGGTGAACAGCCAGTGGTCATGGTACACATTGGTACCAATGACATAGGTAAGAATAGTGAAAGGTCCTGCAAAAATAAAAGCTCAGGGAGCTCGGAGTGAGTTTAAAAGCAAGATCTCCAGGATCATAATCTTTGGATTGCTCCCTGTGCCACCTAGACGTGAGCCAAGGAAGAGGAAGATAATCGAGTTGAATATGTGGCTAAAGACCCGGTCTGGGAGGAGGCTTTCTGATTTTTGGATGATTCGGATAGCTTCCGGGACAGGTGGGAACTAAACGAAAAGTACAGGGTTCACCTTAACTGGAGGGGCCCCAACATCCTGCAAGGGAGGTGTGATAGTGTAACTAGAGTAGATTTAAGTTAATAATATAGGAGGCTGGAACTAAAGCAGCAGGTCAGAAACTGAGCAGAAAGTAAAGTTTAGTCGAATAAACAGGCATAGCCAGTTTAATGGTCATGCTGAAGGAAGGAACCATAACAATTTAAAAATGTGAATCGAAAGTTGGAGTAAGTGGCTCACTATTGTTGGTGATCAATAAATAAAGATGGAGAGCCTGTGCACAAAAATATTAAAAGAGAAAAACAAATCAATGGTGGTTGGTGCCAGGATCAATATGTCTCAGAGAATGTTCAGGGCACCCTGAAAGGGGAGGGTGAACAGCCAATGGTCGTGGTACACATTGGTACCAATGACAGAGGTAACAAGAGTGAAACGTCCTGCAAAGAAAGCTCAGGGAACTCGGAGTGAGTTTAAAAGCAAGATCTCCAGGACTGTAATCTTGGGATTGCTCCCTGTGCCACCTGGAAGTGAGACAAGGAAGAGGAAGATAGTCAATTTGAATATGTGGAAAACTTTTCAACTAAATGTGAGCAGTATTTGGAGTAAAATGAATGAGCTGACAGCTCAAACAGAGATAAATAGGTATGGCCTTGTGGGGATTACTGAAACGTGGTTACAGGAAGGTCAGAACCGGGGTGTTAAATGTCCAAGGGGACTTAGTATTCAGAGTAGAAGGAACAGCAGGTGGAGTGTCTGTATTGGTTAAGAATAATGTCAAGGCTGTATTAAGAAGTGATATTAGCACGTGGGATGAAAATTATTAATCAATCTGGTTCGAAATAATACACATGGAAGAAACCCACTGGTAGGAGCATTTCCAGCCCACAAGCTCCCACCCCAGAAAACTACTTTCAAAGTAGCGAATAGCATGAAGCAGAGAATATTGATGACTTGAGACAAGGGCACAAGAGTGATTATAAGTAATTTGAACATTCACATTTACTGGATTAATCAATGTGGCAAGGGGAGCCTCAGAGAACGATTCACGAAATGTAAGAAGGATTATTTCTTCGAGTAACATGTCATCTAACCAAACAGATAACAGGCGTTGGTGTTACATAAAGAGGAAGGCGTGATAACTCATATTGTAGTACTGGATTATTTTAGAAAGAGTGACCACAGCATGCCTGAGTTTCACAGGAAAGACAGAGTCACATATGAGAGGTTTAGTGTTGGACAATGATAATCTTACTGGCCTGAGGAAGGGTTTGGACCGAGTTGACTTGGCAAAACATTAAAGGGCAGGACAGTTGAAGAACAGTGGCAACTACTTAGGGAGATAATTAAAACCCCTCAATTAAAGTGTAATCCTGAGTGGAAGATAAATTGTAAAACGGTGAAAAGCGATCCATGTCTTAACAAGGAAATCAATAATAACATGACGGTGATAGCCTGGTCGTATTATCGCCCACCAATAATCCAGATAATGTTCTGGGGACACGGCTTCAAATGCCACCATGGTAGATGGTGGAAGATAAATCCAACATAAACCTGGAATTAAGAGTCTATTAATGATAATGAATCCACTGCTCATTGTTGGATACACCCATCTATTTCATGACTCTCCTTTCTGGACAGAAACTACCATCCTTACCTGGTCTGACCTACATGTGACTTCAAACCCATACAAATTTTGTTGACGCTTAACTGCCCTCTGGACAATTAGGGACGGACAATGAGTGCTGTGTAACCCAGCGACGCCATCATCCTGTCAAAGAATTAAAGAAAAACGATTACATTGTCAGCAAATGATAACTAAAAACAAAATCAAAATGGCTACGAAGGAAAACGAGCAGAAATCATATTAATTGATAAAGAACACTTCTCCGAGTAGACAAAAAGGAAAAGAATGCTGTACCGAAATGTTGGTCTTTTAGAGGATGAAAACGGCAAGGCAATAATGGGAAACTCCGAAATGTCAGAGGCAAAACCAACATTTCCTGTTTTCATAGTAGAAGATAATTTCTTCCCAAAATGGACAACAATTGCAAAGGATCTTGATGGAAGAACGATGATGAGGAAGATGATATTAAAAACATTGATGGGATTAAAGTCAGGTTAGGCCCTCGGCCTGCACTCTATCATATTAAAGGAGGTAACAGCAGAAGTGCTGGATGTGGTAGTTACGATATTCAAAACATCCCTGGATTCTAGAACAGTGCCGAAGTTTTGGAATATTAATAATTTGGCACTAGCATTCCAAACAGGAGATAGGCAAAAAAAAATCACAAACTATAGACAAATCAAAGTTTGTGCGAAGATTTGTAGCTCGGGTGCTCGTTGTTGTGGTTCTGTTCGCCGAGCTGGAAGTTTTTGTTGCAAACGTTTCGTCCCCTGGCTAGGCGACATCATCAGTGCTCGGAGCCTCCTGCGAAGCGCTTCTTTGATGTTTCCTCCGGTGTTTATAGTGGTCTGTCCCTGCCGCTTCTGGTTGTCAGTTTCAGCTGTCCGCTGTAGTGGTTGGTATACTGGGTCCAGGTCGATGTGTTTGTTGATGGAGTTTGTGGATGAATGCCATGCCTCTCGGAATTCCCTGGCTGTTCTCTGTCTGGCTTGCCCTATGATAGTAGTGTTGTCCCAGTCGAATTCATGTTGCTTGTTGCCTGCGTGTGTGGCTACTAAGGATAGCTGGTCGTGTCATTTCGTGGCTAGTTGATGTTCATGTATACG
>NC_057717.1:18184798-18195017 GCF_004010195.1 Chiloscyllium plagiosum
TCTCGTGAATCGGATTCCTGTGTGTGTGGCGTTGATGATCCGGTGTGTTTTTTCTATTTCCATGTTTTTAATGATTACAAACGTGTCATCAACATATCTGACCCAGAGTTTGGGTTGAATTTGTGGTAGAACTGTTTGTTCTAACATTTGCATAACTGCCTCTGCTATGAGTCCCGAGATTGGTGATCCCATGGGTGTTCCGTTGATTTGTTCGTATATCTGGTTGTTGAATGTGAAGTGTGTTGTCAGGCACAAGGCACAATTCAAATGGGCAGGTTGCTATATCTTGAAGATGGTGTTTAATCTGGATAAGTGCAAACTTGAATTTCCTACCGCCAGTCTTAATTTCTATGTTCTTGTGTTGCTCCATCAACAGTTCTTTGGATTGTATTCACCATTGGTGGCTGGGGTGATAGGAATTGAGGGGTTTGGTTGTGGGAGATGCAGGTTGCTCTGTGTATGGGGAACATGACATCAGTGTGGAGAAAATAGCGCAGTCAGGCCTTGTTGATTCCCACAGAGGCCTGGCAACCAGATGGCCTATCCCTGTTCTTAATAAACCAAATCACACTGTTACAGTCAGACAAATAATCCATAATTTATATTCCCATCTCATAATAAAGGGACAAATGACCATTGAGATCGGAAGTAAAGATTTGGCAAGTATTTTTAGATTTAATGGCTATTTGAAACTGCAGTCTGAGAAGGGAGCGACTGGACAACAAAACACTTTAGCATTGTTGCAACTTTATAGTTTAGGTATTGAGTAAGATTATTACATTATCAACATTGTTGGAAAGTGTCCATTATCCACATCTTATGAAAAATATTTTGTATGTTTTTTTGGGAAAATACAAGCATTGAAATGGTTAGAAAAGGAAAATTTGAAGAGGATCTCAGTCTTTAAAGAGGTCTGGGCATGTCAAGGGTACGGTAAATATTGATGTTTGGATCATAGTTGGGAAAATGTACCTTAGTTTGTGAACGTTGGCGAGTTGAATGGAAAACTGTCTTTTTCTGGAGGCAATATAAATCTTGAAATATGTTAATACCAAACGCGTTTAGAAATAGAAAAGTTTTTCTACAGTTTACACATTAATGATGAGACCACTTTCACTTTATAAGTGTGTCTCCTTATTATTAAGACTTCGAGTAAGGGGTAAAGCTGCTCTCTGTTCACCCTGTCCATACTCCTTATGCTGTTAAACACCCCCATTAGGAGCACCACGGAACCTTCTTTGGTTAAAAGTAAAATCCAATAAATCGAGCCTCCCTTCAGTTTGAGTACTCTCTTGTCTTGTTACTTCTCAATGTATCACATTTATCAGTGTAAAATTTCATCAGCGATTGATCTGGCCATCTGAACAATAGGTTTATACCCTCCTGTACCCTCGCACGTTCTTCCTGATTGTGACCACCATCTCATCTTTGTGTCATCCACAACATTAGAACATAGAACATAGAACATAGAAGAATACAGCGCAGTACAGGCCCTTCGGCCCTCGATGTTGCGCCGATCCAAGCCCACCTAACCTACACTAGCCCACTATCCTCCATATGCCTATCCAATGCCCTCTTAAATGCCCATAATGAGGGAGAGTCCACCACTGCTACTGGCAGGGCATTCCATGAACTCACGACTCGCTGAGTAAAGAACCTACCCCTAACATCTGCCCTATACCTACCCCCCCTTAATTTAAAGCTATGCCCCCTTGTAATAGCTTTCCCCAAACTCCATCCCTCCCATTCTTCTCATCATCTTTTTATGAAGTTCACTATTTAGCCTTGATTTTCTTCATGTTCTTCCGATGTAGTTCACAGGAAAAGAATTGAGAAATCGATTCTCTTGCTTTTTCCTATTTCGATGAATTTATAGCATGATGCAGTTGAGGTTTTTTCTTATGAGAGAGCCACACATTTTATTTTGGACATGGAGCTGAATTCCCTTTTTATACTATGTGCCTCTGTATGTTTTATTCATAAGGCTTATCCAATTAATATTGGATTAGGTTTAGCTGGTTTTCACTGCAGCATTTGTGTTTTACGTGGACTTGGATAATGTTCTTTGTGTCGTTCCCTGCAACAGTCACAGCTGAAGGAACATTCCGTGTGTACGATGGACACAGATTCATAATTTTGTTTGAAAGAGCTAGAGATATGATGATAAAGATTCAATTAAATTCTATATATAGACTCACGGCAGGAGATCAAATTATATCGCCAAGTCATCTTGAATTGGAAACAAATTATTAAAACATACGCCCACTTTTCTTCATATTGTAAAAACAGTTTCAAAAAATGTTCTTAGAGCAGCATGGATCTTATAGCTGCTCCTGGGATTGCAGGTAGTTAAATATTTAATGTAGTCTTTTATTGCACTTGATATAGTTATCATAGTTTATTAATTCAACATTTTTTTCTACTTGTTTTATTAACATTCAAAAGCAAACAAAAAAGCAAAACAACTCACGATTTTCTTTCAAACGAATATTTTAATAAAGATCTTTTTAAGGGTGGTTAACGAAAAAAGAAATGTCTATTTATGTTTTAAAATGTTTCTTTTATTACACTGCGAAAGATTTTTTTTTTGTTTTGAAATAGTAATCAGTTTTTTTAAAAAAAAAAGGAGTTGTCCCTGCATTCCGGAGAGTCCTACACATTCTCAGGTCCGGAGAAGGCTATTTTCTTCTCTGAATTTTTTGAAGAGGATTATTTTTATTGATTTAATTAGCTAAACGTTTGATTTTATTTATTTATTATATATTTTATGCGTATCTGTACATATTTGTTTTCCATTTTAATATTATTGTCTGTATGTCATGAAAGGTAACATAAGGTGTCGTAAAAATCTTGCTTTTAAGGTCACATATAGGGGACAGAGAGGATGGCTGGTAGATTTAGAAAACAAAAATACCCAGCAAATCAGACAGATAGATGGATGTCTACCTGGCAAGATAGGAATGTAGTTCAAACCTCTCTTGTGGCTATTCCTCTATCAAAATGATTTTCAGTTTTTAGAACTGCCGAAGGAGATTGTCTCTCTGAGGAAAATGGAAGAGCCATCAGTTATTGGACACTTGGAATGATTCTTATGTTTGGCAGCGTTTGAGATGATTTTGAAGAATTATTGCTAAAGTGGATGCTTCTGTCAGGGGCAACAACAAAAGATTCTATTGCAGTGACCATAGATTTGGGATGGTTTGTGGCTTTCCTTGTGCTCGGATTAAAAACGTCTCTAAACTTTTCAAGCACATTGTTAAAGGTGAGATTGAGTAGCCAGAACTTATTTTACATATTGCTAGGAATGATATTTTAGGGAAAGATTAAAGCAGTACAGAATGAATTTAAAAGGGGAGGTCGAAGATTTAAAATAAAACCTTAAAAGTAGTAATTTCTGGTTTACTCCCAATGCCAACCCCAACTGGGAACGAACAAAAAGTTAAAGGAGAAGAAACAATGTCTGAAGAACTACTATGTTGTTGAGGGACTTAGATATTTGGGTAAAATGAAACTATTTTAGAATAGAAAAGACCTGTTCAGAAAGGATTGGTCTAATCTAAACTGGAAAGCAGCTAATATCTTAGCAGGGAGATTTTCTCATTCTATGTCGAGATACTTTATATTGACAGAGACAACAAGGGGGATATTCTAAGTAGTATAACAAATGGTAGGATGGATGGAGAAGTTTATGAAAGGGAGGAGAGCACGTCAATTAGAAAAAAAGACGAGAGAGCCAAGAGTATACAGTAATTCTGAAGCACTCAATTGCATTTATTTCAATGTAACCGGTCTTACAGGGAAGGCTGATGAACTCAGAACATGTTTCAGAACATGGATTGGGACATTGTATTTATTACAGGAAGTTTGTTGAGAAATGTTCAATTCCAGAGTGTAGTGATGGGAAAACATAGCAGGACAGGCAGCATGTGAGAATCAGGAAATTCGACGTTTTGGCAAAAAGCCCCTCATCCGGAATGAGCTTTTGAAGGACTTTTGCCTGAAACAGCGATTTTCCTGCTCGTCAGATGCTGCCTGACCTGCTGTGCTTTTCCAGCCCCACACTCTCGACTCTAATCTCCAGCAACTGCAGTCCTCACTTTCGCCTGAGAGATGTTCAAGACTGACAATTCAATGTTCCAGGTGGTAAGTGTCAGAGAAAGGAGTGAAAAATCATGCGGTTGGCTTTGAGGTGGAGGGCTGCCGTTTTTGATTAAGGAATAAATCAATGCTGCAACTGGGAAAGATATTTCTGAAAAATCATCCAGTAAAATATACGGGTAGTATTAAAAATAAGAAAATAAAGATCTGTTTGAAGAGATTGCAATAAATGCTCATTTGTGACAAACCATCCAATGAAAATATATTTGTAGAAATTAAAAAGAAGTAAGGAAAGAGCACTTCGATGGTATTGTACCAAATGCTCTCCAACAGAAAGAAAGAAATTGAGAAACAAACATGTCGGGAGATCTCAGATACATGTAAGCTTAATAAAGTTGTAATACTGGGGGATTTAAATTTTCTAAAAATTGATTGAGACTACCACAGCGTTAAAGGGTTGGATGGTGAAGAATTTGTCAAATGTGTTCATGGAAATTTTCTTCATCAATATGTAGATGATCCTAACAGAGAAGGAGAAAAACTAGGTCTTCTTTTGTGCAATAGGCAAGCAAGTGACTGAAGTAAATGTGAGGGAATATTTTGGATATTGCAATCATAGCTCTATTAGTTTAAAATGGTTATAGAAAACAATAAGCTTTTCATTTTTTTTTAAATTGGAGTATCATAAATTTTAATGGCAAGGAACAAGGACAGTGGGTATTATTTCGAGAGAAATCAGGAAAGCAAAAATGAGATATGAGATAGCATGGGCAGATAAGGTGAAGGATAATCCAAAGATATTGTGCAATTACATTAACAGCAAGAGGGTAACCACCCAGATGGTAAGGCCTCTCAAAGATCATGAAGGATATCGATGTTTTGAACCCAGGAGGTGGGGAACAAAATCCCATTCCTGGTTCACTACACAGCAACAAACACACAAAATTGGGTGCACCTCACATGCATCCAGTTTGAAGTCTATACGCCATTTGTTAGCCTATTGACCCTTTTGATCAAGATCCTTTTGTAGTCTTAGAAAACCTTCTTCACTGTCCACTATGCCACCAGTTTTGGTGTCACCTGCAAACTTACTAACATGCCTTCTATATTCCCACGCAAATCATTTCGATAAATTACAAACAATGAAAACTCAGAACCAACCTCTGTGGAACACTGCTGCGCACAAGCCTTCAGTCCGAAAAGAAACTGCCCTCCATTACCCTCTGTCTCCTGCCATTGCACCAATTGAAATTGATGAAGAGAAACCGCACAGTTCTGGCAGTATTTGGGCAGAGAAAAATTGAATTAACTTTTTTTGAGTCCAATATGACTTGTTCAGAACAGGTTCATAATAAGACTCGAAATGTTAATTCTGTATCTCTGCACAGGTCCTGCGTCATATATTGCATTTCGCCATCATATTTCATTTGTATTTCAGATTTCCAGTATCTATAATATTTTTATTTTCCTTTGGTTGGTCTCGATGCTGAACCCAGTTATATTTGGACAATATGCTCTATTCCTGTTCCCATTACTTGTGCCAGTGATATATGTATTACAGGAGACTCTGTTTCTCTTTACGTTCTGCAAATAAATGTGCGGATCTCATCAAAGTGATTTTCATTTAAAAGATATTTAAGAGACAGCTGCGATTGATGAAAAAACAGGAATAGTTTATTAATTATGGCATTGTCAGTGTGTTTTACGACTAAAATTGTCTCCTCAGTCCCTGAATATTTTCAATATATTTTTCTGAATAATTTCAGCACATATGGCTGTCATGCAGCCCATCATCTCTATACGAGCTTGGTATGAGCTGTATCCACACTCTTACTCTGCTGCAACTCACTGTAACTCAATACATTTTGTTATCGGTGTCTGTTTTTATTTCTGAATATACCGTCCAGATGTAAACAATATTAACAACCTGTATAACCTGTAATTAAACAGTCTCTATTTAAAATATAATTCTGTACGTCACATTTAAAGTTGTTCTGTTCTGTTCACATTGTCGTTTAATATTCTATGTACCAAAGGTCATCTGTAATCTTGCTCTGCATTTCATTTCATTAATTTTGTCAGAAAGAGTGATGGTTTAATACTCGTGACTGGGAGATATTACTGTACTCCCTTCAGGGATCCTCAGTTACTGGCCCCAGTCCTTTCTATCTCTTAGCCAATATAATATTCATTCCAGCCCATACTCATTAATTCATGACTTTTAATGAACAAGGTTTTTGTACCTTGTTATGGGCCAGGCCCAACCCCTCAAAACATTTTTAAACACATAGCCCAGTCCGTAATGTTGTTATTCGTTGAAGGTAAGTGTATAGTGGATATTCCCAGAATGAATTAGCTGGTCCGACTGCCGACTTTTAAACGAACAGAATGTATTTGCAAAAGTAAGGAATGAAACACTACGAACCGAAAATACTTTACCTGAATAATCCAGCCTATCCGAACCTGACAGGCTACCTCTAATTAATGATGCTGATCCAAATTACTTGCAACAATCCCAATAAACAAACCCCTGAGCACCAAAAAAGTAAAAATTACACAAAAACACTTACAGATTATGAAGTCAGATGTCTGAAGGAAGGTGACAGCGTCCAGTTTCAACCGTGAACCCGACTCAACTAACCCTCGAACTGAACCAACCTGTTCAGGTGGAGAGCTGCACGTCCACTTGATTACACCAGTTTTTCTTTTCGTTAGAGACTTGAAAGCCTTCTGTCCGAGGCATTATCTGTTGGTAAAAAAACAAAGCACCCCAATGAAGCATCCAAAATTGAGACATACGTGAACTTCGGGTTGGTTAGAACCTCTCTGAAAACAATTAAAGAGCAACATAACATTGTAAATAGAGCACCTTTGTGATAACTCCCCCGATATAAAACGGAATCATCAATATTCAAAGATGCCTTCAGGTGTCAACCCCACCCCACTAAAAATAATGGTTAGTACACTAAAATACGCATGTACATTTATTTACTATAAACATGCAAGCATGCACAACTACATCCAGATTCAGTGTGTGATATTCCCATCATTGAGTGCCTCAATCTGTCATCCATGTTTTGACAATGCATCAACAATCGTGTTTTCAAGACCTGCCACATACACAATTTTCAAATTGAATGGCTGTAACAACAGGCTCCAGCTAACCAGTCTCGCATTTTTGTCCTTAAATTTCTCTAAAAACGTCAATGGATTGTGATCAGTGTACATGGTTTTCTCAGATGTGTTGCTGGAAATGTAAATGCTGAAATGTTGTAGTGCCAACACAAAGCTCACAGTCACTCTCTGTACTGTTGAATATTTCTACCATTGAACGCTCAATTTCTTGGAGAAATACCTAATAGGTCTTTCTGTCTTCTTGTCACTTTCCTGCAGAAGCCCAGCACTGACACCCACATCACTCCCATTTAAAACCACCTTGAATGGTTTTGCATAATCAGGTGTGGCTGATAGTGGGACAGTGGTTAATATATATTTCATGCCGTCAAATGCCTTTTCACAGTCCTCTGTCCACTGAAACGTTTTGCCTTTCTTTAACACTTCAGTGACATTGTGAAAATGAGGCACTAACCTTCGATATAATCTACACAATTCCAGGAACCATAGTAATGCTCCTTTTGTTAATGGTATGGGAAATTCCCCAATTACCTTCACTTTTACTTCCAATGACACCGTTTATCTATGTCCAATAGCATGTCCCAGGAAGGTGATTTTTGCTTTGGCAATTTCACTTTTTCCTAGGTTTACCACGAAGCCTTCCTTCCGAAGTCAATCGAACAAATCCAATAAATGTTCTAAATGTTCCTTCCATGACTGACTAAAAATCACCAGGTCATCAATGTGCACCACACATTAGATAATCCGGTAATTTATTGGTTAGCCCGTGAAATGTGGCCGGCAAGTTTTTCATACCAATTGTAAGTTGCCTGTCCCACATTTTCAGCACAGTCTTCCAACCGTGTAACTGGGCACAAATCATTTTTTCTAACTGCATTAACTATTATAGTCCACACATAACCATTGGGTAGCATTTGGTTTTGGCACCATGACTATGAGTGAGTTCCAGTCACTGTAACGCACGTTGATTATGTCATCTTACAGCATGCATTCAATTCCCTTCTGAACCTGTGCCAGCTTTAGAGGATTATGCCTGTAAGGATGTTGCTTACTCATAACAGCATCTCCTTTACCTACATTATGCATAATTGGACTCGTATTTCCAAGTTAACTTCTGCTTACCTCCCCATGTGATAGTAATAACTCTTTCTGGTCATTTCCATTTTTCTCAAAAAGTTAACTCAAATTTATCCCAATTTTAGAAAACTACCTCATTGTCCACTTTATTTAAGGAATGTCATAATCATTAACACCTTCTCCTCCTACTTTCCTTCCCTGTCAAATTACATTTTGAGCATATTCACATGACATACGCTATGACAAGTCTTTCTGTCTGGAGTCCTTATCAAGCAGGTACCCCCACCCTTTTTATTTTATAAGGTCCATTAAACCTTGCTTTTCAAGGTTCACCTATCACTGTAAATAACATTAATTACTTATCCCCGATTGCAAAATTGCAAATTTTTTATTTCCTGCCCGCTTCCTGTTCTATTGCATGCTGCAATACTTTTAAATGCTGTCTAGCCAACTCCGCATCGCTATTAATCGTTCCCTAAAATTTGAGATATAGTCCAAAAGTGTGACCTTTGAATTCTGATTTACTACTTTCTCCTTAATCAATTTTAATTGCCCAAAAACTAATTCAAATGGATTGAATTTGCTCTGTTAATTTGGTGCATCCCTGATCACAAAAAGCGCAAATGGATTTTCCTGAACCTAATCATCTGGATAATCCCAATCATAAGGCCTCAACATGGTCTTTAATGTTTAATATCTCCTTTCTAGCTCTCCCTGCAATTTTGGATTGTACACATTAGATTGAAATTGCTTTATTCCTACGACATTGTAGTAAATAACTTATATGTGAAGTTTGAACCCTTGACCTCACTGTAGCTCTATTGGTGGTCCGTATCTATTTTAAAAAAAGAATAATTCCTTTGCAATTCTTTTAGCTGTGATATGACATCTTGGGGTGGCCTCTGGAAATCTGGTCGGTGCATTCATTATTGTTAACAAATACTGGTGCCCACATATTTTGAGGTTGGCGACGTAGCCAACAATTAAGACTCTCGTAAAAGGTTCCTCAAATGCCAGAATAGTTTTTTAAAATGTGAAAAGTTATTATTGCTTGTGTTTTTCCAATTACCTGACATGTATGACACGTCTGGTAAAATTCAACTACATCCTGTTGCAGTCCAGGCCAGTGAAATGTCTCTGTATTTCTGTCTGTGTTTACCTCACTCCTAAATGTCTTCGAGGTGGTAGCTCATATAAGATTCGCATCACCTACCTTCTATACCCTATTGGCAAAACGATTTGATGAATCTCTTCCCATTTCTAATCTCCTTGAATATGTGATAGTCTCCCTTTATTTAGCTGGACATCATTTTTAAGGTAATGACACTCAGGGATACATTCAAAATTCCTAACGTATATACTTTTTAATACGACTGTTTTACGCTTTTATCTTTCTGCTGTGACTCAATTAGTTTAGCTGAACTAAAAATATTTGCATGATCACCTACTTGCTCCTGTTTTGTCTCAACTATCTGATGGAACTAAGTCTCTGTTAATGCCGCTTAAGTTTCCTTATCTTTACATTTTCGATCTCTCCTGTTTGAACTGGTGACACTGGGACCTTGCTACCCCACAATCATGAAAGCTTCCACGATAATACTCCTGCATTGCTTCAGTTGCCTGTGACTCCACTGACTTTTCAACCAGAGTTGGCAGTACACCTATCAGTAAATCAGCTATATTTTTCGTAAGGAGAAATTGTATTCCTGGAACTGAGAGTTTGTCCAATACCCCTACCACAATTCCTCCACACTTTTCTGGACACGCTATCCTCGCTTTACAAAATTTTGCACTTCTTGTCTCAAGATAAATTCCCTTTAGCGGTATCTTCTCTGGAAATAATTCTTCAGGAGCACATAACTCCTCATCTTTCAGCATTACAGTCTGAGAGGACACTGTGTCCCTTAAA
>NC_057717.1:18195517-18239842 GCF_004010195.1 Chiloscyllium plagiosum
AGTGACTGAAGTAAATGTGAGGGAATATTTTGGGTATTGAAATCATAGCTCTATTAGTTTAAAATGGTTATAGAAAAGAATAAGCCTTTCTTTTTTTTAAAATTGGAGTATCATAAATTTTAATGGCAAGGAACAAGGACAATCCAAGTTTGATTGGAGTAGAATGTTAGCAGGTAAAACGATATCTGAAAAGTGGGAGGCATTCAGTAGTGTGACGACGAGAGTTGAGAGGCATTATGTTCCTGTTAGAGTGAAGGGTAATGCTGGTAATGCTAAGGAACAATGAACAACTACAGTTATTGAAATTTTATTCAAGAATCAAAGAAAATCTTACTTTAGATATAGACAACTTTATTAAATCGAATCTCTTAATCAATATACAGAGTGTGGGTATTATTTCGAGAGAAATCAGGAAAGCAAAAATGAGATATGAGATAGCATGGGCAGATAAGCTGAAGGATAATCCAAAGATATTGTGCAACTACATTAACAGCAAAAGGGTAACCACCCAGATGGTAAGGCCTCTCAAAGATCATGAAGGATATCGATGTTTTGAACCCAGGAGGTGGGGAACAAAATCCCATTCCTGGTTCACTACACAGCAACAAACACACAAAATTGGGTGCACCTCACATTCATCCAGTTTGAACTCTATACGCCATTTGTTAGCCTGTTGACCCTTTTGATCAAGATCCTTTTGTAGTCTTAGAAAACCTTCTTCACTGTCCACTATGCCACCAGTTTTGGTGTCACCTGCAAACTTACTAACATGCCTTCTATATTCCCACGCAAATCATTTAGATAAATTACAAACAATGAAAACCCAGAACCAACCTCTGTGGAACACTGCTGCGCACAAGCCTTCAGTCCGAAAAGAAACTGCCCTCCATTAACCTCTGTCTCCCGCCATTGCACCAATTGAAATTGATGAAGAGAAACCCCACAGTTCTGGCAGTATTTGGGCAGAGAAAAATTGAATTAACTTTTTTTGAGTCCAATATTACTTGTTCAGAACAGGTTCATAATAAGACTCGAAATGTTAACTCTGTATCTCTGCACAGATCCTGCGTCATATATTGCATTTCGCCATCATATTTCATTTGTATTTCAGATTTCCAGTATCGATAATATTTTTCTTTTTCTTTGATTGGTCTAGATGCTGAAGCCAGTTATATTTGGACAATATTCTCTATTCCTGTTCCCATTATTGTGCCAGTGATACATGTATTACAGGAGACTCTGTTTCTCTTTACGTTCTGCAAATAAATGTGCGGATCTCATCAAAGTGATTTTCATTTAAAAGACCTTTAAGAGACAGCTACGATTGATGAAGAAACAGGAATAGTTTATTAATTATGGCATTATCAGTGTGTTTTATGACTAAAAATGTCTCCTCAGTTCGTGAATATTTTCAACATATTTTTCTGAATAATTTCAGCACATATGGCTGTCATGCAGCCCATCATCTCTATACCAGCTTGGTATATGTGCTGTATCCTCACTCTTACTCTGCTGCAACTCACTGTAACTCAATACATTTTGTTATCGGTGTCTATTTTTATTTCTGAATATCCCGTCCAGATGTAACCAATATTAACAACCTGTATAACCTGTAATTAAACAGTCTCTATTTAAAATATAATTCTGTATGTCACATTTAAAGTTTGTCTGTTCTGTTCACATTGTCGTTTAACATTCTATGTACCAAAGGTCATCTGTAATCTTGCTCTGCATTTCATTTCATTTATTTGTTAGAAAGAGTGATGGTTGAATACTCGTGACTGGGAGATATTACTGTACTCCCTTCAGGGATCCTCAGTTACTGGCCCCAGTCCTTTCTATCTCATAGCCAATATAATATTCATTCCAGCCCACACTCATTAATTCATGACTTTTAATGAACAAGGTTTTTGTACCTTGTTATGGGCCAGGCCCGACCCCTCAAAACATTTTTAAACACGTAGCCCAGTCCGTAATGTTGTTATTCGTTGAAAGTAAGTGTATAGTGGATATTCCCAGAATGAATTAGCTGGTCCGACTGCTGACTTTTAAACAAACAGAATGTATTTGCAAAAATAAGGAATGAAACACAACGAAGCGAAAATACTTTACCTGAATAATCCAGCCTATCCGAACCTGACAGGCTACCTCTAATTAATGATGCTGATCCAAATTACTTGCAACAATCCCAATAAACAAGCCCCTGAGCACAAAAAAAGTAAACATTACACAAAAAAACTTACAGATTATGAAGTCAGATGTTTGAAGGAAGGTGACAGCGTCCAGTTTCAACCGTGAACCCGACTCAACTAACCCTCGAACTGAACCGACCTGTGCAGGTGGAGAGCTGCACGTCCACTTGACTACACCAGTTTTTTTGTTAGAGACTTGAAAGCCTTCTGTCCGAGGCATTATCTGTTTGTAAAAAAACAAAGCACCCCAATGAAGCATCCAAAATTGAGACATGCTTGAACTTCGGGTTGGTTAGAACCTCTCTGAAAACAATTAAAGAGCAACATAACCTTGTAAAGAGAGCACCTTTGTGATAACTCCCCCGATATAAAACGGAATCATCAATATACAAAGATGCTTTCAGGTTTCAACCCCACCCCCCATCCCCTAAAAATAATGGTTAGTACACTAAAATACGCATGTACATTTTTTTACTATAAACATGCAAGCATGCACAACTACATCCAGATTCAGTGTGTGATATTCCCATCATTGAGTGCCTCAATCTGTCATCCACGTTTTGACAATGCATCAACAATCGTGTTTTCAAGACCTGCCACATACACAATTTTCAAAATGAATGGCTGTAACAACAGGCTCCAGCTAAACAGTCTCGCATTTTTGTCCTTAAATTTCTCTAAAAACGTCAATAGATTATGATCAGTGTACATGGTTTTCTCAGATGTGTTGCTGGAAATGTAAATGCTGAATTGTTGTAGTGCCAACACAAAGCTCACAGTCACTCTCTGTACTGTTGAATATTTCTACCATTGAACACCCATTTTCTTGGAGAAATACCTAATAGGTCTTTCTGTCTTCTTGTCACTTTCCTGCAGAAGCCCAGCACTGACATCCACATCACTCCCATTTAAAACCACCTTGAATGGTTTTGCATAATCAGGTGTGGCTGATAGTGGGGAAGTGGTTAATATATTTCATGCCGTCAAATGCCTTTTGACAGTCCTCTGTCAACTGAAACGTCTTGCCTTTCTTTAACACTTCAGTGACATTGTGAAAATGAGGCACTAACCTTCGATATAATCTACACAATTCCAGGAACCATAGTAATGCTCCTTTTGTCAATGGTATGGGAAATTCCCCAATTACCTTCACTTTTACATCCAATGACACCGTTTATCTATGTCCAATAGCATGTCCCAGGAAAGTGATTTTTGCTTTGGCAATTTCACTTTTTCCTAGGTTTACCACTAAGCCTTCCTTCCGAAGTCAATCGAACAAATCCAATAAATGCTCTAAATGTTCCTTCCATGACTGACTAAAAAATCACCAGGTCATCAATGTGCACCACACATTAGATAATCCGGTAATTTATTGGTTAGCCCGTGAAATGTGGCCGGCAAGGTTTTCAAACCAATTGTAAGTTGTCAGTCCCACATTTTCAGCACAGTCTTCCAACCGTGTAACTGGGCACAAATAAATTATTTTAACTGCATTAACTATTATAGTCCACACATAACCATTGGGTAGCATTTGGTTTTGGCACCATGACAATGAGTGAGTTCCAGTCACTGTAACACACGTTGATTATGTCATCTTACAGCATGCATTCAATCCTCTTTTGAACCTGTGCCAGCTTTATGAGGATTATGCCTGTAAGGATGTTGCTTACTCATAACAGCATCTCCTATAGCTACATTATGCACAATTGGGCTCGTACTTCCAAGTTAATTTCTGCTTACCTCCCCATGTGATAGTAATAACTCTTTCTGGTCATTTCCATTTTTCTCAAAAAGGTAACTCAAATTTATCCCAATTTTAGAAAACTACCTCATTGTCCACTTTATTTAAGGAATGCCATAATCATTAACACCTTCTCCTCCTACTTTCCTTCCCTGTCAAATTACATTTTGAGCATATTCACATGACATACGCTATGACAAGTCTTTCTGTCTGGAGTCCTTATCAAGCAGGTACCCCCACCCTTTTTATTTTATAAGGTCCATTAAACCTTGCTTTTCAAGGTCCACCTATCACTGTAAATAACATTAATTACTTATCCCCGATTGCAAAATTGCAAATTTTTTTATATCCTGCCCGCTTCCTGTTTTATTGCATGCTGCAATACTTTTAAATGCTGTATAGCCAACTCCCCATCGCTATTAATCGTTCCCTAAAAATTGAGATATAGTCCAAAAGTGTGACCTTTGAATTCTGATTTAATACTTTCTCCTTAATCAATTTTAATGGCCCAAAAACTAATTCAAATGGATTGAATTTGCTCTGTTAATTTGTTGCATACCTGATCACAAAAAGCGCAAATGGATTTTCCTGAACCTAATCATCTGGATAATCCCTATCAGAAGCCCTCAACATGGTCTTTAATGTTTAATATCACCTTTCTAGCTCTCCCTGCAATTTTGGATTGTACACATTAGATTAGAATTGCTTTATTCCTACGACATTGTAGTGAATAACTTATATGTGAAGTTTGAACCCTTGATCTCACTGTAGCTCTATTGGTGGTCCGTATCTATTTTTAAAAAAGACTAATTCCTTTGCAATTCTTTTAGCTGTGATATGACATCTTGGGGTGGCCTCTGGAAATCTGGTCGGTGCATTCATTATTGCTAACAAATACTGGTGCCCACATTTTTTGAGGTTGGCGACGTAGCCAATCAATTAAGACTCTCGTAAAAGGTTCCTCAAATGCCAGAATAGTTTTTAAAAATGTGCAAATTTATTATTGCTTGTGTTTTTCCAATTACCTGACATTTATGACACGTCTGGTAAAATTCAACTACATCCTGTTGCAGTCCAGGCCCGTGAAATGTCTATGTATTTCTGTCTGTGTTTACCTCACTCCTAAATGTCTTCTAGGTGGTAGCTCATATAAGATTCGCATCACTTACTTTCTCTCCCCTATTGGCAAAACGATTTGATGAATCTCTTCCCATTTCTAATCTACTTGAGTGTGTGATAGTCTCCCTTTCCTTAGCTGGACATCATTTTTAAGGTAATGACACTCAGGGATACATTCAAAATTCCTAACGTATATGCTTTTTAATACAACTGTTTTAAGCTTTTATCTTTCTGCTGTGACGCAATTGGTTTAGCTGAACTAAAAATATTTGCATGATCACCTACTTGCTCCTGTTTTGTCTCAACTCTCTGATGGAACGAAGTCTCTGCTAATGCCGCTTAAGCTACCTTATCTTTACATTTTCGATCTGTCCTGTTTGAACTGGTGACACTGGTACCTTGCTACCCCACAATCAGCAAAGCTTCCACGATAATTCTCCTGGATTGCTTCAGTTGCCTGTGACTCCACTGACTTTTCAACCAGAGTTGGCAGTACACCTATCAGTAAATCAGCTATATTTTTCGTAAGGACAAATTGTATTCCTGGAGCTGAGAGTTTGTCCAATACCCATACCACAATTCCTCCACACTTTTCTGGACACGCTATCCTCGCTTTACAAAATTTTGCACTTCTTGTCTCAAGATAAATTCCCTTTAGCAGTATCTTTTCTGGAAATAATTCTTCAGGAGTACATAACTCCTCATCTTTCAGCATTACTCCTCATCTTTCAGCATTCAGATTTTTATGTCCTCTTTGTCTACTGGAGTAGTGCCAGAAGACTGGAGGATAGCAAATGTGGTTCCCTTGTTCAAAAAGGGGAGTAGGGATAACCCTAGTAACTATAGGCCGGTGAGTCTCACTTCTGTTGTGGGCAAAGCCTTAGAGAGAATTGTAAGGGATAGGATTTATGCACATCTGGATAGGAATAATGTGATCAAGGATAGTCAGCATGGTTTTGTGAAGGGCAGGTCGTGCCTCACAAACCTTATTGAATTCTTTGAAAACGTGACGAAAGAGATTGATGAAGGGAAAGCGGTAGATGTGGTATATATGGATTTTAGTAAGGCGTTTGATAAGGTTCCCCATGGTAGGCTACTGCAGAAAATACGGAGATATGGCATTGAGGGTGAGTTGGAGGTTTGGATTAGGAATTGGCGGGATGGAAGAAGACAGAGGGTAGTAGTTGATGGCAAAGTTTCTTCATGGAGTGCCGTCACTAGCGGTGTTCCGCAAGGATCTGTTTAGGGACCATTGCTGTTTGTCATTTTTATAAATGACCTGGAAGAGGGGTTAGAAGGTTGGGTGAGCAAGTTTGCGGATGACACAAAAGTCGGAGGAGTTGTTGACAGTGAGGAAGGATGTGGCAGGTTACAGCAGGACATAGAGAAGCTGCAGAGCTGGGCAGAAAGGTGGCAAATGGAATTCAATGTAGCTAAGTGTGAGCTGATTCACATTGGGAAGAATAACAAAAAGATGGGGTACGGGGCTAATGGTCGGATACTTGGTAGTGTGGATGAGCAGAGGGATCTTGGTGTCCATGTACACAGATCTCTGAAAGTTGCCACCCAGGTAAATAGTGCGGTGAGGAAGGCATATGGCGTACTGGCTTTTATTGGTAGAGGAATTGAGTTCCGGAGTACGTATGGAGTCAGCTATTACGAGGGGGCATAGCTTTAAATTAAGGGGGGGTAGTATAGGACTGAAGTTAGGGGTAGGTTCTTCACTCAGCGAGTCGTAAGTTCATGGAATGCCCTGCCAGTAGCAGTGGTGGACTCTCCCTCTTTATGGGCATTTAAGCGGGCATTGGATAGGTATATGGAGGATAATGGGTTAGTATAGGTTAGGTGGGCTTGGATCGGCGCAACATCGAGGGCCAAAGGGCCTGTACTGCGCTGTATTCTTCTATGTTCTATGTTCTATTACAGTCTGAGAGGACACTGTGTCCCTTAAAATTGCATCCTTTTTAACTGCCCTATGTGAATAAACTTTCCCTTTGCAGGTATATTTTCTAAGCAGATCTGGCACTTCCTCCTCAACAAACCTCCGATCAGTTTGCATACTCTGATGCAGCTTTCCAGCACAACTGTGCTTTCTGTTATCACTCCAACAAAACTCCCAGGCTTATTCCGTTTTCCTGCGTCTGTTTTTTTTTTCTGAACCCGCCAACACAGTGATTTCATGTGTCCTAATTTGTTGCAATGAAAACGCCAGAGCTTTTTAACTTATTTGTCCCCTTCAAGTATTTCCTTTTTGCCCTGTGGTAAGTTATCATTATGATCTTCACCGAGATCTACCTTTCCCTTTCTACCTGAGGATTTCTCTTTGCCCCAATTTCAATCCATCATGGAATGAAATTGATTGTTGAAGCCAAAACAAGTTTTATAATCATTAATCACTAGTCATAATCTTTAGCCACTTCAGCTGCCAGGCGTGCTGTTTTAAGTCTCTGCAATTCCAAATGAGTTTGCACTATGTAAGGCCGTGAATTTTTGAACTACTCCAAATTAATTGTTTCTCGAAGATCATCGTAGGTTTGCTCTCTTTTTAAAGCTCTTATCCATGTATCAAAATTAATTTGTTTGATACATTCAAACTCAATGTAAGTTTGATCAGGATCCCTCCATAGATTACTGAAACGTTGACTGTAGGCTTCTGGCACAAGCTCATATGCACATGTCCCCTCATCATACTCCCAGATTCCTCCTCTGATAGTGTTGCGAATACCTCACTAGCTCTACCTAAAAGTTTTGTTTGGGTCAACAAAAAACAAATGGTCACTGGCCACTGAAACTGTTTAGCCACTTTCTCCAAGTGTCCATCTCTGAAGCTCTCCCTTTTCCTCTCTCTCCTGCTAAAGCTATTTTTTCTCTTTCCTCTGCTGAACCTATTCGTTCTCTTTCTTCCTCTTCTGATTTTAATTGTAGCTCAAACTGCTTCATTTCTGCTTCTACCTCAAGCTGCTTCATTTGCGATTGAAGCTTCGTCATCTCCACAGATCATGATGGAGTTTCCAGCAAATTGAAATGATGAGCTACAACTGCAATCGTCTCATCTTTCCTCACATTAGGAGGTAACTTCAACTCCTTTCGTTTACTAATTCCCGCGGCTTGGATTTACGTGCATTTTGTAAAAACCCCGAAGGTCACTTTATCCACCTCCAAAACAAGCTTGGTTCCTGCAAGAACCATTGTTACCTGAAGATCTATTTACTCACCAAATGAACATACGAAATAAGAGACACTAATACCTGCCACTCGCTATCTAAATGCTGGACTGAATTCCAAAAATGTAAGTCTTACTGCTTTGAAGCCAATAAAGTGTATTAAGGTGTTTGTGAGTTAACATAAAACAGTGCTCAATTGTACTGTGTGTTGAAGGTTCAACATTGTCTTACTAGAGAAACGAGAGGAATGTCCAGACAGATCCGCAGTTTCCTGTGTATGGTCAGGGCAAATATGCCCACTGAGAATCTGTTGCTTGGCGCCTGTTCTAATCGAGGAGAGACCAGAATGGTAACAACATCTGGGATTAGTATTTTTTGTGGATTTTCATGGTGGAGCGTTCAGACGGTTAAAGTATTACAAATGGACAACACAGCAGAAGCATCTATCCTGCAATAAGAAAACATCCATCATTGTCTCTCACAACTTACTTCATGACAGTAATTGCTGATGGGAGATGTGACCATTAGCCAGCGATGTCAAAATTCAATTCAGCCAACTATTATTATGAGGTGAAGGTAGCATACTGAAAGGAGTTAACTGGACCTGTTTGTTCAGTGACTGTGACTGATATCAGTCTCCATGGATCCTAATTGTGTCACTGGATGGTTTTCCACCTTTATTTGTGAATGGCTTCTTCCAATGCATTATCCCATTATAGCTGCAGATGCATCACCTCCAACACTAACAGGGATCAGCTGTTGCAGAGACAGGGAGAGGAGAGATCAGAATCTGATAACCATAGACTGGAGTGTTCTAACAATGGACCAGAATTTTAGAACAGTCGACTGGAATGTCCCAACAATAGATCAAAATCTGAGATTATTGGACGGGAATATTCCAACAATGGATCAAAATCTGAGAACAGTAGACTGGAATGCCGCACCAATCGTTCAGAATCTAAGAAAAGTAGACTGGAATGCTGCAACAATGGACAGGAGTTTATCTGGGGGTCTTTTCCTTCTTTCCTGGTATTGGAACATATTACCATTTCGGATATGCGGTGTACTGATGATTATTCAGGCTGGTTACTATCCCATGCTCGCTATTGTTGGTGTTCCTGGTAAGTCTCCCCATGTCTACGACTTATTAATCCCATATGCCATGGTGAACTTCGGTGCTATTTCTGTTATCTATATTTAGTAAAGACAGAAAATATTGTTTTCAGTTTCAATTGCAAACCCATTCATTCTCCACAAATCTCAGAACCGCCCACACCCCCAGCCCTCACAACCATCAGAAAACAAGACCGTTTTCAATCCCAAAGTACCTATTTGGCCAGAATTCAGTTATGTCTTGGTATTCTCTCCATTACGAAAGCTACCCACTACCAACTCCATGATATCCTCAGACCCCATCGAGACGTCAATGCGGATGCGATATAAACCAATATCGATACCTTGATAAAATTCAGACTTTATGCTTCCAGTTCTATTCGAATCACTCTTTCCATTACAAAATTTCCCCTCAATATTTTGTCCTTGTCTGCAAAGTAAATTCATGACAGGGACACTGTGTCAGAGTAGTAATGTCGCTGGCCACGTAATTCAGGGGTCCAGGTTACTACACTAAAGACACTGTTTCAAATCCTACCTCAGATGATGACAGAAATTAAATTCAAATGACACGAACTGGAAATAAGAGCGAATTTTTACTAATATAATCCCACCAGCACTTTTTCAATAAGATTATCTATTTCACTGTTGTCCTTTGGTAAAGAAGTCGAGCACTATTATCTGGTCTGGATTAAGACTGACGTCAGATCCACTGTCTTAGGGAATGGCCTCACATTAAAAGGCATTTAGTGAGGTCAACAAATGCTGCCCTTGCCAGTGATGCAGACATCCCATGTAACAACAACATAAAAGGTTGAAAGAAAAACAACGAATGATGCTAGAGATCAGAAACAAAAAGAACGAGGAAGTACCAGAGAAACTGAACAGATTTGGCAGCCTCAGATCAAGAGAACAATAGAAGTGACATTTCGAGCCCAATCACCATACATCAGAACTGAACCCAGCTGGGAAATAGTGTGATTAATGTTGGTGACAGGGATGTCTTTTGTGAAGGGGAGAAAGAGTGAGTTGGATAGATAGTGAAAGAGAGAGATAGAGAGAAAGAAACAAACAGAGGGATAGTTGATGATCAGCCGGGATGGAAATAAAAATCAAGATTATTCTTATTTATTTTTCTCCTGTTCCCAGATTGCTGAAATTCATGCCCATATAAGGTGTATATCAAAGGCCCGGTTTGAAATGAGTTATGTCCCTTTGTCTACCTTCCTTGAGTGTGATCATCTTCTTTTATTCATTAATGGGTTGCTGGGTTGCTGGGCAAGTATTTAATTCCCTTTCCTCATTGTCCATGAGAAGGTGTTGGTGAGCTGCCTTCGTCATGCACTGCAGTCCATAGGTTATAAGTAGTCAGTGCTGAGGTCCGCCTGGTTTCATTACTTAGAGAATTGTAGTGAGTGATATAACTGAGTGGCTGGCTTGGCCATTTCAAACTGCAACTGTGTGTTAACCACAGTACTGTGGATCTGGAGTCACATGCAAGACCGACCGGGTGAAGATGGTAGATTTCCGTCCCTGAAGTGCATAAGTGTGCCAGGTAGGACAAGCACAATGTTTTCATCTGATTCTCAATTCCTAATATTTTATTGAATGCAAATTCCAACATTTGCCAAGGTGAGATTCGAATCCGGGGTCTGGATCATCACCTGGGCCCCTGAGTTAATATTCCAGAGATAATACAGCTAGGCCATCACCTCCTCACCATCTCCAACCATCTCCAATGGCAATAGTGGTTTTGTTGTTGGCGTGGCTGTGCTTAAAGTATAGCGTTTTACAAGGCAACGAAATGATTTGGGAAAACATCCAGTCCTTCTCATTTTGTATTTATGAGAAGGCGAGATGATGGGAAGTTCTCTTAGTGAAAAGCAGCTGGATGTCCATGGTCATGAGCCGCAGACAGAATTCATACGGAGCAGTGAGTAATCAGCACAGTAAATGCGGAGTGTCCTTCTTTGAAAAATGATGGAAGTGTAAGAGTGAAGATATCTCACTGAAGTTATGGAGTGATATTGAGACAGTGCTTGGGGCGCTGTGAACAGATTTTCTCTCTTTTATGAGGAATAACCTCCTTGCCACAATGAGACAGAGTAGATGTGTTACGCCAGACTAATCCCTGTGGTAAAGGTACCATGGGAAGATTGTGAATGAAATGAGTGTTTAATCTGTAATGCGACAAAAGAATAAAAAGTTGATTGCAATAAAATTATGGACCAACGTTTATTATTTCAAAACTAAACATTGATATCGTGAAATATTACATGTTTCCCGCAATATGGGTTTTCACATTTGGACAAATATATGATAAGAAAGGTTTAGAAGGATATGGGCCAAGTGCAAAGAAATAGAGTTAGCATGGATGGACATTTTAGTCTGAATGGACCAGTTTGGACTAATGGGCCTGTTGAACTCTATGACTGTGATAGTTTACATATCTCTGTGGAGCCCCCATTTTGGTTGAGAGACAGCTCCAGGTTCTGAACACTCTCTGCGTCTCAATGTACAGTTGGTTTGAGACCCTGCACTGAGCATCATGTTGTTCACAAACTTGTCAGCAGCCACACTCTGGCTGGGTTGGTCATTCTCAAAAGCTTCTGACCTCCATGCAGAAGACTAGCCTGTCTTCTCAGAAATGGAAGATGCCTCCTTGTTACGTGGCACAAACCATCCACAGTGCCTTCTTACCCTCAGCAAACCATATTAATGTAACACGCGTGAAAAATTAGCAATGGAACCATGAGGCACAACATGGAGCAGTCTGTCTGTGCAGTCTCTGGTTTGTAGTGTTTCAGGATCAGTGACATCCTCCTATTTCAGTGTAACAGTTTGGAGAGGCAGAATGGCCTTTTCTATTCGTGTGTCTGTGTCTCGGGTGGCTGAATGTCCTCTTCCTCGTTCCAGAGAAGAGGTTCATTATTGGGTGACCCTTGGTAGCTACTTACCAGCATGTTGTGCGGACTCGATTCCTTATCTTCCTGTGTAATAATAGACAGACAGGAGGCTGGAAGAAACAGCAAGCCAGGCAGAAAGAGGAGATGGAGGAGTCAACATTTCAAGTATACCCGTTCTTTAGGACTGCGGTTGGGGATAGGGGGAATTGCAGATAAAGAGGGAAGGGAGTGGTTGGGGCGGGGAGAGCAGCAGGATGGTGACCTAGGGGATAGGTGGACACAAGTGTTGGGTGCAACCTGGATGGTCAATGGGAGGGATGAATCCAGTTGGGAGCTCGAAGGCGGGGTCATATGGTAGAATGGAAGGGAGGAGGCGGAGCTGGAAAAGGAGTAGGGCCATGGCTGGGAAGTTTATTTCAAATTGGAGAACTCAATGTTGAGTCCTCCAGGCTGTAGGCTACCCAGACAGAAGGTAAGATGTTGTTCGTCCAATTTGCGGTCTGAGTCACTGTGCAACAGTGGAGGCCAAGGTGGTCATGGTGGAAAGGGATTGGGAAGGGGAATTGAAAAGGTTGGTGACTGGGAGCTCAGGTCGGTCGCTTTAGTGCTGGCCGTGATGCTCGGTGAAATGTGCCCTTAGTTTACGTTGCTCTCCCCGATGTAGAGAAGACAGCATCAGGACCACCTGATGCAGTAAACTAGGTTGAAGGAGAGGCATGTGAACCTCTGTCTGACCCTGGAAGGACTGTTTGGGGCCTTGGATGAGATGAGGGTGGTGGTGTGCCAGCTGGTGATGCATTTCTTTTCATCTACATGGTCAGTTGCCAGTGGGAATTTGCGGGTTTGGTGGCGAGTGTGGCACGAACCAAAATTAGCGAAGGGATTGGTCCTTGTGGAAGATGTGCCAGGTGATGGGATACAACCTAGTTTACTGTATCTGGTACCCCTAATGTGGTCTTCTCTATATCAGGGAGACAAAATGTAAACTAAGGGGAATGCTTTGCTGAGCATCTCAGCTGGGCCTGTAAGGGCTGACCTAATCTCCCAGTCCCTTCCTATTTCAATTCCCCCTCCCACTCCCATTCTGATATGACCATCCTTGAGGTCCTTCATTGCCACAACGAACCAAAGCACAAATTGGCAGAAGAACACTTCATATTCTACCGGTGTAGCCTATAGCCCGGGGGACTCAAGACTGCGTTCTCCAATTTCTAGGAACCTCCCTTCCAATCCCGCGACTCCCTTCCCAGCCCCTCCCCCTTCCATTTCTCTAACCAACCAATCTTCCAGCTGTCAACTGGATTCATTCCTCCCATTGACCAATCCTGTGGTACCCTCTACCTGTGTTCCACACCTCACCATGCCGCCTCCTCCTACTCCAGCACCTCCACTCTCTTTCTGTAACCCGCCCTTACTCCCACCCCCAGTCCTGAATAAAGGTTATATCCAAGGAGTGGACGTCTTCTCCTGATGTTGTCTGGATTGTTGTGTTCTTCCAGCCTCCTGCATTCCAACAATTGTAGTTTTTTTAAAAAATCTCTTCTGGTGTAATCAGTAAGAGAGAATCGGCTATGACTCTTCTTATCCAATAGCTTCGTTGGGCTGAATGGCGTTCACATATTTCTGTGAAATCAGCTTGAGATGCTGAATGAGATCCACTTTTTTTAGTCCTGTGGAAATGTTCAGGGTCCAGCAGTGCTGTTACATGAACGTTACCAACACGTTAACAGCATGAGCTTGAATGTTGTCCAGGTTTTGGTGCTTTTCTGAGCACCCTCACTTCTGATCTAATGACGGAGGATAAGACGTTGATGAACCAGCTGAAGATGTTTGTGCCGAAGAAACTACCCTACGTATCGCCCACAGAGATATCTAGGGACTGAGAGGATTGATCTCCACCAGCCACATAGTGTTCTGAATGGCCCAACCACTTGGGAGTTTATATCTGATTCCCACTAGGTTCAATTTTATTCAGTCTCCTTGACACCTTGTTCAGTCACGTCCTGCCATGATGTCAGGGCCCGTCACTCTGATGCTGGGTTCATATCTGTTGTTCATATCAAAGGCCAAGATAAATGTGTGGGGACTGTTTCCTTCTCTCAGAGGGTAGTGACTGATGAGTCCTCTCTATCTCAGACAGCTACATCTCTGAAATGTTTGGCGGAGCAGGGTGGTGTTAATGAATCTTGACACATCAGGGAGTTGAGGCGACAAATAATTGGGCATGAAAGAGAAATTACAACTGAGCGAGATCAGCTGTGACCTTACTGAAAGGAAGGGCAGGTGTGAGGGGCTATATAGCCTGGTGTTATTCCAGTATACCCCATTTTCCAGTTAGTTTGTTGTCTCTTCCATTTCCTGTGTTACTAACTTCAAGTAGCTGAATAGCCTGATACTATTGCTGCATGATCTAAACTGGGTCTCGTTTTATCGACTCGAGGGCTTGATTGGCCTCTTCCTGTAAACGTATATCATGCTCCATGGGCTGAAGAGCCTCATCCTGTTCTGGTGTAATTGAAATCCATATAGTCCAGAACTACCATCCTTGGAGAAAGTGAGCACTGCAGATGCTGGAGATCAGAGTCGAAAAGTGTGAACTGGAAAAGCCCAGCTGGTCATGCAGCATCCAAGAAGCAGGAATATCGATGCATTGGACATTCCTGATGATAGACCTATGCCCAAAACGTCGATTCTCCTGCCCCTGGAATGCTGCCTGACGCTGTGCGTTTCCAGCACCACACATTTGGACGTCTACTGGCCAGCCCTTGTCAACCTTCCTGGCACGTCATGAAAGAACCTTAACAAATTCGTCGGGTGTCAACTGCCACTCAAAAAGTCATGCTTACTATTCCTAATCAAACCCTGTTTTCCAAATGCATTTACATCTTATCCCTCAGAATCTTCTCAAGCAATTTAAGTTTACTGGTCTGTATTTCCCTGGCTTTATTTTTCAGTCCTTCTTGAATAAGGGCACAGAATTTGCTATCCTTCAGTCTTCTGGGATCTCACCTGTGGAAACTGATGATCCAAATTATCAGCCAAGGACCCCGCAAATTCTTCTCTAGCCCCTTGCAGTGTTCTTGGATATATCTGGTAAGGACCATGAGATTTCTCCAACTTCAAACAATCTAGTATATCCAATACCTCATCTACTGTGATATAGACTGTTCCTAAGATATCACCACTAATTTTCCCAAATCCCCAAATATTCATGTCTTTCTCCACAGTAAACATAGAGTAGAAATATTTGTTGAGGACATCGTTCATCTCTTATGGTACTACACATAGATGCCCACTTTGGTCTTTGAGGGGTCATATTCAATCTCTAGTTAATGTGTTTTTTTTTTCCTTTAACACACTTAAAGTATCTCTTTGGATTCATCCTGACCTTCTCAGTTAAGGTTGTCTCATACCCTCTTTTCGCTCTCCTGATTACCTTCTTCAGTAAACTCCTGAATCCCCTGTACATCTCCAGGGATTCGCTTGATCCCAGCTGCCTCTACCTGAGCCACGCCTCTACTTTGTTTTGTCAAAGCCGAAGCATCTCTTGTCATCCAGGGTTCCTCATTCCTGTCAACTTTCCTTTTACCCTCACAGGAACATATTGATCTTAAATTCCCACTTGCTGGAGGTCCTTTGGTTGCAAACAGACTACTCCAACCAACCCGTGCAAACTCCTCCAACCCCTGCACGCCATTCAGCCCATCGAAGCCATTGGTCCATCAAAAATAACCTTGTTCGAATTTAGAACTTGAATCTGTGGACCAATTTTTCTCCTCTCCATAACTATTTTAAAATTAATAGAACAATGGTCACTGGTCCCAAAGTGCACATCTACTGTCACCTCACTCACCTGTCCTGACCTATTTCTTAAACGTAGGTCAAACATTGCCCCTTCCCAATTAGGACCCTCTATATACTGCTTGAGGAAACAGTCCTGACGCACTGAATTGATTACATCCCATCAAATCCCTTAATGTTCTGGCAGTTTCAGTCTGTGTTATAAAACTTAAAGCCCCTGTAATGACGACCCGAATGTTCCAGCAAGTCTCCCCAATCTCTATACATATTTTTGTTCCTGTAAACCCTGTTGACTATTTGGGGGCCTATAGTACAACCCCAAAAGTGTCACCACACCGTTCTTGTTTCTTAGCTCCACCCACAAAGCCTCGCTGGATGATTCATCAATTATTTTTTCTCTGATCACTGCTGTGATACTTCCCTAAATCAGAAATGCAACTCCCCTCCCCACTTTCCACCATCTCTGTCCCTTCTAATGCATTTAACCCTGGTACATTAAACTGTCAGTCCTATCCATCCCTCAGCCATATTTCAGTAATTGCCGGACTATTCAGCGCCAATTACCTATCCACACCCTGAATTCATCGGCATTACCTGTCAGCCCTTTTGCATTGACACAAATGCATTCCTTGCTCCCTATCGTGTTCCAGCCTGATCTGTCACTTCAACGTACTATTTCGGATTACTGTATCTCCTTCCAGCCTCGCACTTGCCTCCCTGCTCTTGAGGATACAACCTCCTGCCAATCTCGTTTAAACACACCCGTGTAGCACTAGCTAAAGTGGCTGTGAAGATATTGGTCCACTCCCCCCCTCCAGTGCATGTGTCACCAGTCCCTCTTGAATAGGTCAACTCTGTCACAGAAAAACTCCCAATGATCTAAAAATATGAATCCCTCCCCCTGCACCAATTCTTTAGTCACACAATTATCTGCCATATCCTCCTATCGTTACCTTCACTAGCTCATGACACTGGAAGTAATCAGGAGACTACCACTGTCGAGGACCCGGTTTTTAAATTTTCTTCTAGCTCTAACTAATCATTATGTAGAACCATATTCCTATGTCTACCCGAATCATTTGCGCCAACGAGCACAATGACTTCTGGCTGCTCACCCTTCCCCTTGAGAATGTTCTGCAGCCAGTCAGAGATATCCTGGACCCTGACACCTAAGAGGCAACGCACCATCCTGGATTCCTGTTTGAGGCCACAGAATCTCTGATCTTCCCCCCTTACAATCGACTCTCCTCCCTCTAAGATCCTGTTTACCTTTATCTTTTCCTGCTGCTTCCCAGAGCCCATCGTTGTGCAACCTACCTGGTTACTGCTGCTTTCCCCTGAACGGTCATTTCCTGATACCAATCCCCCGTCTGCCAATACTCAAAAAATCAGTATCCAAAATGGTATACTTGGTTTCGATAGGAATGGCCACAGTGGATTCTTGCACTCTCTGCCTACTCCCTTTGTTATACCTGGTTGTCACCCAGCTACTCTCTGCCTGGAACACGACAGGAAGCAAGAAACGCCTAATGGATTAAATTGCGTATATTTAAATGCAACAGGACTGTCAGATAAGGCAGATGAACTCAGGGCGTGGATCTTTACATGGGACTGGGATATTATAGTCTTTACATAAACATGGCTAAGGGAGGGACTTGGGTGTGACCACTTCACTAAAGGTCTTATCTATGAAGTGCTCAGTATCTTGAATGATCCGCAGAGCAGCCAGCTCCAGCTGCGGAACACGGTTTCCCAGGAGCTGCAGCTGGTTGCACTGCCCACACGTGTGGCAATCAGGGACGGTGGAAATCTCCTTGAGCTCCCACATCCGCAGGAGGAACGTGCAACTGCCCTAACTGTCATATCCATTGCCGTCAGACTAGCGTTAAAAAAGATTTTACCTGAGCTTACCTGTTCCTTGTGCTGAGCTGCTCCTCACCGAAGACTCTGGAACCTAAGTATTAATACCTACTGTGCTACTAACAGCACGTCAATAGACCAGTGCACATTTAGTTTGGGTTAGGGAAGGAGTGAGACACTGCAGTGATGGATTGTTTGGGCCTGAAGTACTCCTTAACACCAGGCCCTCACTTGGACTTGGAGTGTGTCTTGCTGAGGTCTTCCTTCTAGTATGGCGACTGTGGCGATGCAAATATTCACCCTGACAGCCAATCCGCGCTGTCGCAGACCTCTGGTCTATTAGCACTGCATTTATGAATTCAGGGAATCTATTGTTTGCATTCCAAACTGTGTCACACTCCGGAGGAAGAAATGCTGATGTTCCAGTGAATATAGGCTGTTGGTAATGGTTTACCATTAGACATACGAGCAACAGTATGCCCATCCGCTCGCTCACTCTTCTTTTCCTTTCAATTAGGGTACATTTATTCTGATAATCTTCCATTCCATTTTCCTGCGTTTTCCCTGTAAGCCTTGTTTAAAAATTTGTTCATCTCAGCCTTGAAGATATTTAGTGATCATTCCTCACCAGCCATTACAATTTTTTAAAATTGTTTCCCTCCCACTGATGAGAGACTTGGTGGTCTTTAATCCCATGGCTTTTTTCTAGCACTCTGTGTGGAGGTTGAACCTTCATTAGATGTTGTCATGTTCGATCATACCACCTCTGTGGCCCGAGGCAAAACAAAAAAGAACACAAAGTTTAAGAGCCTGTAATCTTCTCCCTCATCTTCCACATCGGTCTAAGATACAGATCATCCGGATCTAGGGATTTGCCCACTTTTTATCCTGCGTCAACTTTTTCTCAGCTTCTGTGTCAATTTACTCAAGGTCAAACTGACTGGAACAGATATTGAATACAGGAACTGTTTCTCCAAAGTGAAGAGCGGTATGAAGTATGTGTTTGACATATTCTCTGGCTCTATGCACAGGTTGCCTCCTTTGATCTTAATACTCCCTATTTTTTTCTCTTGTTACCCTCTGACACTTAATAAACTGATAAAATGTCTTTGAATTCTTGAAAACATTGGCCACTATTTTTTTTTATCACCGCCCCTCCTGTTTTTTCTCTTCTACTTACTTTCTAGAGCTTAGACAAACACGGTCTCTACTCTTCTGGGACCTCCATTGACCTGCTAACTTTATACCTGCTTTAAGCTTCTCTTTCATTTTTAATTCGATTCTGAATATTTTTAGATATCCAAGGTTCTCCGGGCTTGTTTTCCTCCATTTCTTCTTTGCTGTAACATGGGTGGTGACACTCTCATCAATTCCATTGTGAGTATGAGATCCCCACCACCTCCACGCTGTTCTGTGACAGTTTCACCCAGAAGTAAGTGTACTGTGGCCAGTTCCTGTCTTTTTTTATATACAATCTGCCTCCCTCATCCAAATTATTTTTATTTTCAAACCTTTTTCTTTGGTCTTTTCCTTAATACGCTAAAATATTTGAGTCATGGTCACTGTCCTGCAATTCTCTCCCAATCCTGCCTGCAGCACCTGACTGGCTTCGTTCCCACACCAGAATCTGACCACATTAGACTGGAATGTTCCGACATTTGATCAAAAACTGAGAACATTTGACCAGAATGCTCCAACAGTGGATAAGAATCTGAGAACATTAGATTGGAATGTTCCAAGAATGGATCAGAATTTGAGAACAATAGACTGGAATGTTCCAACAATGGACAGGAGTTTATTCTTGGGTCTTTACTATGTTTCTCAGCCTTGGATATCATTAGCATCACGGATCGAAGATATACTTTGGAATATGCAAGGTGGTTATTATCCCGTCCTCGCTATAGTTGGTGTTCCTAGTAAGTCATTCTCTTTGTCTATTAAACCGGGTTGAACTGTGTTTCTCTCATGATAGCTAAATTTTGGAAAAGGGGAGGTCAGTGTCTTCACTTCCAACTAGAAATCCTTCCCTGATAAATTCTATAAAGTAAGTTACTATTCGTAAATTTCTCACTGATATGCGAGAAGGAGCCAGACTGTTCTCAGACTCCATAATCCTTCTAGAACTGCACAGGTCTACATTTCCATAAGCTTCAAACTCACAAATCCTGCCCAATACCACCATTATGATGTGCCGGTCTACTCGTCAGCCTCAGTGCAACTTCGGAATAAACTTCACAATGTGGTCCCTTGTGAAGTCTGGATTCATCTGTGTCAAGTCCATTCTAACCACATGTCCATTACAAGATAATTGCACTTGAGATGTTAACTTGCTCTCTCCATAGAATCTGTCAGACATGAAGATAGTGCATGCTGCTCAAATCATTGATTCTTAATCTAGAGGCACCGAATAATAACCTGTTGATGTCTCATGAAGCAAATTGATGGAATTTAAATGAAACTATCATAAATTGTAATAGACAGAAGCCTATCTGGTTGTCTCATGTCCTTCAGAGAAGGCAATGGGTCATCCTGCCCTGGTCAGGTCTGTGCGTGAATGCAAATTCACAGCAATGTCTTTTACTCTTTACTGTCCTCTGGAACAGCTGAACCAGCCACTACTTTCAAGATCGGCATTTGGACAAACGTATGAATGGGTAATGTTTTGAGGCATATGGGCCAAATACGAGCAGATTAGACTAGTTTAGTTTGGAAAACCTGGTCAGCGTGGACAAGTTGGGCCAAAGATTCTGTTTGTGCGCGATATGACTGTATGAATCTTGAAAGCGAGGGAAAAGGAAGAAAAGATATGATATAAGCGAATTGGCAAGAAATAAACATAAAAACAAGCATCACGAGCTTTTCCATGTATATAAAAAGAAAGTTCAATATGAGTGTGTGAGCTTAGATAGAAATGAAGTCAGGAAAGCATATTGAGGACATTTGGAATGTGTGATTGCAGAATTGGCTCGAGGGAACTGGCAGATATTTTACACCAATATTTGACATAGCTCCTCACAGGGAAGGTACTGTAAGTATTTCAATGACATAATCAAAATGGTACTAGAAGAGAAATTCATGAACTGTCTCTATCAAAAGAAATAAGATATTTAACAAACAGATAAGAGTAAGAATTGACAGGTCGGCAGTCATTCATGGTTTTAAAAGATATGTTTACAGAGAGACTGGCGGCACTGTGTGAAATATTCCATCACTCTCTGAAAGGAGCGAGACTGAACGTAGGAACCATTTAGCCGAACAATTATTGCTGGGTATCTGCTAGAGTCTGTTATAAAGGAAGGAATTGCAGGGCATTTAGTAAAACTTCACACAAGGGGATCTATATTTTGCCTGTAAAAGCATGCAAAGTTTTTTCTGGGGATCCCTGAGAAGGTAATGGATTGATAAATCGAGGCTGGCAGACAGGAGGCTTTCCAGAGATTTTCCACCAGGTATCACAATAATAAAGGTTCTTACACAAGACAGATGGCATTAGCATGTAATGGTGATTGGTTAACACATAGAAATTGGAAAATCAGGATTTATCGATCTTTATGATAAAGACGTATCGACTGGAGCACAAATATCAGTCTGACGGCTTCAGTTATTTACAAACTATACTGATTGCCTGACGGTCCTGAAAAATTGAATTATTTTGAACATTATCTGGTACATTTCATAATCAGCACTCTCCAAAATATTCTATCGCCGTATGGGGGTATTGAAAAGGTGAGAGAGAGAGGGAGAGGGAGTGTGGGAAGTTGTTGCATGCACTGGTGAGAGTGGTGGAGCATGAGCCTTGTTCAGGGGGCATGCACAATAACAGATGTACACGTGAGTGTGAGGGAGCAAAGAGAATACGGTGACCCTTATTCTGACAGAGTGCGGAAAGTTATTGATGCTTGTCCTGTATTGTTGGACATTTCCTCAGACCGTAGACACTGCACTGAGCTGGGTGGTGCGCTCATACCATGTTCAGTGGGTCTGGTGGTATGGGCCCTTTCTGGAAGAGAATAATCCTCTTCTATACTACCTCAACCACCTGCCCCGTCGAAACACTGTGGTGTAATTGCCCCTTATCTGCCATGCTCAGCATAAACTGTGCAGGGCAACTCTAAACAGTGAAAGGTCATCCGTGTGCCCATTGGCCTTTTAAAAATGGCACCAGTGCCAGTTTCTTTCCAGAATATCCAGGGGAATCCGGGCAATTTTGAGTACCTTCAACCATTTTTGGTGGGAGAATCGGACTGGCATTGAATGAGATGGACACCATGGGGTAGAGTAGGTAGTTAATGGGGTGAGTTGGATAAGATGACACCAGGAAACTAGCTCGGCCTCGTGCAGACAATTCCTCTGTCACACTCAGTGAAAATGGCACTGAGACAAATTATTGATAGATTCAGCCCAATGCGTCGAAGGCTCTGGTGAGTCAACACCCAGTTGCAAAGTTGCAGAACAAATGCTCATCCAAAACGCCATCATCTGAACTCGCAGCGATATCGCGTTCATCCATCATTCCTGGGAATACTGGCTCACGTTGCAGGATGCTGTTGAAATATCTTCTCTTCAACATTCTGAAACCTGTGATCTTCCATGAAATTGTCTCTCAATCTCCCTTTCTCGTTTTGACAAAATAATTTTGTTTTTAGTATTTCAACTGATTGCCCTACCATCTCTCTCTGGCAGGGATTTTCACACCCCAATCACTGCTTTGTCATGGCACAATGGAGAAATGGAGCTGTAAATTGATGGAAGCTGTACATTCTGCCACTTCCAGCAAAGGCTGCAAATTTCCCCATGCTGGGCAGGGATCTAATACAGTCTTACTGAACAATGTACTGCGGTGTGGTACACAGCTCTACATGCTGGGAGGGTAACTGTTCCTGGTTTACAGATCAATGCACTGGGGTGGTGTACACAGCTCTTCAGACTGGGAAGAGCTCTTCATACTCCGCGTTTACAGATCAATTCACTGCTATTCACTGTACAGCTTCCCATTCTGAACAAATACCATATCGACGTTTATAGAACAAGCCACCTGTGTGCGTTGCATATTACCCCATGCTGGACAGACCATTTTGCGCATGATTCTGAATGAATGCGCGGGTGTGGTCTGTACTTATCCCCATGTTGGACGGATAGCGAGTGGATTAGTCAGAGCTACACAGTATTCTTTCCTAGACAGATTGCTGTGTTGTACTGAGACTGGTCTGCACTGTGCTCCGTGCTGAGCAGATATCTCATCTGGACTTATGGTGTCCGGGCTGGATCTGTGAGGTCGATTGTTTTCCTGACAGAGCTATCACTCCTCCAGTTCGACGCATTCCGCTGCCAAACCTCGTATTTCTGCAACTTATTGTTCATTAAGTAATTATCCAATTAAAGCACGAATATCTGACCTTCTTGTCATGGCCCCAACAGACGCCTCTCACAATATATGAAGAAGTTAATCGACCCAAACATTTTCTTACTTTAAAGGTAATTGTGTGGTGCTTTGTTTCAGATGCAATTAGTTTGGTCAAAATTTTCAACACTAAGCAAAACACAATTTTTTCGAAAACATCCAGTGTAGACAAAATACAACAAAAAACAAGAGGAACTTGGAAAAAAAATAATTTATTGGAAAACCCAACAAATTAATAGATTATTTAATTACTAAACAGAAACTGCTCCAATATTGTAACATTGTGGTTACACATGCTCGCCAAAAGACAAATTCAGGAAACATATTTTATTACATGCAGTTCTCCACTCCAGGAGGAATGAACATCAAAAGACAAATCTGCAAGAAATCTCAGGGATAGAGCGTAGTAGCCGGGAGAGACTTACTGCCTTTCAACCCTACTGAGACTCCAGCAATAAATGGCGAAAGATAAAACTAAGAATCCTGGTTCTGTGCGAGTTTGACCATCACTCCACAGGACTAGGCCGCAGCTACAAGGACCACGATGAATGGACACTATCTACACCGTCTATGCCACTGCAGTAGCGTCCAAAAAGTGCCTAACCCCACCTTAGCTCCGCGATGTTGGTAAGAGAGATGTTAATAGACAATAGACAACAGGTGCAGGAGTAGGCCATTCTGCCCTTCGAGCCGGAACCACCATTCATTATGATCATGGCTGATCAACCTTAATCAGTATCCAGTTCCTGCTTTATTTCCATAACCCTTGATTCCACTATCCTTGACAGCTCTATCCAACTCTTCCTTAAATGAATCCAGAGACTGGGCCTCCACTGCCCTCCGAGGCAGAGCATTCCACACAGCCACCACTCTCTCGGTGATGAAGTTTCTCCTCATCTCTGTCCTAAATGGTCTACCCCATATTTTAAGCTGTGTCCTCTGGTTCAGCACTCACCCATCAGCGGAAACATGTTTCCTGCCTCCAGAGTGTCCAATCCTCTAATAATCTTACTTGTCTCAATCAGATCCCTCTCAGTCTTCTAAACTCAAGGGTATACAAGCTCAGTCGCTCTAGTCTTTCACCTTAAGGTAGTCCCGCCATTCCAAGAATTGACCCTGTGAACCTGCGCTGCACTCCCTCATTGGCCATAATGTCTTTCCTCAAATTTGGAGACCAGAACTGCAAACAATACTCCAGGTGAGGTCTCATCAGGGCCCTGTACAGCTGCAGAAGAACCTATTTTCTTCTATGTCAAAGTTAAATATGAATAAGTAAAGCCAAAGGATGCAGCGGGCCTGGTGATCAGACACAGATGGACTCGGGAGCCCAGCAATTCCTACTGTGCCACAACACAGTCTAATCATCAAGCTTCGAAAGAGAAAGGATCATCTCTCTACCTCACATCTAACTCTACAATTGGAGATGTGCCATTCACCCAATCGTCAGCGATGTCAATATCCCACTCACACGAATGTTATGCCAGAGTTGTTGTGAAAGGGGTTAACTGGAGCTGTTTGTTCGGTGACTGTGATTGATGTCAGTCTCCGTGGATCCTAACTGTGTCACTGGATGTTTTCCTCTTCTATTAATAAGGGGCTTCCTTCAACCTGTTATCTCATAGTATCAGTGGCAGCATCATCCTCAAGATGATTGGGATCCGCAGCCACAGAGAAAGCGAGAGGAAGACAGTCTTAGATCAATAGACTGGAATGTGCCAAAAATGAATCAAAATTTGGGAACATTAGACTGGAATGTTTCAAAAATGGATCAGAATCTGAGAACATTAGACTGGACTATTCCAACAATGGACAGGAGTCTATCCGATGGTCTTTACTTGCTTTGTCAGGATTGGGCATGGTTAGAGTTGCAGATAGAAGCCGTACTGATGATTATTCAAGTTGGGTATTATCCCATTCTCGCTATTATTGGTGTTCCTGGTAAGTCCATCTCTGTCAATTCCATAAACGATGGTGAATATTACTGCTGTTTCAGTTATTTATATTTAGCATATGCATAAACTATTATCTTCCGTTTCAGTCACGAACTCCACTTCATTTCGATCTATTTCAGACTCCTCACTAAAAAAAATCTAAGAAGGAAGAAAATTCTACAGATCCTTGAGTCTTTCTTTTACCCTGAACTGTTTCTCGATATTTTCTCTGCCATTAAACCTGTCCACACCCAGCTCTATAATATCCCCAGTCTCCACCACTGCCTCAGTGCTGTCGTTTAATTAGCCGTCATCTTTCCATTTGTTAACTTCAGATTTATCAGCTTCAGTTCTCTTCTGACCTCTCCTCCAATTGCAAATATTTTGAACACATACTTGTTCTTGCTTCTCCAGCTATTTCATAAAAGTGACCCCATATCAGCGGGATAATGCCACTGGACGGGTCATTGAGAGGCACAGGTTATGACCTTAAAGGCATTGTTTCAAATCCTATCACAGCCAATGACAGAACTTAAATTGGAATGACAACAATTGGAATGAAATCTCATTTTACTAACTGTAATCATAAACAATCAGGATTTCTTTCATTATTTCACTTATAGTCTTTGGTAAAGAAATGAAGTGTGACTTCAGACCCACGACCACATGGTTGGCTCAATATTGTCCTGACAAATGACCTCACAGTCAAGGGCAGCTAGTGATGGACAACAATTGCTGCCATTACCTGTGATGCTGACAACACGCGAAACAACAACATTAAAGATGAAATACACCAATGAACTGTGGAAGTTGGAGATTTGAAAGAAAATTCTCCAGCGTCGGACGATGTTGGAGAAGCTCAGCAAATACGGCAGCCTCTGTCACGAGAAGAAGAGATAAAGTTTCAAGGCTAGTAAACCTACATCAACACTGAAAGCAAGCGAGATGTAATATCATTTATATCCGGGATAGCTGGATGAGTGAGGGGTGGTTAGTTGAATGGATGGAGAAATGTCCAGCAAGAGAGAGAAAGAGAGAGACAGAAATGAAAAGCAAACAAAGGGACTGCTGATGATGAAGTAGAAGGAAAATAAACCCCTTTCCCCATATTCTTGAATATCACCTCAATCTGGACATGCCCCTGTTTAAAGTGAGTTATATTCCCTCTATCGCTCTTCTCTGAGTTTGGTGGTCAACTCAATCGGTAATACTGATGCTGCCGTTATAGTTGCTGAGAAACAGAGAAACGTAATTTTACATTGTCAACCCTTCTTTGGAGAAAGAGACTTTTACTGTTGGACTGCCAGAGATGCAACGGCTTTTTGAGGTAGGAATAGAAACATTTTCAACACGGAATGGATGCACTGTGTGTGAGGATTTGACTTGCGTCTGTCATTACACAGTAAAGGCAGGTTCTGTGGATGCGTTCTCGGATGTGTATTATCAGCTGCTGCATGTATTCAGAGACCAAGGATTTTGTGACCCCACTCTGAGCATTGCATTTACAGAGTGTTTGGGTCCATGGAAAACAAATGGAGCCAGGATTACACAGAAGGAAAGCTCTGTACACCAGGAAGGACTGGGCACTGCACTAACCTCTATGGGATTTCCAGGAATATTTTTCTAACTGAACCAATTCCAAACGTAAAATATTAACCTTTCAAAAATGAGGTGGTCATCGAGCTCTGTCCCCTCCATCTGTATAACCTATAGCCTCACACCAGTGTCAGGACTGTGCTGACACTCACCATGAAGTGAACTGGATTAATTCTGGAACTTCCCAGGCAGGAGTTGTTAACATATTCATCATTTCCGATGTGGAGTCCTCCTAAATATTCATTGGTTGTCAGAAGCCATCCACCAGCAGAGAGGAATACATTGTGTCCATTTCCCTGAGGAAGGTACAGAAGCAAAGTTCCAGATATACTAGGGAACAGTGTCTGGTGAAAATGAGGAACTGCATGAAACTAGAATTAATGAAGAGTATGTTTTTGATAATATAATCGAATTGAAGGTTGGTAAGATGCTGCATCTGATGAGTTCAATCCCAGAGTATTGAGACGGTGGCAATAGAGCCAGCACAAAAATTAATGATTATTCTTCAAAGCTGGTTACGTAATAGTAAGGATCCTGCAGACTTGACAGCAGTTATTGTAAACCAATACATTTAAAACAGGACGGAGAGGGCAAACAAAAACTAAATAGCTGATGTCAGCTGTGAGAATACATTGGAACTTTTATAAGAATGTGACAACCAGACACTTCGAGAACTTTGATATAATTTGGCAGATTTGGCCTCGATTCAGTAAAGGGAAATGACCTTTGACAAACCTGCTGGAGTTTGTTGACCCTGTCCATCGTGTCATTGACAATTGAGAACCAGTGCGAGTAGAGTAATTGAATTTTCAGAAGAAGTTTCACATGGTTGCATGCAGATGAGTGGAGAATGTTAGAGTCCATGGGTAGATACTTGTGGAATATACACCGTATGGATTTAAAATTGGATAATGGACAAAATTAACAGAGTAGTGTTTTGTTTTCTCTGGACGGAAGGCTTGTGGGGTATCAGAAGTATCAGTTCTTGTGCAATAGCTGATTACAAGGTATACAAATGATACAAATGATACAACAAATACCCTCATTGACATTTAAGTTTTTAAATGGTGAGAGGTTGGGAAGGGTTGTTGTTGTTGAAAAGGACCTTGATTATAAGTCACTAACAGAATTCTTACGGGGCAGGAAGTAATTATTATTGTAAAAGATATGTGGTCCGTCATGGAAAATTATTAAAGTACCAGAATAAATATATCTAACTCAATGGTAGTTTTTTTGTTGAGCCAGTATTTGGGATAATGTGTACAGGCTGAGTCTGCTTTATAAATAATATTCTCCATGTCACCGAGACAGGGCAAAGGAGTTTCAACAGACTGAACACTGGCATGATGTTACCATAAGGATGGAATATAATAACTATCTGTTAAATCTGCAGCGCTCTGAGAGAATAAGAAGTTGAAACTTGGTGGTCATTGACGTACCCTCATTTTGTCTCAAACAGGCATTGATAAGATGGGGAATTCCATGTTCCATAGGATGCTCGATTCTCAATAGTTCACGTGCCTGTGCAAACCACATTTCCATTGACGGTGAGGTAGAGGTTCTGAATGAACTCTGAACACTTTCATGCACAGTTACTCTCTGACTCTGCACTCAATGTTAGGTTGTACATAATCCTGCCTGAAGCTATAATATTTACATTCTGGAACAATTAGCCATTCCCCACCAGCTTCTGACTTCCAGAGAAAACATGGGTCTGCTCTCTCAGCGATGGAAGATGCGTTTGAAACTGGTTAAGAAATTGTCTTCCTATATGTACTATGATTAATAAAGCCACGAGGAACAAAGTGAAGCAGTTTATCTGTTCAGTCCCTGCTCCATTTGTTTGTGATGTTGGACCATCTCTGACACCTTCCTGTTCCTGGGTTAGTGACTTGATAAGTTGAATGATCTCTTCCTGTTCCTTTATAAGTAACTCCGAGTGTGAAATTGTCTCTTTCTGATCCTGTGTAAGTGACATGTAGTGTTGGACAGACTGCATGTCGTCGAGTGTAGCCGGCAGGAGGGACGGAATGGGCTGTTTCTCTTTTTGCACAATAGTTTTGATGGGCTGAATGACTTTTCCACATTCTTGTGAAGCCAGATTGAGGTGCAGAGTGAACTCCTTCGTTTACTGTCGAAATATCTGCCAGCGCTGTTACATAAATGTTCTCGACAGTTTAATAGCACAGTCTTGAATGCTGTCCAGGTCTTGTTGTGCAAGGACACAGGCTGCGTTAGGACCTGAAGGATGACGAAGTGTTCTGAACATTGTGTAACCTACAGTGAATATCCGCACTTCTGCTCGGTGTGAACTCAATGGGCTGAATGGCCTGCTTCTACACTGCAGGGATTTGCCCGCTGACAAACTGAAGATGCCTGGGATAAAGGAGCTTCACTGGGTAACTCCTGCAGTGATGTCCCACAGCTGAAATGATTGATGCCTAATGATGATAAACATCTTCCATTGTACTGTGAACGACTCCAAACAGCGGAGAGTTTGCAATGGATTCTGATGAAATGCGATTATCCTAAGTTAAATACTGCCCTGATACCAGCTAAGCCCTTGTGTTCACCTCTATCTCTCATATCAATAGGTCATCGTGTATGAGCAGAGCAATGATTTCTTCAAACAGAGGTAGTGAATGTCAGGAATTCTCTATTCAGGAGATTCAGGGGAGCTAGATCACTGAAATATCTCTGAATGCTCTTCCATGTTTCTGTGCACCGGGTGATGCAGTAAGTGGCCTCTAAATGCTCCTGTCTAGGAGGTTGGAGGGGCTAAATGGAACAATGGAGCATCACACTCAGGAGCAAGATTAGGTCGTTCGACACTGCTCCACGACGCACTAAGATTGTGCTATATCGGTTGTGGTCTCAGTCCCGCTTTTCTGTCTGTATTCCATTAACCATGACTCAATCTCTGACAAATACTAATGAACTCAGTTTGAATAAATGTGAACAAAGAGGCACCACATACCTCTGGGGAAGAGCATTCACACTCAAATGGCCTTCTTAGAATTTCTCCTAATCTCTCTTACAGTGTCATATAGCAGGGGACCCTATCCACATAAACCAGACATTCCAATCTGATCTCAACCCATTTGTCAGCATTAGGCCCATATCCCTGTCAATTATTCTTATTAATATATACAGCCAAATGGCTTTTAAATGTTGGATGAAAATTTGGATGAAATGAAATGAAATCCACAGTCTGGACGAAAATGTTGTCCCTTCACTATCTTTCTCCTCTCACCTTAATCCTTTGTCCTATAGTTTTGGACTCCCCTATCCTGGGAAGAACAGACCTTGGCTATTCAGACTATCCATGCCTCTCATGATTTTAAAAACGTCCTTCATGTCACGCCTCGGTCTCCGACGATCCACAGTACACAAGCCCCAGTCTGTCCACCCTCTCCCTGTAGCTGAATCCCTCCATGCCCGGCAATATACTTTTCAATCTTTTCTGCACCCATTCAGATTTAACAACATCCTTCCTGTAGCAGGGAGAACTGAATTAAACACAGTATTCTAAATCTGGTCTCATCAACATCCTGCCCAGTCACAACGTGATCTCGCAACTCGCATACTCAATGTACTGATCAATAAAGGCAAGCACACCAAACCCCACCTTCACACCATGTCTACCTGTGACTCTACTTTCATGGATCAATGAACGTGCACAGTTTTGTTCAACAATATTCCCCAGGCCCCCAACCTTTAATTGTGTATATCCTGCCCTATTGTACCTTATCAAAATGCAACACTTCACGTTTACGTAAAGTTAATTTCATCTGTCACACCTTGGCCCATTTGCCCATCTGATCGAGGTTACATTGTACTGTGAGGTAAACCTTGCTGGCCACTGCACCTCCAATTTTAATGTTATCTGTGAACATAATAAACAGGTAAATATTCACATTCAAGTAATTTATATAAATAATGAAAAGCAGTGGATTCAGCATTGCTCCTTTTGTCATTTCGCTGGTCATAGGCCTCCTGTCTGCAAAGCAGTCCTCGACCACCCTCTGTCTCCTACCTTCACTCTAAATTTTTTAGTCATTTCGGTAGCTTATCTTGGAATTATTTATGACCTAACCTTACTAACTTGTCTGCCATGCGGAATCCTGTTGAATGCCTTGCTGAAGTCTATATGGAGAGCGTCTATCACACTGCCATCGCCAATCTTCTTTGTCACCTCTTCACAAAATGCAATCAACTTTGTTAGAAATGATCTCCCAAGCACAAAGCCATGTTGACTATCCTTCATCAGGTGTTGCATTTGCAAATACATGAAAATCCTGCCCTCTCAATGCTCTCGAACAACATGGCAACCAATGACGTCAGGCTCACTGATCTATAGTTCAGGACATTATTCCCTTTCCTCGTCCCACGCTTCCACTGCTCACTCCAAGTGTTACTGTAACGGGGTTAGTGATATGATCAATAATATAGGTCTCAGAGTGTGCGAGGGTTCGGAACATTTCAGGCAGGATTCTTTAATCTTCTAAAACGAACAAGTTCTAACCCTCTTCTAAAATGACCCAAACAAAGTTACTCAAACTACGATGGAAAGACAAATGATAGTTTGGATGTGGCAAATCTGTGCACCAATGTTTCCCTTTCGAAAAATACAGACACATGTACACATTTGATGACAAAATGAAAAATAAAATCTCTGCAGAGCGTTAACTTTAAAGAACTTTGCTCAAATATTAATTGAACTCCTGACGAAAGGAATCATGAGTGATTGTCCCAAACACCATTATGGAGTTCTTCTGCTATTACAAACTGTTGTGGTTCTGTTCGCCGAGCTGGAAGTTTTTGTTGCAAACGTTTCGTCCCCTGGCTAGGCGACATCATCAGTGCTTGGGAGCCTCCTGCGAAGCGCTTCTTTGATGTTTCCTCCGGTGTTTATAGTGGTCTGACCCTGCCGCTTCCGGTTGTCAGTTTCAGCTGTCCGCTGTAGTGGTTGGTATATTGGGTGCAGGTCGATGTGTTTGTTGATGGAGTTTGTGGATGAATGCCATGCCTCTAGGAATTCCCTGGCTGTTCTCTGTCTGGCTTGCCCTAGAGGCATGGCATTCATCCACAAACTCCATCAACAAACACATCAACCTAAACCCAATATACCAAGCACTACAGCGGACAGCTGAAGCTGACAACTGGAAGCGGCAGGGACAGACCACTATAAACACCGGAGGAAACATCAAAGAAGCGCTTCGAAGGAGGGTCCCAAGCACTGATGATGTCGCCTAGCCAGGGGACGAAACGTTTACAACTAAAACTTCCAGCTCGGCGAACAGAACCACAACAACGAGCACCCGAGCTACAAATCTTCGCACAAGCTTTGAGCTATTACAAACTACTGGTAATGGGACCACTCCCTGTAACAGGTGGATTTAGCTGGATTCCCTTTACTTCAGGCAGTGGGGCGATTCCAGTGAATTCTTGACAGGAATCCTCAATCAGTGGTGAGATCTTTTCAGCTCACACACATTGCTGGAAGGAGGAACGCGAAGAGAGTGGGAAAACCAGCCTGCTCCTTCTCAGGAAGATTACAATTTCTCCCACTCTGAGTTGAATCACGCAATAACGTTACCCGGCCCCAAACTGGACCAAATGATGTCTCTTTGTACAGTGTCTGAACTGTACGACTCCATCACATTCCCTGCTTCATGTAAGTACATCATTGCTGCTGTTGGACGCCCAGCCATTTCTTTCGGAACAAATAGCACCAAGAGGTTTGATGATGTGTTTATATGTTCCCGTATACTTATACAAAACAACTTGTAATATCGTCACAATATCTGCATTTCAATGAATGCGTCTTCTTCTTAAATTACTATCCCAGTCTTATTCTCTCATTAGAAGATAAAATATTCATCAGGTATTCACCAGCTCAAAATCTTATATGGTCAATAAGAACATTTCTCATTGTCAGGCCTAAACTTCTAATCGTACATAACATAATGCCTTCATCGCAAGAACGAGCAAAGAGAAACATCTATGAAAAGTTTGAAAATCAATTTGTTTTCACTTCAGTGGAATTGCAGCCACACACAATGCATCAGAGGCCGTCCCAACAGCTGCCTGTACAGATGCAGTAAATCATCCTGAAGATCAGCCCCAATACTCTTTGCAAGAAAAGGTATCATTTCATTTCATTTTCAAATCACATGCTGCCTATACAGACTAACTTGACGCGATTTATGGACGAGGACACATAAATCACATTGTAACACTGAGTTCTGCATTCTGCCTCCAGTTATATAATTTGTGGTTGTTTTATGCTTCCTCCAAAACACAAACTTCCCACCGTCCATATTATACGGCTTTTTTTTGGTGAAGTTTTACTCACTGCCCTCCCCTGTCTGTATCTCATTGCAGACGCTCTACCTCCCCCTGTCTGTCTCCAATTGCAGACGCTCTTTCCTCCTCCTATCTATATCCCATTGCAGACGCTCTGCCCTCCCCAGTCTATATCCCATTGCAGACCCTTTGCTCTTCAACTGTCTATGCCCCATTGCAAACGATCTGCCTCCACTTGGAATCTTGTTGAATGACTTTCCTGGTGTATGAGCAAACTGAGCTCCAATCCATTCAGCCCCTTCATCCAAATCATTAATCTGGATTGTAAACATGTTGATGAACTCACACTGATTCCTGAGGAATTCCACTAGTTACAGCTTTCCAACCTGAAAATAAGAAATTATCTCGACTCTCTATTTCCTCGTAGCGGACCAGGCCTCTCCTGTTCCTGTTATAAAATCATGAGGGACATGGATAGGGTAAATAGGCAAGCTATTTTCCCCGGTGTAAGAGAGTCCAGAATTGCAGGGCATCGGTTTCGGGTGAGAGGGGAAAGATATAAAAGAGACCTAAGAGGAAACAGTGTCATGCAGAGGGTGGTACGTGTATGGAATGAGCTGCCAGAGGAAGGGTGGTACGTGTATGGAATGAGCTGCCAGAGGAAGTGGTGGAGGCTGGAACAATTGCAACATTTGAAAGGCACCTGTATGGTTATATGAATAGGTAGGGTTTGGAAGGATATGGCATGTGGGACTAATTTGGGTTGGGATATGTTGGACCATAAGGTCTGTTTCCATGCTGTACATATCTAGGATTCTATGACTCTATGGCCCAGTCTTCGCTGTTCCCTGGGGATGAGAATACCACAGACAGCACAACCGGAAGGAGAGAGGAAATTATCTCAATTTAAATAAGAAACCTTTAAATTTAAAAGTGTATGAACCTCACAACAAGTCAGATTCCTCTTTTTAAAAATGAGGGCACAACCAGTAGGAAAGACATAGACCATTCAGCCCCTCAAACCTATTCAACATTCCTATTGACTCTGTTCAGTTAAGTATTTATCAAACTCAGCCGCCACTGTTCTCTTGGGTAGACATTTCCGATAGTGTAAACCATACAGCGCATGAAATTGGTGCAGAACAGGACTGTTTGATTCATCACGTCGATCTGCCGTTCAATCATGGCTGACATGTTTCTCAACAAAATTATCCCAACTTATCACTGTTATCTTGATCCCCTTATCAATTAAAACGTATCGATATCTGTCTTAAAGACAGAACTGTGTCTCTCTCTCTATGTCTGTATACGTGCGTGTGTTTCAGCTTATTGGCAGGAGGCAGAGGGTGGTAGAGGAAGGCTGACTTTTAGACTGGAGGCCTGTGACCAGTGGCGTTCCACAGGGATTGGTACTGCATCCACTTCTGATTGTCATTTATATCAATCATTTAGATGAGAATTATACAAAATATGGTGAGCAAGTTTACAGATGACACCAAGATTAGTTATATAGTGGAAAGTGAAGAAGGTTACAAAAGATTACAACGAGATCATGTTTAATTGGATCAATGAATCATAGAAATGTACAGCACAGAAACGGACGCTTTGGTCAAATTCATTCGTGCCAACCAGATGTCATAAATTAACTTGGGTGCATTTTTCAGCATTTGTACCATATCGCTCTGAACCCTTCCAATTCATGTCCCCATCCAGATGCATTTTAAATGTTGTAATCGTACTACCCTCCACCACTTCGTCTGCAGCTCATTGCACACACATACCACCTTCTGTGTGAAAATGGTCCCCTTCGGTCCCTTTTATATCTTGTCCATCTAACCTTAATTTTATGTCCACTAGTTTGGAATTCCATACCCTGGAGTAAAGACCCTGACTATTCACCCTATCCATGGTCTTCATGGTTTTATAACCTCTAGAATGTGCAACTTCGACCACGATCAACACGAATGGCTGTTTTCAGTAACCCTGGACCTATATTCCGAAAATCAATACTGACTCCTCGTCCTTTGTCATCACAACACAATTCTAAAGTCATTTGACAACTTGTTCAGCCACATTATGAAACACGTCTGTGGGATTTGAATCTAGACATTTGGGCTCAGAGGTAGTCACACTACCACCACTTGGCAGTAAACCCTAACGCTGCAATATGATTCTCTTGTGTGTTTGTTTATCAGCCTGTTTTGAAATACTGTGACATAACTTCGTGACAGGCAGGACTTGAATCCGGACCTTCTGGTCCAGAGTGAGAGACACTACCACGCAATTTCGTATATTGGAATCTAACCAGAGCTCTGGCTCAGGGCCATGGGCGTTATCCAATATACAAGACTTAAACTATGCCCAGATTTTTGGGTCACATTTTAAATGTCCGCTTTTAGCTCGGTGTGGATCCATTAAAATTTGCTTAACTTTACTGAATTACACAGTTAATTAATTGTGTAATTAATTAAACAGATGAAAGGTACTCACCTCAACTCTAGGATGCTGAGTTTAGGTGCGCTGCCTTCGAGAAAAAACTATGAAGATCTTTAATAGCTTGGCTATGATTTCCACCTTAAGTGGCTATTGTCTGCAATATGAGGGAAAAAAGAACATCCTGCAGACACACTTTGCACTATAAAAGATCTGGAGTAGAGATTTATCACTAAACACCAGAGATGAACAAAGAGCATACTTTCTGGATGAAGAATGCCAATCATTATTTCCTGCCTCTAACGTGTGTCTGCTCTCTTCTCAAAACCACGAAGGAATCCATGGCAGCTGTTTACTGTCCAGCCTTTCTTCCCAGTGCTATCACTCACTGGGCTGAGGAGTGGCAGATGGAGTTTAATTTCAATAAATACAATGTATCACGATTTGGTAAAACAAACAAAGAGAGGATATCGAAGTGTAAAAGTCGGGCCATTGGTAGCGTTGTAGAACAGATAGATTTAGGGTCCTGGTATATTTCTTTGAAGTTTGCATCATGTGTAGGCAGGGTGGTTATGAAGGCGTTTGGCTTGCTAGCCTTCATTGCTCAGACCTTTGAGTACAGGAGCTGGAACATTACCTTCAGTTTGAGCTGGACATTCGTGAGGTCTCTCCTGAAGTACTGTGTAGTTCTGGTGACCCAGTTACATTGAGGATATTATTAAAGTGGAGAGTGTTCAGAAAAGATTTACCAGTCTGTTGCTGGGAATGGAGTGCTTAAGGTATAAGGATAGACTCGATGGATTAGGACCTTTTCCACTGCAACATAGAAGGATGAGACATTATCAACCTTATAGAGGTTTACAAAACAATGAGGGTTATAGATAATGATGAATGGCAGGTGTAACTTCCTTAGGGTGGTGGATTTCAAGACTAGGGGGTAATTTTAAGATGACAGGAGAAAGATATACAGAAGACATAGTGTCATAGAGCTACCCAGCTCTATCCAAATTGTCCCTGCCAAACAGATGTCCTACGTTAATGTAGTTCCATTTGCCATCATGTGGCCCATATCCCCCTAAACACTTCCAATTCATGTGCCCGTCCAGATGCCTTTTAAATGTTGTAATTGTCCAAGCCTGCACAACGTCCTCTGGCAGCTCGTTACACATAAAGCACCCTCTCTTTGAAAACGTTGCCCCTTAGTTCCCTTTTAAGTCTTTCCCCTCTGACCTTCGACCTAGATTTGTCCTCTAGATTTGGAACGTGCTACCCTGGAGAAAAGACCTTGGCTATTGATACTATCCACTCCACTTGTGAGTATATGAACCTCTATGATTACCCCTCAACCGCTGATGTTCCAGGGAAAATAACCGAGGCATATCCAGCCTCTACAAAAATCTCAATACATCCAACCCTGGCAATATCTTTGTAATTTTTTTCTGAGTCCTTTCAGGTTTCACACATCCTTCTTCGAAGTGCAAGACCATAATTGAATGAAGTATTTAATAGTGGCCTAACCAATGTCCTGTACAGTTGCAATATGAGCTTCCAACTCTGATATTCATGCGCTGTCAAACAACGACAAGCATCTCAATCGCCTTCTTCACTATCCTATATACCTGCCACTCCACTTTCAAAGTACTATGAACCTGCACTCCAAGGTCTCGTTGTTTAGCAAGACTCCCCAGGGAATTAAAATTAAATATATAAGCCAAGCCTTGATTTTCCCTTCCAAAATGCAGCACTTCACATTTATCGAAGTTAAACTCCATCTGCAACTCCTCAGCCCATTGGTCCATCTGATCAAGATCCCGTTATACTCTGTGGTAATCATTTTCTCTGTCCATTGCACCTTCAATGTTGGTGTCAAATATTAACTTACAAACCATACCTGCTGTGTTCACATCCAAATCATTTATGTAAATGATGAACAACAGTGGAACCAGCACCAATCTTTGTGGCACACCACTGGTCACAGTCCTCCAGTCTGAAAATCAACCCTCCACCACTACCCTCTGTCTTCCACCTTTGAGCCAGTTCCGTATCCAAATGGCTAGCTCTCCTTTTATTCCTCGAGATCTCACCTTGCCAACCAGTCTACCATGGGGAACCTTATCAAATGTGAGACATGACCTACCAAACACAAAGCCTTGTTGACTATCCCTTCTCAGTCCTTGCCTTTCCAAATATTTCTAAATCCTGCCGTTAGCTTTCACTCCAACAACTTGCCCACCACCGATGTCAGGCTCACTAGTCATTCGTTCCCTGGCTTCTCCTTGCTAGTTTGTTCAATAATGGCACCACGTTAGTCAACCTCATGTATTCCAGCACCTCACCTGTGGCTATTGATGATAAGAACATCTCACTAAGATTTCCAGCAATCACTTCTCGAGCTTCCCACTTCTCGAGCTTACCTGATCAAGACCGATGATGTGCATTGTGATGATACATCATTTGGTTCGTGTTCATGAACATCCTCAGACGTGCTGAATGTGGGTCAAGTTACAATGTTTAAAAGACATTTTATTAAGTGAAAGGATAAGAGAATATTTGGAAAGATATGGTACAAGCGCCGGGACGTGGGACTAGTTTAGTTTGAGAGTATCGTTAGCATTGAGTGCATGGGCTGATAAATCTGTTTTCAACACCCCTGCATAACGCTATGGCTCCATGTGTCTTTGTATGTCCGCGCTTGTCGATTTGAATGTGTATATTTGTGTATCTCTACGTATCTAGCTCTCTGTGTGTTCTGCATTAGTGCGTGTGCGTATGTTTGTATCGCTATCTCTGCATCTGTGTGCAATGGGAACTGTTTTGTTTTGGGGTGAATCATTGAATGGGGTTCAATGCCTCCCTTCCTCCCTCTCCCGCTCACTCGTTTGCTGAAAGTGATACTATGCCATGCTCTGCTGATGTATTTTAGAATTTTTCAATCCTTTGTTACGTGTAAGATTATTTGTAAGGGTAAGTCACTAAACATTGCATTTTACAAGGTGTGTGTATATACATGTGTTTGTGCGTGTATCAATGTGTGTGTCTATGTGTTGCATGTCTGTGTGTGCAGCTGTGTGTATGCATGTGCGTCTGTGTGTGCATGTCTTTGTGCGTCTCTGTGTGTGTTCGTGTGTCCAAGACATTCAGCCTCGGAACTTCGGGTGACCATCCTCCAAGGCGGACTTCAGGACAGGCAGCAGAGAAAAGTGGCCGAGCAGAGGCTGATAGCTAAGTTCGGTTCCCATAGGGAGGGCCTCCACCGGGACCTTGGGTTCATGTCGCATTACAGGTGACGACCATTGTACTATACACACACACAGATACTCCTACACACACACACACACACTCACACACACACAGGCACTCCTATACACACATACACTCGGACACACATACACACAGACGCGCACACTGACGCCCACACACACCCTTACAGACACACACACTCCCACATGCACCCCCTCACAGACGTAAGGCACTCTGCACTCACTACACACGCACACGTACACTTTCTCATACTCACAACCCACAACCCAGACAGACAAATACCCACATGCACACATATATTTTGTGGGGTGAATTTGTACTTGCAGGGTGATATTGTATTTTGCTCAAAAACTGCATACATTCATGTAGAACTCTGAGCTCAGAAACTGCATGAATTTATGTAAAACTCCGTTATCTTACTATTTAGATTAGAATCAATCTAAATATCATGGCATAGACAGAGAACACAGGAGGCCAACACCTTCAACATATTGTCTAGCTATCACCATTGTTAACAGCGAACCCGAGAATGCAACTTTAAAAAAAAATGTGATTTACACATGAAAGAAGTAAAACTATCACTGTCTTCTAACAGATGAAATGCTTAACAGACAATCAAATTTTCAATGTATAATTTCAGTTACATCACAGTGTAAACTTTTGCTATAAATTCTACGGGTTAGGATTGAGCCCTCCACTATTACCTGATGAAGGAGCGTCGCTCCGAAAGCTAGTGTGCTTCCAAATAAACTTGTTAGAGTATAACCTAGTGTTGTGTGATTTTTAACTTTGTACACCCCAGTCCAACACCAGCATCTCCAAATCATTTCTCTATGGAGTGTGACTGTAGGACAATTTCAATGTTTGCAGATACCAAACCTGGAAGCATTATAAGGTTTATGGAGGACGGTGTGGAAATCCAGTGAACAGTGACACGTTAGTGAAGTATTCAGGTTTATGGCAGATCAGGATCAATGCAGACAGCGTGAGGTGACGCACCTTGGCAGGAATATGTCTGAAAGTCAATATAAAACATTCTGTCCAATATAATGGAGTGCAGGAACAGAGGGCGCTGTGTGTATACGAGCACATATTGGTGAAGATGTCAGGACAAGTGGGGAGAGCAGTAACTATCGCAGATTAGTTTCAGTATCTGAGCAGTTTACAGGAGGAGGTGTAGGAAGGAGTCTCCGTGCTCCCTTCCTGGGAGGTGAGGGAGACGATGTGTTGTGAGCCCAGCCTCCTGCCCAACGAGACAGTGGGGATTCCATTTGTACCAGCTCGACACAAAAGGGAGATGGCACCAGGGCCACGGATTCTAAGTTGTGCCAGGGGGAAACAGAACTGCCAGTGGGTTATAAAGTGAGAATTGCCCTTCACTGAACAGTGCTGCTAAGTCGGTGGGACGTGGATGTTGCAGAATCTCCACACGAGGCGTCCCAGTCCTCTCCGGCTACTACCAGGGTCATCCCCACATGACGGGTGGAGGGGGAGTTGAGGGAACGGATATCGAGCACTCCACCACCTGGGTTGGCCCTTCCCGTCCGATTTCCGGCTGTTTCGTCTGTAATGGGAGAAAGAGACTGAGGGAGGGAGGGTGGGAGTGGGTGACGCTGCTCTTTGTCCGGAGGCAGTCAGTCCACAGTGTTGTATCCATGCAGTGTTATTAGTGTGTATGTATGTGGGGGAGTGGGGGGGGGGGGGGGCAGTGGAGCGAGAGAGAGAGAGTGAGTGTGAGAGAGAGACTCCAAACAGTATTGAGAGTGGTGGAGCATGAGTCTTCTTCGGGGATAGGTGCTATAACACGTATATAGTGAGTGTGATGGAGCAGGAGAATACAATGAGCCTTATCTTGCACAATGGGGAAGGTTATTGATGCTTGTCCTGTATTGTTGGTAATTTCCTCAGACGATAGATACTACACTGAGCTGGGCGGTGAGCTCAGACCATGCTCGGTGGGTTTGATGGTGTGGGCCCCTTTGGGAAGAGAATGGTACCCCTCTGTACTAGCCCATCCATCAGGATAACCTTGCCACTGTCGACAAAACGTGGTGTAATTGCCCCTTATCTGCCATGCTCGGGGTAAACTGTGCAGGGCAGCTTCGAACTGAGAAAGCTCAACCTTGTGCACATTGGCCTTTTGAAGACGGCGCCAGTGCCAGGGATCACGGAATATCTAAGGTCATGCTGGTGTTCGTGAGTACCTCCAGCCATGAAGGAAAATTGAGCTGGCATTGAATGAGAGGAACGCCATGGAGTGGGGTAGATAGTTTATGAGGTGAAAGTGAGGACTGCAGTTGCTGGAGATCAGAGCTAAAAATGTGTTGCTGGAAAAGCACAGCAGGTCAGGCAGCATCCTGTTCCTTGGATGCTGCCTGACGTGCTGCGCTTTTCCAGCAACACATTTTCAGCTAGGTAGTTTATGAGGTGAGTTTGATAAGATAGCACCAGCAAACTGGTTCGGTCTCATGCAGACAATTCCTCTGTCATACTCAGTGAAAATGTCACTGAGACAAATTATTGTTAGATTCAACCCAATGCGTCAAAGACTCTGCTGACACTACTCCCAGTTACAAAGCTGCAGAACAAATGCTCATCCAAAACTCTCCATCATCTTAACTCACACCAATATCCCATTCACCCATAATTCCTGGAAACACTGGCTCACGTTGCAGGATACTGTCAAAATGTCTTCACTTCACCATTCTGGAACCTAGGAACACATCCTTCCATGACATTGTCTCTCAGTCTCGCTCTCTCTTTGTATTCCCCAAATCCCTCCTATTTGTTGATACATAAACTGATTACCCCGCCATCTCTCTCTGGCAGTGATTTTCACACCCACAGCACCCCTGTGTCATGGCACAGTGGAGATATGTGTAAATGAATGGGAGCTGCACTTCCAGCGTGGGCTGCAAGTTTCCCTACGCTGGGTAGTGATCTAACACAGTGTTCTGAAAAATGTACTGGGGTGACGGACACAATTCCACACCCTGGTCATATATCTCATCTGGGTTTATGCATCAATGCACTGCTGTGGTCTGCATACCTTTCCACTCTGGGCAGATTGTGGGTTGTATTGCACAGTACAGCCGTCCGCTCTGCGCAGTGCTCCCTGCTGATACAACATGTCTCATCTGGGTTTATAGATCAATGCATTGCTGAGGTCTGCACAGTGTTCCACTCTGGACCGATTGCAGGGTGGTGTTCAGCTGTACACTGGCCCTGTCTGTGCAGTGGTCCATGCTGAACAAATATTTCCTCTGGGGTTGCAGTGTCTGGTCTGGTTCTGTGAGGGGGATTGAGAATGTGATCTATCTGGTCCTTTCAGATGATATGGCAATGCCTTTATTTTTGTTCTCAATCATGTGATTAGACCCGCCAAATTCTGACTTCTCCGGCCAGTCCCATTCTTCAGTCTTCCTCCATAGTTCAGCAACGTGATGGCCCATGAGTAATTGTCCAGTTTCAATGTGAATAACTGTTCTGTCCATTTCCCTAGCCTTTGATCTTGCTCAATCTGGAGTATCGGGATTCACCGCGATAAACCTGAGGAAGGTGAATTCTCAGAAACAACGCTCCAGGAAACATAGCTCCAGCCCATAAATACTCACCGTGTAGCTCAACATCACTCGCCACCACCACCCTGCACAACACTGTAAATATACTTGGAAATCTTTTCTGCACGCTTTCAAGTTTAACAACCTCTTCCCTATAGCAGTGAGAACAGAATTAAAGGCAGTATTACAGAAGTTGCTGAACCTAGTGTGTTGGCGGTAGTGAGTATAGCAGATGCGGGAGATTCGAGTCAAGAGAATGGTGCAGGAAAAGCACAGTACGTCAGGCAGCATCTGAGGAGCTGGAGAACTGATTTTGCGGGCAAACGTGGAATTTTCCTGCTCCTCGAATGCTACCTAACCTGTTGTGCTTTCCGAGCACCACACTCTGAACCCAGCACAAATCCCAGTTGGCCTTCTTCTTCAAAAACTGCAATTTCCCCTCCCACATGGTCGACAATGCCATCCAGAGCATCTCATCAACTTCCCGCACCTCCACCTTTGAATCCCACCCCTCCCACTGTAGGAGGAAACCGGAGCACCCGGAGGAAACCCACGCAGACACGGGGAGAACGTGCAAACTCCACACAGTCAGTCGCCTGAGGCGGGAATTGAACCCGGGTCTCTAGCGCTGTGAGGCAGCAGTGCTAACCACTGTACCACCGTGCCGCCCATCTCAGAACAGTAGAGTGGAATATTCCAACAATGGATCAGAATCTGAGAACATTAGACTGGAATGTTCCAAATATGGACAGGGGTTTATCTGATTACGTTTGGTCTCTTTCTACATATTACGATTGGTTGTCATTATCATCGCGGATCTATTATGTCCTTCGGATTATTCAAAATTGTTATTATACTCTCCTGTCTATCGTTGGTGTTCCTGCTAAGTCTCACCATCCAGATATGCTTTTTTTCTAAAGACCTACATGACTGTGTTACTGTTTCATCTCATGTAGTCTTCATTTCTTGCCATTATTATTGTTCATGTTGAGACTCTGAATCCAAATATTCACTCTGCAGACCACTACTAACTGCATCAGGGAACTTGTTCAATTAATGGCTCCCTCCTTGATTCTGGCAGTGTCACTCATGTGTCTCTATGTTGACCCACTCAGTTTCAGATGTGAACCACTGTCTCACTGCCCTTGTTATTTAAATATTGGGAGTATGGAGTTCATTGCCATCTATTATGTTTACAAACTCCGTTTCCATCATGGGACTCCATCCCATGCCTACCCAATGTCTTTTTTTTATTCCTTTGAGGGACTTGGAGATCACTGGTTGGCCCACATTAATAGCTCATTCCTATTTGTCCATGAGATGGTGATGGTGGCCTCTTGAAGTGCTGCAGTCCACTTGATGTGGGTTGACCCACAATGACATTAGGGAGGGCATTCCAGGATCCTGACCGAACGACTGTGAAGAAACACCGGTATAATTCCAAGTCAGGGTGGTGAGCGGCTTGGAAGGGAACTTGCAGGTGGTGTTTGACACAGACGAATCACAAGTATGCTGATCCCTTTGACCATGAACTGATTCCTGACACCATGCCCTGACCATTATTAACTTTAACTACTCACTGCACCAGAATGTACTTCACTGGCTTAATTCATCTACTGTTTGAACTTTGAGCTGTGAAAAACAGAATTAATGATAACAATAATCTGCTGCTGTCACTCTCGGGTTGAAACCTTCCCACTCACACCAAAATCCCATCCATCTGACATTCCTATGCATCCTGATCTATATCGCTATTGCGTCTGGCAATGTCTTTATTTTGATGTTGATGGTTTCACTGGACACTCCAACCACAAACTTCCAGCCCGCACTGTCCCCTTGACCTGTCCGGACTTGTCCGACCTGCCTCGCTCCTTTTCCACCTATCCACTCCACCCTCTCCTCCCTGACCTATCACCTTCATCTCCTCCCCCACTCACC
>NC_057717.1:18242007-18279481 GCF_004010195.1 Chiloscyllium plagiosum
ACCGACTCCCACAGCTACCTAGACTACGCCTCCTCCCACCATGTCCCTTGTAAAAACGCCATCACATATTCTCAATTCCTTTGCCTTCGCCGCATCTGCTCCCAGGAGGACCAGTTCCAATACCGCACAAACCAGATGGCCTCCTTCTTCAAAGACAGCAATTTCCCCTCAGATGTGGTCGATGATGCTCTCCACCGCATCTCCCCCACTTCGCTCTCCTCCGCCCTTGAACCAGCCCCTCCAATCGCCAGCAGGACAGAACCCCACTGGTCCTTACCTTCCACCCCACCAACCTGCATGTACAGCGCATTGTCCATCGTGATTTCCGCCACCTAGAAACGGACCCCATCACCAAGGACATATTTCCCTCCCTTCCCCTACCGGCGTTCCGAAAAGACCACTCCCTCCGCGACTCCCTCGTCAGGTCCATAACCCCCAACAACCCAACCTCCATTCCCGGCACCTTCCACTGCAACCGCAAGAAATGCAAAACATGTGCCCACACCTCCCCCCTTACTTCCCTCCGAGACCCCAAGGGATCCTTCCATATCCGCCACAAATTCACCTGCACCTCCACACACATCATTTACTGCATCTGCTGCACCCAATGTGGCCTCCTCTATATTGGGGAGACAGGATGCCTACTTGCGGAACATTTCAGAGAACACCTCTGGGACACCCCCACCAACCAAACCCACCACCCCGTGGTTCAACACTTCAACTCCCCCTTCCACTCCACCAAGGTCATGCAGGTCCTTGGCCTCCTCCATCGCCAGACCATGGCAACACGATGGCTGGAGGAAGAGCGCATCATCTTCCGCCTAGGAACACTCCAACCACAAGGGATGAACTCAGTTTTCTCTAGTTTCCTTATTTCCCCACCCCACCTTTTCTCAGTCCCAGCCCTCAAGCTCAGCACCGCCTTCCTGACCTTCTATCTTCTTCCTGGCCTCTCCGTCCCCACCCCCTCTATGGCCTATCACCCTCACCTTGGCCTTCTTCCACCTATCGGATTTCCAACGCCCCTCCCCCAAGTCCCTCCTCCCTACCTTTTATCTTAGCCTGCTTGACACACTTTCCTCATTCCTGAAGAAGGGCTCATGCCCGAAACGTCGATTCTCCTGTTCCTTGGATGCTGCCGGAGCTGCTGTGCTTTTCCAGCAACACATTTTCAGCTCTGATCTCCAGCATCTGCAGTTCTCATTTTCTCCGTTCAACAAGTGATCGAGACCTGGATGAAGAAAAACAGAGGTATTCTGTGGCCGGAGTAAACTGACTGAAATAGAATGGAGTTGTAAATGTTTGCATGCTTATCGTCAATACAATATATATGTATTGTAGTCTCATAATAGAGCGATAATAAGGTGCTTAAAATGAAGCTACCGTTGTATATTGATGGTTCATTTTTTCAAAGGGGGAGGTTTGACGATACTGTCACTTTAAAAAGATTATATTCTCTTGGATGTTTTGAAGACAGGTCTTAAAGACGGAGACGCTGAACTATCGCCTGAAAACGACTGAAGTAAATAACTGAGGAGACCTTTAGGTTTTATTAAAACGGTGGGAACAATGGAAGGGCAGTGGCCAGCTCTCCCAGACCAGGTCTTCTTGGTTTGTTTTTAGCTGCAGCATTCAGCGGCTGCTTGGGGTCCCAGAAGGGTTGGAAGTTTCAATTTATGATCCCCAACTGCTATTCATTCTGAGATCTCTTCTAATATTGTTTCTATCTGGATTGGAAAACTGCACGTAAGAATCTGAATTTGAGTTTACCTTTGTGCCAAGCGGTGTTTACCAAGAAGGTACAGCATTTATTGTTTGTGTATGTGTTCCAAGATATAACCTAACCCAATTGTTATTTTGTTTGATGGAATTTTAACTAAAACATTTGAATAGATTATATTTTGCTTTTAACTTCATATCTACGGTTAAAATAAGGAAAAGTTTGGGCTGGAGCAACCTTCTTATAATATTTTACGGGGGTCTCGTCTGATCAATAGCTCTCGTAGCTGAGGGGCTTCTGACTGACTCCTGTTATTGAAAAGTTAGTTGAGGGGCTGGGGATGGTTTGCTGGAGGTTGCGTTGTGAGCTGCCTAAGACGTTCAGGGAGACCTGATGCTTTGCTGACCCAGCTATGGATGGAACGTGGGGACTGTATTTACAGCATCTGAGTCTGTAACATAAACAACAAACGGAGCAGAGGCTGCAGAGAGGAGACGTTCTGGAATCACGGAAATGAGTGTGAGTGGGGAAAGGGATCTGTTGTATCCATCCCGGGTTATCCAGGAACAGCTTCCCAAGTTACAGTTAACCCAGGAGCAGAGTGCGAGGGGTCCCTGACTGAACAAGGAGCTGATCACAAAGCGGTGTCACCTCCTTCAACACGACCTGCATCTTCACACCAGGGTGAGGACGGTGCTGCCAGTGGCTGTTAGTGTCACCGTTTTATTCAGCTTCTATGATCCGGAACATTCCAGGCAGGAGTTGGTGACATATCCATCATCTCCCAGTATGTCGACATCACTGGTGACGTTCTGTCAAATTTATTTAGTCTGATTTATCCGGAGTGCCTGCTTCCTATTTGATAACCAGCCCTCCCCCATTCCTGTGTAACACATTCGAAGGGCTGAATAAGAACAAGGAACATCAGTCAGTAATCCAGCCGCTCCAGTCTGCTCCACCACTGAATACAATCATGGCTGATCTCATCGTGGCCTCTGTTCCTCTTTTCTGCCATCTCCATCCATCTCGTCCCTTGTTGTAGATTGAAGCACATGAAAAGAAAATCCACTCCACATCTACACTATCAAATAACTTTAGCATTTTACAGACCTCAATGACATCTCCTTTCACTATTATAAACTTGAGAGTATCGGCCTGAACTGCTCAATCTCTCTTCATAAAACAAATCCCTCATCTCTGAAATCGATCTAATGAACCTCTTCTTAATTATCTGCAATGCAAATGCATCCTTCCTCACCCAAACGGTACTCCAGTTGCAGCCTCACTAATGTCCTGCATAGCTACAACAACACTCCCTACCTTTCTATTCCATGCTTTAACAATTAAAAACTGAAACTACGCTTTCCTTTCCCATTACTTGCTGTACCTGCATGCAGTTTTTCTGTGATATGAACGTGAAAACATAGACCCCTCTACACCTGAGCTCTTTAATGTTTCTCTCAATTTAGATAATAATTTGCCTTCCTATTTCGCTGGCAAAATTGAATAATCTCATAGTTATTCAATTTAATTTTCATTGCCAAATGTTAGCCCATTCACCCAACCTATCCATATTGATTTTTAAACCTCTTACATCTTCATTCCGAAGTAATTTCCCACCGATGTTAGTGTTATCTGAAAAATTGGTTACAATATTTTCTATCCTGTCAAACGAGTAATAATATTGATGACAAATAGTTAAGGCATGAGTACAGAAATCTGTGGCACCTCACAAGGTACATTTGTCAAAAAAATGACATATTTATTCCACCTGACTGCATTTTGTTGGTTCACCAAACCTCCATGCAAGCTAATAAATTACTCCTAAACCCATGTTGTCTGATCTTACTGTTACTCTTTGGAGAATCGACATATCCAATCCCTTCTGAAAGACCAGATAGAGTCCATCTCCCGGATTCCAACTATTCAAATTGTTTGTGACATCTTTAATTAACTCAAGCAAACAATTCAAACACTATTTAGCCTTCTTAAAACCATGTTGACTCTGACGGATTGTGGTTTAACTTTGGAAATGTCCTGAGCAATGGACCATAACAATTTGCCTTAAATTACAATAGTTTATTGTTACACTTTAGTCCCTAATGTATACCATTATTATAAGTTCTTCCCTTTCGAAAACCTTCACGTTTTCTTTGAATTCCTATTTAATGGGCAAAAGGCTTTAAGAGATCTGCTTCAATTGCTCAGTAAGAGCCACGTGTGGCTGAATGGATCATTATCCTGCTGGTGCACAAACTCGATGGGCTGATGTCTTTCTGGTGTTCTCATGTTGTCATCTCCAAGGCCAGAATGACCTCCTCCTGTTAATGTGTTAGAGGGTTGGGGGATTATGGAATCTTCGTGTTGCTGTGTAACAGCTCGAGGGGCTGATGGGTCTTCTCATATTCCTCCATAACAGGCTGGAGAACTTAACGCTCTCCTCATGCATCCCTGAGATGGCACTGAGGGAGAATTGGTCGTCTCCTGTTTCCTTACAACAGACACGTATCTGAATTACCTCTTCCTTTCTCATAAAAAGTCTCAGACAGTTTATATCCTTATCCAGTTCATTTGTAGTGGCTCAGTGGGGCTCAATGGCCTCCTGTTATCCCAGTGTAATAATCTCCAGTCACTGTGTGGTCTCTCCCAGTTCCTGTTCCCAGACTGAGGAGGCTGAATGGACCGATCCTGTTGCTGTGTAATAGGATACTGGTCCGTTATCGCCCACACTGGGTCCAGTGCTTTAGGCTCGAGGGGCTGATTGGCCTCTTCTTTGTAACAACATGTCAGGCTTCAGGGGCTGAATAGCCACGTCCTTTTCTGGTGTAACAGTGTTGAAGGCCTGAATATCCTTCTGTTGTTCCTGTGTAACAGGCTGCAGAATGACATGGATTTCTCCATTATATGTGTAATTGGCTTCTGCGGCTGAATACTTCTGGTCATCTATGTTGAAATAAGATCATCTTTCATTCTTACAATGTCCAATGTGTATTAGATCAACCTGACCATCCTTTCATTATAAACTAATAGCCTCATTCCACGAATCAGTTGAGGGAACCATCTTTGAGTTGCTTCCAATGTAACAATATCCTTTCTTCAGTGAGGAGATTAAATCTGTACACACTACTCCAGATTTGATCTCAATAAGATCCTGTACAGCAGCAACAACGCTTTACCAGCCTGGTGTAAGGTTCCCACCCAGTTTACAGCAGGCTCAGCTGTGTCTCGCGGGGAATACACAGCATTGTTGAAAGATTATTGTCCTTCTCTACTTCACCAGCATAACAGGAGATCTGGAGAAAAACTCTTAATAAAGCTTGGGAAGAGCATAAATAATGTGGCGAGATTATTTCTACCATTATTTGCCCCAGAACCCACTTCACTGAGATTTGACTGTAAGGTGGAGTTCAGAACCAGCAATGAGAAGCAAACGTTGATGGAAGTTATATATCAAAGAGAACAGAGACATTACGGGGAAAAGAAACAGTTTCTTTCTGTCTGTCTTCATGGAAGAATATCCAGAAATTCTCCCAGAAATACCAAGTGATCATGGGACTTGCATAAGTTAAGTCTAAGATCATTCATATCAGTGATGAGGTAGTATTTGAAAAGACAGCTGGATTGAGTGTTGATAAATCTGACAGACCAGATTTACTTCATACAAACATTTCAGTGGAAGCAGCAATAGTCATATTGTTTGCATTACGGATTTTCACGTTTTTTTCCGACACATTTCCGAAAGGCAGGTAGACAATCGGGATAAGGGACAATTATAAATATTATCCGCTAGTTTAAGAAAGGATGAAGATGGAGAGTGGTTAGCTACAGACCAGTTAACTTGTCATCAGCGAGGGGTGTCTGTTGGACTCTATTAAAAAGAACATTCTACTAGATATATGGAAGGTAATGGCAAAATTGGGGAGTGTGATAATGCATCGATGAATCGAAAATCATAGTGGGAAACATTTTTTATTGTAATGGTTTGAAGATGATTCTTGTAGACATCAGCAATGATGAACCAATGGATAACGTATAGTTGGATATTCAGAAGGATTTTTTTTAAGAACTCACACACGAATATCATAAGAAAAGTTAAAGTGAAAGGTATTGGGAAGAACTTATGCAAATAGGACAGTAAAAATTAGATTTACATTCATGTGAATGTAATTGGAGTATAGAAGATGTCGTGCACCCGTTGCATAGCGTGTTGCTGAGACAAAACTGAGAGCATTGTGTACTATTTTGGAATCCCCATCTAAGAAAGAATATACTAAGTACAGAGGATCTGCAACAGGCATTCTCCAGATTAAACTTAAAATGGCAAGATTGTCTAATTGAGAAACTCAGCCTGTGATCTCGAATTTCAAATAATGAGAGGTGATCGTAGTGAAACTTAGAAACTTAGAAACATAGAGGGGACTGAATAACAGAGGGACATGGAGAAGTGCAAGCAGGCGAGATTAGGGAGAATCCCATGATATTCTACACGGTCAACAAGTAGAACAGAATAATCAGTGAACAGTTAGTGCCCATCAGAAACCAAGGTAGCAATCTGTGTGAGAAGCTGGAGAACATTGAGAGTTTGTGACTTGAGACCTTCACATCTGTTTTACTTGGGAGAAGGAGGAGGCAGGAACAGAATTCGAAAAGATGGATGAGGAAGCTCTTGAACAGATTGATGTAAAATGCGAGCAGGACTTTGAGGCTTTAGCTGGAAGAAAATTGGACTGACTGCCAGGTCTAAATGAGTTGTATCACAGGTTGCTGTTGGAAACAAAGGAGGAAAGACCCTAACTGAAAAAGTAAATAATTCGAATCTGAATACTGGGGAGGTGTCAGAGGATTGGAGAACAGCTAATATGATTCCACTTTACAGTAAGGGTAGGAGACATAGACGAGGGAACTGTAGACGAGGGAGTATTAGATCACTGTTAGGAAAACTACTGGAGAAAATATGGAAGGCGAAAATTTAAGCCCAATCAGAATGGCAAGGCTTGGTCAGGAATAATCATCATGACTTCATCAGAGGGAAATCACAACTAATGAATTTGAATTAGTTTGACGAAATCACTGAATTAGTTTTGCAGCAAGGACTTTGACAAAACTCCACATGGGAAAGTGAAAAATAAAATAAAATCTCATGGAATCAAGAAAAACTTGACAAGTTACCACGAAAATTGTCTCAGAGGTAGGAGTCAGAGGGTGGTGGGCAAACGCTGTTTGTGTGACTGGAAAACAGCGTCCCCTGATGTACCACAGGAATCAGTGTTGTGTCCCTTATTATTTGTAGTGTCCAGAAATTGTGCAGATGTGAATGGAGAGGGTGGGTGAAGGGGGTGGGGGTTGTGATAAGTAAGCTTGTGTTTGCCTTGTTGGTTGGGAGTGAGGAGGAAGGTCTTATGTTACAGAAAGATACAGATGGATTGGTCAGATGGGCAGATCAATGGGAAGTGGAACGTAAACCTAATAAATATCATGTGATACACTTGGGACGAGGGAACCAGACGGGGAGGACTCAATGATTAGCAGCACGCTAGGAAGCTCAGAGTGTGCTTCTCCACACATCCCTGAATGTGACTGGACAGGTTAATATGTTCGTTAAGAAGTGGACTTTGGGTGTAGCAATTATTAATCGGGGCGTAGATTATAAGAGCTATACACGGCTTTCGTGAGGCCAATATGGAGTACTGTGTGTAATTTTGGGAGCCACATTACAGGAAGGACTTGATAGTACTGGAGGGTGTGCAGAGAAGATTCACCAGGTTGTTCCCTGGATTGGAGAATATCAGCTATGGAGAGAGGCTGGATAAGCTCGGGTTGTTTAGTTTAGAGCAGAGGAGGCTGAGGGGGATGTGATTCAGAGGGACAGATTGATGAGGGGCATGGACACGGAAGATAGACAGCAGCTATTCCTTTTAGTCAGAGGGCCAAGAACCAGGGAGCACACTGTTAAAGTGAAGGGTTTGAGTTTTAGTCGGGATTAAAAAATAGTTATCTTTCACCTAGACGGTGTTGGGGTGAGGAATTTAATTCCTGAGAGGAGAGTTATCACGGGTATTCTCACAGTCATTAAAAAGTACTTGGACGAGCAATTGGAAGTGTCATAACATTCCAGGCTATGGGCCTGGTGTAAGAAAGCGGGACTACTGTAGCTGTATTTCTGACAGTACAGAATATATACTCTTGTGAGTGTATGTCTGTGCACGGTCAGTCATTGAGCAGCCTAAGGCAGGAATTGATGGGTTTCTGAAGAGTATATTCATAAGAATTATAAGAGTGAACTGTAATAGTTTGTCAACTTATGCCAATGTGAGAAGTAGGAGAGAACAATTGCAGCTTCCTTACAATCTGAAACCAGAGAATTGAGAATGGGGGACAGGGAAATGGCAGAATTATGAAGCCACTACCTCAGATCTGTCTTCACAGAATTTTCTAACAATACTAGGAAAACGAAGTCTGGTGTGGAAAATGATATAGTACATGGAACATAGAACATAGTAAGTACATGATTTTGGAGAAATTATTGGGGCTGAAAGGAATGGTCATAGACAAAACTAATATGGATTTATGAAATGGGAATTATGTTTGAAAAGCAGAATGAGAGACAAATGAAACAGAAGCAATGGATGTAAAACATTTGCATTGTCATAAAGAAATTCGTAAAGCTCCAAACCCAGTTTACAAAATTAAATCTGAGTGGATTGGGGCGAATATATGGCCATGTTTCTAGAATGGGACAGCTGGCAGGAAACAGTGGATAGAAATAAACAGACTCGGCAAGCAACAGCCTGACATTATCTGTAAGGTATGATTCTGTGAGTATGACCATGTCTAAGACACGCTGTCACCTTCCCCAGATATCTCCTGCCTCACCAGCAAGACAGACACAGCAGAAGTGGCGGCACAGTAGGATACAGTTGGAAGGGAATTGCTCTGGGAGTCCTCAATAGTGACTCTGTATCCCATGAAGTCTCATGGCGTTAGTTTACACTTGGAAAAGGAATCCTCCTGCTGATTACCATGTACCAGCCTCTCCCAACTGATGAGTCCGTACTCCTCCATGTTGATCAACATTTGAAGGAAGCACTGAGGGTGGCAAGGGCGCAAAAGGTACTCTGGGTGGGGTTTTTTAATGTCTACCACCAAGAGTGGCTCAGCTGCAGCATTACTGGTCGAGCGGCCGGGTCCTAAAGAATATAACTGCTAGACTGGTGGTGAAGGAACCAAGAAGAGGAAAATGCATACTTGACCACATCCTTACTAATCTGCCAGTTGTAGAAGTATCTGTCCATGACAGTATCGGTAAGAGTGACCACCGCATAGTCATTGTGGAGACATAGTCCCACCTTCCCATTGAGAATAACCTCCATCTTTTTGGGTGGCACTATCAACGTGCTAAGTGGGACAGACTTCAAGCAGATCTAGCAGCTTAAGTCTGGGTTTCCATAAAATGCTGTGGGTGAGCAATAGTAGTAGAATTGTACTCCAGCGCAACCTCATGGCCTGGCATATCCCCCTCAAACAATTACTATCAAGCCAGAAGATCAACCTTGGTTCAATGGAGTGTGCAGGATGGCAGAAGCAGCACCAGGCATACCTGAAAATGAGGTGTCAGCCTGGTGAAGCCACCAACCAGGACAACGTGTGTGCCAAACAGCACAAGCAGTAAGTGATAGACAGAGCTAAGTGATTCCCACAAGCAACGGTTCAGATCTCTGCAGTCTTTCCAGTTCTCGTTGAGAATAGTTATGGACAAGTAAACAAGTCATTGGAGGAGGAGATTGCACAAATACCCTCATCCTTAATGATTGAAGAGCTCAGCACTTCAGTGTATAAGGTAAGGCTGATGCATTCGCAACACTCTTAGTCAGATGTGCTGAGTGGATGATCCATCTCGGCCTCTTCCAATGGTCCGCAGCGATTCAGTTACCAGCCATCAACCAATTCGACTCAGTCCACGTGATATCCAGAATCAGTTGGAGACGCTGGATACTCCAAAGGGTACATACCCTGACAACATTGTGGCCATAGTACTGAAAACTTGTGCTGCAGAACTTGCAACTTCCCTAACTCAGCTGTTCCAATATCGTTACAACGGCATTTCCCCAATTACATGGAAAATTACCCAAGTATCTCCTATACATAAAAAGCAGAACAAATCCAATCTGACCAATTACCAACCCATCAGTAAAGTTGTGGAAGGTGTCAGTGCTTTCAAGCAGCGCCTGCTCAGCAATACCCTGGTCAATGACGCTCAGTTTGGGATCCACCAGGGCCACTCAGCTCCTGACCTCATGACCTTGGTTCAAATATGGATAAAAGAGCTGAATTCCAGAGGTGGGGTGAGAGTGACAGCCCTTTAAAACAAGGTTGCCTTCGACAAATGTGGCATCAAGGGGCCTTAGCAAAACTGGAATCAATGGGTATCAGGGGCAAACTACCCGCTGGTTAGAATCATACCTGACACGTAGGAAGATGGCTATGGTTAATAAAGGTCAGTCAACTCAACTCCAGGACAAGTCTGTAGGAGTTCCTCGGGCAGTGGCCTCGGCCGAAGCATCCTCAGGGCTGCTTCATCAATTACCTTCCCTCTATTATAAGGTCAGAAGTGGGGATGGTCGAAAATGATTGCACCATGTTCGGCAACATTTGTGGGTCCTCAGATACTGAGGCAGTCCATGTCCAAATACGATAAGATCTGGACAGTATCTAGGCTGACAAGTGGCAAGTAATATTCAGGCCACACAAATGCCAAACCCTGACCATCATCACTAAAATACAATCTAAACACGGCCCCTTGGTATTCAATCGTGGTACCATCACTGAATCCACAGTGGACTGCAACGGTTCAACAAGGCAGCTCACCACCACCTTCTCAAGAGCAAGTAGGGCCAGGCAATAAATGCTGGCCCAGCCAGTCACATCCAGATTCAGGTTTTTTTTTTAAACTTAACAGAGGAAGGTTGTTTCGTTATCATAGAGATCGGTGCTCAGGCCCCAGCTGTTCACAATACCCAGTAAACATTTGGTTGTGGAAATCAAATACAATATATTCCAACATGCGACAGAACTAAAGGATGTTGAATTGTGAGTGGGTGAGGAGGTTGCAAAAAACTTTCAAGGTGACTAAGAGAAGTGGAGTGAATGGGCAAATATGTGTCAGATGGAGAGCAAGGTGGGTAGAGGAGACGGTGTGCCCTTTGGTTGGAACAATAAACTGGAAGCCTCTAATTTGAAAAGTGTTTGTTTGAAACATGTTGATCTACAAAGGGACGCATGCTCCTTTCTGTCGTTTCCATCTGCAAAGCCCTCCAAGATTCCTGCAGTGCAGTGAGTTCTGAACCCAGAAGGCAATATTGGGAATGGCATTGGCACGCTGACCAGTGTATATAGACCCAACAAGTGGGGAGCTGTAACATTGCAAAGGATCTGGATCACCCTGTACACCAGTCACTGAAAGCAATATTGAAGGAAAGAAAGCAGTTAGGAAGATAAATAGTATGCAGACATTCATTTCAGCGGGATTTTAGTCCAGGAGTAAGGGTGTCTTACTGCAGCTGTATAGGGCCTTAGTGAGAATTCTTCTCGAACATTGTGCAATATTGTGTGCAGTTTTGGGCTCTGTACCTAACAAAGGACAAACCTGACATTCAGGGAGAGCAGAGAAAGATGACCAGACCGATCTCTAGGATGGCAGGCTTGTTGTGGAGCAGTGTTTGGAGTGACTGGGCCTGTATTCCATTGGGTTTAGGAAAATGGGTGGAGATCTCAGTCAGATGTATAAAACACTGAAAGTGTGAGACAGATTGGAAGCAGGGATGATAATTCCCCAGGCTGTGTTATCTAAAACAAGGGGCCACAGTATTAGGTACAGACAAGCCATTCTGCATTGAGATGACAATAAATGCATGCACTCAGAGACCGGTGAACCTGGGGAATGCGCTGGAACCTGGAAGCCAACACACTGAATATAAATACGGATTTAGAGACAGTAAAGGAATGGTGAGAGAGCAGGAGAACGGTGTGGAAATAAAGGGCCAACCAATATTATATTGAATTGTGTTGCAATCTCGATGGACCAAAGGTTCTACTGCACTTCCTATTTTATAGCTTCCCAAGGTTATTCACGTTAAAGGATTCATTCATTGTGTGGGATAAGTGCATTGTGGAGATGTTTGAACATGAATGACAATGAGGAAGTCTCAATGTGTTGTATGGCCTACTCCATTCCAGATGTTTCTGTGCAGTCTGTGGGAAAGCTCTGTCAATGCTGTCACAAGCTCTCAGCTGTTAGGAAGGAGGTCTCTGCAGTGTCGACAGGACGTGTTTACCGTTCCTTTTCCGTTACTGAGGATGGGGCCGGGTGTTCTGTCCGGGTTTATCCTTTGAGACCTTGGAGCAGTTTGATACAATAGAGTTTCTTGCTTGGCCGATTCAGAGACCACTGAAAAGTTTATCACATGGTTGTGTGTTTGCAGTCACGTTTAGGCCAATCCAGGAAAGCACTTCCTGAAAGTACATTGCGGAATGAAATTGGTGTGTACAATCGATATTGGCTTCAAGGGCACTTTTACTGATACCAGATTTTGCATCTTAATATTTTGTCAATTGTTTTTAATTTCCAGACCATTAGGCTGGTTTGCGTTTGTAATCCAGTGACATTTCCATAACAGCACCATCTCCACATAGGTACATATCTGAAACCATACTGAGCTGGTTATTTCTGGGCTGCTTGACAGCTCCGTCAAAAATATCTCCCACTAATGTGGCTGTCGTGATCGGACTGAAGGGGTGGTAAATGGTCAGATTGTAGTTATTCTCCTCGTAGGGGACTGGACATAGCTGAGTAATTTTCCACATTGCCCGGGAGATGGGAGAGTTGGAGTTGGAATGAAACAGCTTCCCCAGGGACACGGCTTGTTGTGCAGCACAAGTCTTCAGTCCTTTTGCAGGAATGGGGTCAGGGCCCATTGCCTTTGTCGTATCTACTGTGTTCAGCTGTTTCTTCCTGTAACGAGCAGTAAATCGAATTGGTTGAAGACTGGCAAAACTGATTCTGTGAGCATCATGTCGAGGGTGAGGTGGATCATCAACTACACACTTCTGGCTGAGGATGGTGCAGATACCACATCTGGTCTTTTACACTAATGTACAGGGCTGTTCGATTATTTAGGATGGGGATATTAGGAGATCCCTTTCCTCCAGTAATTTGTTTAATTGTCCATCACCATTTATAACTGAATGTGGCAGGAGTGCGAAGGTTCGATCACATCTGTTGGTCAAGTGTTGTAATTTTAATGCGTTAGCATTAGGTTTAGGTTCACGTGGTTCTGACCCTGACACGTTCACCCACACTCGTCACTGAACCATATATCGTGTTGATGGTAATGGCAGACTGAGGAGATTATCCCGGGCAAAATGTTACAGGTTGTGTTTGAATGCTGTTCTGCTTCTCCTGCTGCAGTGGTCTACAGCACTACAGGAATACACAGTTTTGAGCTGCAATATCTGAAATGCAATTCTGCCGCCAGTCCCTCAGTTCACAGCGAGACCCATTCACCCATCAGCCCTGTACTCAGTGATCTACTTTGGTTTCTCATGTGGTAATACTTCCATCTTCATACTCTCATTCTGCTGAGGATCTCTCTGCGGGTCATGCTTCCAATCTGACACTGCAAAACCAATTAACTGTTTTTAATTCAATTGTTTAATTCATCTGGATCCTTTTTCCTTGAGTACTACCATCTTCTGTGTTTAAAATGATTGTTTTTCCCTCTGTTTCTCTCCCTGACCATGATTAAGAGCTCTGTAGTGTCAGTGATATCAGTCTCATGTAGTTTGAAGGCCAAATTATTTCTCTGAATTCCCAATCGTTTTCACCACATCATATGTTTCCTCTTTTGGTTTGATGCCTTATCACTCATAGTTGCCTTGTCCTCCCATGAGTATGTTTAATCTCCTTTAAGATGAATTTCTGATATCTTCCGAATTTTCCATAGATATTCCTGCCTTTGCTGCTCCATGGTCTTCCCTGCTCGACTCCCCTTCCAATTAACACTGGCCAGCTCCTCCCGCATGTCTTTGTAGTGACATTGCTCAATTATAATCGCATTACATCAAGAAGACAGCAATGGATATAAACCAAAGAAGGAGTTTTGAGAGATGAGACATAAAGAATAATTGGGGGATTTCTTAACTAGATACAAAGAGAGAACAGGAGAGATGATATTGATAAGGAAATGTGAAAAATGAGTAAACTAGATTATCGAAAGAAGTAGATGCACATCCCTCAATGTTTTGGCAATTCCTATGTGCTGTGGTCCTTTGTATAGTGCATATACAATAGAGCAATGTGTTCAAATTCTGGGTCTGATACCAGAATTTTAATCTCCAATAATATGACAGACACTAGCTTTAGAAAGAACCCAGCAGGTAGAAAGGGGATTAACTGAAATAAGTTGTGACACCAGAAGCAACAATTCATAACACACATCCTGATAAGAATGAGAGATTAGAGCAGTGAATTCCAGAATGGGAGGGAACGTTGAGAGAAGAGGAACATATCACTTTAGATGAGCATCAAATAATGTTTTAATGTTTTATAAATTTTATACATCATATACATCATTTTTCGTAAACTGTGTCTCCGTTGTTCATTTAGGATGTTGTGCACATATGAAAAATATTACTTATCTGCACACACACATTGATTAAACAGTGTATGTAAAATCATTTTTCCACCATTGTAATGGTGCTGTTGTCGTGCTACCAGGATACATGAACACCAGCTGGCCACCAAAAGACATGATCCACTATCACTATGCTGCTAACATACAGGAAAGAAGGGGACCACTTTGACTGGGGCAACACACACAAATGCTAAGACACGCAAGCACCTTCTTAGAGGAATGACATTCTAACCAGAAGTCCATTAATAAGCACATTAATTTAGATCCTATCTACATTCTCTTGTAAAAGAACGAACCGGAAATGTCATCACCCACTTTAAGAAACCAAGATCTATAAATGTAGAGGCGGGACATACCACCAGCGCTTCAGCGAGTCAACGTGAAAACTTATAAATTGTCATTTTTCATTTATTAGTGGAATTTAGGAAATCTCTGTCACTCACGTTTTAACAGATTATGATGTGAGGTGATCTTTTCTGGGTGTTTTGTTTTATTTAACAGAGGGATTCAACATTGATGTCATAACAGTTTGGGGCCTTGCCATGTGGAATTTGGACAGATTTGGGGTACAAACGGTCCCAGAAAATTTCGACACGTGTCAATTAGTGACCTAGATTTTCAAATAAAACCAGAGGGAAAATTCGTTTAATTTTGATCACTTGTGGTTGGTTCAATTAAAAGTGAAAGAAATGGCTTTTAACATTACTAAAGAGGTTCCCAAATTTGCCAAGGAAGTTTAGAAAGACAGAAGAAAGAATATTTTAGAATTAGCAAATAGATTGGAATTGGGTTTAACCAGGGACAAAAGGAAAGCTGAAATTGTAATGGAGTTGGTCAAGCACTTTAGTGTGTCAGAGAAACAGGCAACTGCAGTAGAGTCAGAAAAAACTTAAATTACAAATATGGCAACTGGAGTTAGAAGATGAAAATAGGGACGGAAACAGAGAGAGAAAACAAAGAGAAAGAGAAAGAGTGGTAAATTAGAAAGAGAATTTGAAATTCAGAAGTTGGGAATTAGACAAAAAAAGTTAAATTAACAGGATAGAGATGAAGGGAGAATATAGGGATGTAGTCAGCTATGTTAATACATTGTCATATTTCGGTGAGAAAAATGTCAAAATCTGAATATATTTCATTTGAAAAAAATGGCTCGCCAGATGGTGTGTCCAGTGAACTTGTGGGTAATGCTCCTTCAGACTAAACTAGTGGACACGGCTGGTGAGGTATGTGCAGCGCTGTCAGATGAGGGATCAAGAGATTATGTTGATATTAAACTGACTATTTTGAGTGGTTGTGCATTGGTACTAGAAGCATATAGACAGAGGTTCAGAAATATAGAGACGGAACCAGGTCAGACATATGTTGCTTTTGAAAGAATTAAACACAGTCATTTTGATAGATGGGTGCTGGCCTTAAAAATGGATAAGACTTGTGAGGCTCTAGGGGAGGTTATTCTGCCGGATGAGTTTAAAATACTCACTTCCAGAGATGGTAAGAATTCATGTGAATGAACAGAAAGTTCAAGAAGTGAGAAGCATGGCAGAAATGGCAGGTAAATATACATTGGTGCATTAGAAGAAATTTAGCTTTTGGGAGTATTTTCATCCTGTAAGGGATACAAATTGGGAGAAGGGGAGATCCTACACTACAAAACAAATAGTAGAGCACACTGTCAATAGTTTACCACAGGTGAAAAAAGAAGCCCAAAGGGGTTGAAAGGTGGTGAAAGGCCTCAGGTGTTCTCAATTTAAGGGAGTGGATCAAATAAAATTAGAATGCTGATGGTTTAAAAAGGGCACTGGGGAAAAGGTGTTTTCACTGCAGTAAGCTGGGACACAGTGCTGGGTGTTGAAGGAAGACACTTTGGAAAAAAGATGTGTAGAAGAGGTTCAGCCACCGGCATCAGTGAAACTAGCAAAGAAGACCCTAAGTGGAGCTAAGGAGCTGCAGGAGAGTGTACAGCCGAGGCAAGGGCTGGTTGTGGAGTCAGTGTCTGATCTCCACAAAGTATCTGCCTCTGTGGATGAAGTTCACTCAGAAAGAACAGGGGAAGAAGAGTAAGATGCTGTAATTTTGTGAGATATGAATCTGCTCAGTCTCTAAAAGTTGAGAAGTGGGGCACTGGAATAGCACAACAGATCAGGCAGCATCTGAAGAGTAGGACAATCGACACATCAGGCATAAACCCAACGTCGGGAATGTAGCGGGGGAACAAGGAGACTGAAAGATCAATAGGATGGTAGGAGTTGGGCTGAGGGGAGGGTCACTGGTATGTTGATAGAAAGATGTAGGTGTGAGTGATAGTGATATGTCGGAGGGGAGGGTGGACTGGATAGTTGGGAAGGAAGATGGACAATTAAGACAGTGCAAGAGGGCAGTGCTAAGTTCAACGATTGGATCTGGGATGAGGTTGGGGGAGGGGAGATTTGGAAATTAGTGAAGTTGATGTTGATGCCTTATAGTTTGAGGGTTCCAGCTGTCCTACCACCTATCCACTTCACCCTCCTCTCCGACCAATCACCATCATCCCCCACCTGCATCTTCCTATCGCCTTCCAAACTACCTACCACCCAGTTCCACCCCCACCCTCCTATTTATTTCTCAACCCCTTCCTCATCCCTTACGCCCCACTTTCCTGTAAAGGACTTGTGCCTGAAACGTCAACTCTCCTGCCCTTTGGATGCTGCTTGACATGCTATGCTTTTCCAGCCCCACACCTTTCAACTCTGATCTCCAGCATCTGCAGCACTCACTTTCTCTCAGCTTCTAATATTAAGAAATGGGAGTATTTTCACTCTTTCTGACATGTTCCTCAAGAGCGTGATAATTTGTGGAATGGGGACAGAAATTAAGTATTCCCTTGTGTAACATTAGTTTGAAGTGCCAAATTAAGATTGAGAGTGAGTTACAGAGTGTCAGTTCCAGGAATACAGTTTGTTCTTGTGAACGATTTAACAGGATCCAAGGTAGGAGTGACACCCCTTGTGGTGAAGTCAAAGGAAGACTAGGGAACTGGGGAGTTAAAAGAAAAATACCCAGGATATTTTTCAGACAGTGTAGTAACAGAATCCCACTGTCATAAGTTACAGCAGGAAAGGAAAACTAAAGAAAATGACAAAGGAGTTGATGTTGAGTTAACTGACATCCTGTTTGATGTAACGGTGCAGGAAAAACCTGAAAAGGCAAAGGGTCAGGCAGAGGTATTTAGTCCTGAAAGGCAAATGGACTTACAACAGATATAATGCACAAATACACATACACACACTCAGAAAAGGAAACCGAATATAATGTCGAACGTTATTAACTTAAACATAGAATCCTAAAATTAAAATGGAGACCACAACAGGTTAGTGCAGAAGGGAAATGGGCCGAAGTGCACCAGATTGTGTTACCGGTAATATACAGTGTTATAGGTCGTACATGAACTACTTGTAGGAGCTCACCTCGGTGTATGGAAGACTCAGGATAAGGTACAGAAGAATTTCTAGCGGCCTGGAATGCACAAGGACGCGGTTAGTTTTTGTTGTACATGTCATATATGCCAAATGGTAGGTAAGTCACAGGCAGAAATAAAACCAGCACCTTTGTTGCCAATTACTGCATTTGAAGAACCTTTCACGTGGGTTATGATTAATTGTGTAGCTCCCCTTTCTGAAGTAAAATTGGAAACCAACATTTGCTGACCATAATGAATGTGTCTACCCGAGTTCCAGAGACATTTCCATGAGGGAATGTTAAGGAAAAAGGGAGGTGAAGGGGTTGGTAGATTTCTTTACTCACACTGGGCTACGCAGAGAGATTCAGTCAGACCAAGGGTCTTATTTTACCGCTCAGCTGTTTAAGGAAATCATGGACCGAAGTCGGAGATCTCAGACTTAAATTATGTACGTGAGTTGAGGGCGAGATTAGATGGAGTAGGTGAGTTAGCTTAACAGCACCTGAAGAGGGCACAGCATAGAATGAAGCAGGTGGTAGATAACAACACTGAAACTTTGACGATTTCCCGTGGGAACGACGTATTAGTATTGCCAACAGTGGTAGGAAATCCCTTCAAAGCCAGGTTTAGTGGCCCCTTTCAAATTAAAAAAAAAATGTGTCAGTAAAACTATCTGGTAAAGATACCGGATATGACAAAAACATTATCGAGTATGTCATGTGAATGAATAATGCTCCAGACACATTTAAGACTCAGGAACAGAGCTGTGGCCAGATGAACATATTGTGCAGTTTATCTGTATGATGTAGTGATCTTTAGCAAGTGATTGAAAGCTCACATGTTATAGTTGGAAGAGCATATTGAACGATTACAAGAAGCAAACTTGTTAATAAACTTAAAGAAAACAGAATTCGCGAAGGTAGAGGTGACGTTTTTGGGACATTACATTGGACATGGAAGGTCAACCACATGGAACACAAAGACGAAGGGTTTCGAGGAATTTCCACGACCACCCTCGAAGAAAGAGGTGCTTCAATTTTTGGAACTGAGTGGAAACTATCGGACGTTTGTTCCAAACTTCAGCACGGTATTGGCACCACTGATGGATTTACTAAAGAAGGAAACAGAATTGTGGTGGGCAGAACAATGCCAGGAGGCATTTGAGAATTTTAAAGCAGGATTAATCACCGCACCAGTTTTAGCTGCACCAAATATTTTGAAAACCTTTGAAAATTGTATTGATGCTAGGGATATAGGGCTCGGAGATGTATTGATACAGAAAGATGATGATGGAATTGAATAGCCAATTAGCTACTTGTTGAAAAAACTCAAATTCCATCAGAGAAAAAAATCTCCATTACTTAAAAAAAATGATTGAGTTTCATACTGCCCTGACAACATTTTAATGTTTATATGACAAACAAACTGTCGGAGACGGTTGTGCACAACAACAACAATCCTCTCGCATGTTTTGGAATATGTAAACACCAGAATATGAGACTATTTCATTGAAGTCTTATGTTACCAACTTTAAACTCACAAAATGTACATGCTGTGGGTCCGAGAAATGTTATAACATATGTGTTATCGCGGATTTAAAGGAAATAATGTAGATAAGATTTGAATTATTCCAATGTTATATATGTGTGCAGAATTAATGTGAATGGTATAACTGAGATTAATACTTTTGTATTTCATAATAATGAGATTAAGAATTAGAGAAAAACAAAAGAAGCCATCTTTTCATTCTGATGGTTCTTTCTTTTCCTGAAGGGGAGCAGTGTTATGAAGCCGAAAGCATGTCCGGTCACTTTAAGACAGAACGGGTTTTGCTGAATAGAAAGTACAGCCACAGATGCCAGCTAAAGATCAGACTGTTCCACATGTCACCATTAGCTGGGAGATAGATACCTGTGTTTTGGTTGCTATTTTGAAAGCAATTGAAATATAACCAAAGAGTTTAAATAACGCTCAGGATACCAGAAGCCAACGGGATTTGAATATTATTGTTTGGACACCTGGGAAGCAATCGAATTTTGAGAATTATTATATCATGGGAAGTAAATAAACCCAGCATTTTGAACACAAGAAGGAGAGGTACTGCCATCCAACAGCAGAGTAACTGCTGCAGAGCAGGAGTGCTAACTGGCCATCTCAAACACTCCCTATCAAAGATATATGTTCATTTAAAACCTCCTACAGTAAAAAAAAGACCCAGGTGATCAGCACCTGCAAGAGTGAACACAGCGGAGAAGATAGAGACTGTGTGGTCTTTAGGTTGTACTGTTTAATATGTGGGTTACTGGAACAACATATTTTTATACAGTTGGAGTCAGAAAGTAAGTACTTAAGAAAAGAGGGGCTTGTATTTGTGAATAGTTGTTGTTTAGTGCCGCCTATTTAAGTTAAGAAACTAATTTGTTATTTTTGTTTAAACATTGGAATTTAGGAAGACTGTGTCATTCATATCTGAGATGGAAATGAGTTGCTGGAAAAGCGCAGCAGGTCAGGCAGCATCTAGGGAACAGGAGAATCGACGTTTCGGGCATTAGCCCTTCTTCAGGAATGCCCGAAACGTCGATTCTCCTGTTCCCTAGATGCTGCCTGACCTGCTGCGCTTTTCCAGCAACACATTTCCATCTCTGATCTCCAGCATCTGCAGACCTCACTTTCTCCTCATTCATATCTTAACAGATTAGGAGGTGGGGCGAGCTTTTCTGGGTGTTTGGTTTTAATTAACAGAGGAGTTCGACTCCACCTTGTAAATTCCATCCACGCTAACCCCATTTCCCTGCCTTTGGCCCATATCTTTCTAGGAGAAAGTGAGGTCTGCAGATGCTGGAGATCAGAGCTGAAACTGTGTTGCTGGAAAAGCAGGTCAGGCAGCATCCAGGGAACAGGAGAATCGACGTTTCGGGCATAAGCCCTTCTTCAGGGGCTTATAGCCCTTCATTCCTGAAAAAGGGCTTATGCCCGAAACGTCAATTCTCCTGTTCCCTGGATGCTGCCTGACCTGCTGCGCCTTTCCAGCAACACATTTTCAGCCCATATCTTTCTAGTCCTTTCCTATCCACATATTTATCCAAATGCTTTTGAAATGTTGTTAATGTACCCCCTCAACAACATCTGCTTGCAGCTCATTTACGTATCAGCCCTCTGTGTGAAGAAGAGACCCCTCAGGGTCCATTTATTCATTCCCCTTTAACCTTATACGAATCCCCTCTAGTCCTCGAATCGCTAAACCTGGGAAAAAGCCTGAGAGCATTCACCCTGTCCATACTCCTCATGATCTAATACAGCTCTATACGATCCACCCTCAATCGCCTACACTCTTAAAAATAGGACCTAGCTTGTCCAACCTCTCCCTATAACTCAGACCATTGGGTCGTGGCAACGTCCTTGCTAATTTGCTCTGCACTCTTTCTCATTTAAGAACACCCTCCCTGTAACAAGGTAACAAAAACTGAACACAATACTCCAAGTGCAGCCTTACCAAAATCCTGGGTAACTGCAACATACATTCCCAACTTCTATACTCAATGTCCTGCCTGATGAAGGCCAGTGTGCCAAAAGCCTTCTTCACTGCCCTGTCGACATGTGACTCCACTCTCAGAGAACCGTGCCCCTGAACGCCAAGATTTCTTTGCCCACTATACCGTGGGCGGCACGGTGGCACAGTGGTTAGCACTACTGCCTCACAGCCAGAGACTCGGGTTCAATTCCCGCCTCAAGCGACTCTCTGTGTGGAGTTTGGACATTCTCCCGGTGTCTGCGTGGGTTTCCTCCGGGTGCTCCGGTTTCCCCCCACAGTCCAGAAAATGTACAGGTTAGGTGAATTGACCATGCTAAATTGCCCACAGTGTTAGGTGTCTGGGTGGGTGTGCGTCGGCGGGTCGGTGTGGACTTGTTGGGCTGAAGTGCCTGTTTCCCCACTGTAATATAATCCAATTGAAACCCTTTAAGGCCCTCCCATTCACCATGAAACTTGTACCTTGATTTGAGTTTCCAACATGCAAGACCTCACGCTTCTATATTAAATTCCATTTGCCATTTCTCGGCCCACTTCCCCACCTGATTAAGGTCCTGCTGCAATTTCTGATAAACTTCCTCACTGATCATGATACCACTCATTTTAGTGTCATCTGCAAACTTACTAGTCATGCCTTGTACATTCTCAACCAAATCATAGTTAAGAAACACCTATGGACCCAGCATCCAGTCTGGCAAGCATACTTCCACTAAACCCTTTGCTTCCCACCATCAACCCAACTGTGTATCAAATTGGCCAGTTCCCCCAGCATTCCACGCGATGTAACCTTCCAGAGCAGCGGGTCATGTGGAACCGTATCAAAGGCCTTACTAAAATCGATGGAGACGACGTCTACCGTTCTGTCCTCGTCAACTTTCTTGGTCACTTCATTAAAGAACTCTTAACAGAATTGGGAAGCATGATCTCCCACTCACAAGTCTATGCTGACTGGTCCGAATCAAACCCTGTGTAAGTAATGGTTGCAGTAAATGGTATGCTTTCTGTCATTGTAAGATGATTCAAGTGCTGCTGCTGTTGCCATCTTCCTGCTGTTGTAGAGCCTTGCTGAGAGATCTTTTGTGGCTCTCTCTACAGATTTGATCTCCTTTGTAAGGAATAATCTCCTTACCACAGACACGGGTGATGGTTTCATGAGGAGACAGAGTGAAGAAGCTGAGTGTTTAATCTGTAGAGCCGTGAGAGATAAAGAAATGGGGACGCTAAACACGAGGAGTGGCAGCGATCTCTTATTCCAAAAGAGACATTGAAAGGGTGACAAATTCCATATATTACCCAGGATTGATTGGTTTGATTTATTGTCACATGTACCTCAGTACAGGGAAACACTTTATTTATGAGCAGTGGAGGCAGATCATAGTAAACATGGCCAGGCAGATCATAGGATGAAAATGGACTTGGACAGAATAAGTCATACAGGTTACTCTGCACAGGACGCGCACTCGACAAAATCAACATGAGTAAGATCAGCATTATTTGAACTTAGAGACTACATAAGGTGGCTTTCCTAATGGTTCATATGCCTAAATTAACTCTCCCCACATTATTGGGCAGTCGGCGTGTGAACCTGTACCGAACGCCATGTTAATCACAATCCCCAACAGCAGCCACAATACATTCCATCTGAATAGGTAGCCATTCCCACCCACTTCCACCCTACATAGAGAACACAAGACTGGCTTCTCAGAGATAAATGATGCCTTCTTGAGAGTTCACACAAGACATATGACTTCCCTCCTCAACACTAGAAAACCATATTAAAGTCCCACGTGTGTATCATGAGCAACGGAGCCAGGAGGAACAATGTGCAGCAGTCTGTCTGTGCAGCCTCTGATCCACTTGTTCATTATGTTAGAGCACCAATTAGGAGACAGTGAGGACTGCTGATGCTGGAGATTGGAGTCGAGAGTCGATTGCTGGAAAAGCACAGCAGGTCAGCCAGCATCCGAGGACCAGGAGAATCTACGTTTTGGGCATAAGCGATTCATCAGGAATCAACATCAATTACCTCTTTCTGTCCCTTTCTAAGTGTGTTGAGGGGGAATGGCCTCCTCCTCCTCCTGTATAAGTGACTTAAGAGACTGAATGGCCTCCTCTTGTTCCTGTGTAAGAGACTCAAGTGGCTGAATGGCCTGATCCTGTTGCTGTGGAAGCGACTTAAGGGGCTGAATGGCCTCCTCCTGTTCCTGTGTAAGAGACTCAAGGGGCTGAATAGCCTCATTCTGTTGATGTCGAAGTGACTTAAGGGGCTGAATGGCCTCCTCCTGTTCCTGTGTAAGAGACTCAAGGGACTGGATGGCTTCTTCCTCGTCCGACTGAACAGCGCCAAGGATCTGATTGGGTAACACCTGGTTCCTGTTTGAGAGCTCGATGTGCTGACAAGTGTGATGATGCTGCAGCTTTAAGAAGTTATTTTTGACATGGTTTCTTTTCAGAGAGAGATTGAATGATCGTTACCCAGCTGGATAGTTAAGGCTACTGAGTAAACAGCTAGGGAGGCCTTGGGTTAATTTTAATGCAGCTGAATGGATGTGGCCAGCTCTCACAGATTAGGATCTCTGGGTTTTGGTTTCTCAGTAACATCAGAAACTATTGGGATTTCAACAGAGTTGGAAGCTTCAGTGAATTTCTCCTGGCTGCTAATCTCTCTGAATTTTCTCTTGATGCAGTATTTAATTCCTGGATTGCAGAAATGTATGTTACATTCTGTGTCTTAATTTTCTTTTCTGCCAGGGGCTATGTTTATGGGATTTCCTATATTGGAACAGTTCATTACTAATAGTTCCTAGATCTATTAGTATGTTAACTTGTCTGATAGAATTACGTTATTCTAAATTCCTCTTTCTTTGGTTTCATTTCGTTTAAATAAATGGTGTTTTGCTTCACACCGAGTAGTTTGAAAAGTCTCATTGCATCTGAAACAGACATTTTACATTTCCTTTTAAATAAGAAAACATTAGAATCTCGGATACCACGTTCAGATATTTTCGAGGGCCTCCGATGTGGTCCATCACACTAGACTCCTTCTCTTCCTGAGTAATAGGCTGGAGGCACTGAATGGGCTGACCTTGTTCTTCTCCAATAATGTCAATGGGCTCAATGACATCCACATATTCCTGTGAAACCAGCGTGAGGTGCTGAATTAACTCTTATTTTACTGTGGCAATGTGCAGTGTCAGGCAGTGCTGCTGTTACATGAATGTTACTGACCCTTTAACAACACAAGCCTGAATGGTGTCCAGGTCTTGCTGCACATGGACAACGACCAGTTCAGGAGCTAACGGGGAACAAAATGTTCTGAACATTGTGGAATCTTCAGTGACCATCCCCACTTCTGATCTTATGGTGGGGAGGGTGGGGGCGGGGAGACATTGATGAAGCAGCTGAAGATGTTTGTGAAGAGGAAGCTACCCTGAGGATCTTCCACAGAGGTGACCCAGGACTGAGATGATGAACATCTTCCTTTGTGCCATGTTTGACTCCAAACACTGGAGAATTTACTCTGATTCCCATTAAGTTCAGTCTTGTTAAGCTCCTTGATATCAATAAAAGTCAACCACTGCCTTGGTATCAGGGCCAGTCAGTTTTACCTGAACCCTTGAGTCAATCTCTTTTGTTCATATCAATAAACCATGATATGGGAGCAGCAAGTGTTTTCTTCAAATAGGGGGAATTGAATGTCAGGATTTCTCTTCTCAAGAGTGTTCGGGGAACTAGATGACCGAACGTATTTGAAGAGGAGGTGGATGGATATTGACCTGTCAGAGAGTTGAGGGCTATGAGGAATTGTGTATGAAAGAGGATTTGAGACCTAGAGCAGATCAGTCATGATCTTAATGAAGGGCAAGGCAGACTTGGTGGTGAACACATGCCCCAGTTTCTGATGTTCTCCCATTCTATTATTGGAAAGTTAGTGGGTGTTATTTTCAGGAATGTTCTGTTACTAAAAGTTGCAGTCAGGGAGATGAGAGGATTTTGTGAGGCATCTCTGGGTGAGGTATGGGGGCTGTATTCACAGCGAATCTGGGTCTACAACATGACCGACAAATGAAACACAAGTTTCAGAGAGGGCAAGCTCGGTAAAGAGAAATGAGGGGCCTCTTCCATACCCAGCCTGGGTTTTCCAATTACATTTCCCAAATCACCTTAAAGTGTGTGTGACAGTACTGAGGGGCTGAATGGTCTTCTCAGTTTCTGTGCACCAGGTTATAGCAGCAAGTAGCCTCCAACTGCTCCTGTCTAGCAGATTTGAGGGGTTGAATGGAACACAGAAACATGGGACTGAGGGACAGAAATGGGTCATTAGAGACTTTGACCCTTCTCCACCAGGCACTAAGATCGTGGCTGATCATGTTGTGGTCTCCGTCCCACTTTCCTGTCAGTATCCCATTATCTGTGACTCAATTCTCTGTCAAATATTTAACTAAAGCAGCTTTCAATAAATGTGAACATAGAGGCACGATAAACTTCCAGTGAACAGTATTTCGACTTCAAAGGTCCTTTCAGAATTTTTTGTCATCACTCTTATAGAATCAGAGAGTCATGCAGAATGGAAACAGACCCATTAGTGAAATCTGTTCACTGTAAGCAGACATCAAATCTGATCTCGTCACATTTGCCAGCATTTGGCCAATATCCCTCCTCTTTCAGATACTTTTTAAATGTGAGATTATAACCGACTTCACCACTTTCTCTGACAGCACTTTCTGTACACACAGCGCTCTCTGTGTGAAACATTTACCTTCAGGTCCCTTCTAAAGTATTCGCTCTCGCGCCTACAACCTATGCTGTCCTGTTCTGGACTCCCCTATCCAAGGCGACTCAACGTGACTGTTCAGAATATCCATGCCCCTGATAATTTTATAAAGCTCTATAATGTTACCCCTCAGAATCTGGCACTCCAGGGGGAAACACGTCAACCTAACCAGCCTCTCCCTAAAATTCAAATCCTTCAGTCCTGCACCATCCGTGTAAATCTTTTCTGCAGCCAACCAAATTGTGTGCAGTATTCTTAAAGTGGCCTCACCAGTATCCTATACAGATGTAACATTGCACCCCAACTCCTATACTCAATGCTCTGACGGATTAAGGCAAATGTGCCAAATGTGTTCAGCACTACACTGTCGACCTGCGACTCCACTTTCAAGGAACAAAACACCTGCAGCCTTAGGTCCCTTTGTTCCACAACACTCCCCAGGACCTTACCATTAAGTGTATAATTCCTGCCCTGATTTGCCTTCCCAAAATGCAAACCCTCATATTTATCTAAATTAAACTTCATCTGTCACTCCTTTGTCACATCTAATTGTGGTCTCGTTGTACTTCAGATACTCCACTACACCACCTTTCTGACGTCATTTGTAAACTTACTAACTATGCCTCCGATATGCCTCCGACAACTCACCCACCACTGACATTAGGCTCACCGGTCTATAGTTACCCTGCTTTTCGGTCACTGTTTCCTTTTCTCGTCCCACTCTTCCACTGCTCACAACAAATGTTAAATGTAACCAGGTTGGTGATATGGCCGATGATATCAGTCTCAGACTGGGTCAGAGTCAGTTTTAGGAACAAGTCAGGCTAGTTTCTTTAATCAGCTGAAATCGGACGTATATGATCCAGAGCAATGTCACTCAAACTAAGATGGAAAACTGAATGGCAAACGGTTTGGATATTGGAAATAAAGAATCGATATTTCCCTTTCTAAAAACACTGGCGCGTGCAAACACACACACACACGCACACGCACACACACACACGTGTGAAGATGTGTTGTTTAGGCCAGAGGTTATTAACGTGGACAAATCCCCAGCACAGGATGGGATCTATCCCAGGTTGCTGAACGAGGCGACAGAGGAAATATCTGGGGCCGTGACAAATATCTTTGTGGCATTCTTAAATACAGGTGAGGTGCCGGAGGACTGGAGGGTAGCTTACGTTGTACCCTATACAAGAAGGGTAGTAGGGATATACCGGGTAACTACAGACCAGTGAGCCTGGCATCAGTGGTGGGAAAGTTGCTGGAGAAGGTACTGAGAGGTAGGATTTATTTATATTTAGAAAAGAATGAGCTAATCAATGATAGGCAATATGGTTTTGTGCAGGCGAGATTGTGCCTTACCAACTTAATAGAAGGAAGTGACCAAGTTAATAGATAAAGGAACGGCTGTTGATGTCATATACATGGACTTTAGTAAGACGTTTGATAAAGTTCCCCGTGGTAGACGTATGGAGAAATTGAAGTGGTGTGCAGGGTATTCTAGCTAGGTGGATAAAGAACTGGTTGAAAAATAGGAGACAGAGAGTAGTAGTTGATGGGAGTTTCTCGAAATGGAGGAAGGTGACCAGTGGTGTTCCACAGGGGTCAGTGTTTCGGCCACTGTTGTTTATAATATATAAATGACCTGGAAGAGGGCACTCTTGATATGGTTAGCAAGTTTTCAAATTACACGAAGATTGGTGGAGCAGCAGAAAGCACAAGGGACTGTCAGAGAATACAGGAGGGTATAGATAGACTGGAGAGTTGGGAGGAAAAGTGGCAGATGAAGGGCTTGTTCGTGGGCTGTAAATTTTCGTTGTTTTTTGTACATGCAAGCACACACACACACACACACACACACACACACACAAACACGCACACACACACACACACACACACTCACATACATGCGCGCACACACACACCCGATAAGCAAAATATCTGCAATTTCAAGTTGAAAGAATTTGCCTAGATATAAGTCTAACTCATGACAAAAGGGAAAAGTGAGATATTGTCCAAAATGTTATTCTGCTTCTGAAGACATTCTACTCACACAAGCTGCTAACAATGGGATTTCATCCTGGGAGAGTTGGATTTGGCTAAATTCCCTTTGCATTAGGCAGTGAGGAGATTCCAATGAATGCTGGTCAGGGATCGCCCAAAGGGTAACACCGTGGCTAGCAATGCTGCTTCACAGCACCAGGGACTTGGGTTCAATTCGTGCCTTTGCACATTCTCCCCTGTCTGCGTGAGCGTCTAATAGGTGCTCCAGTTTCCTCCCACAGTCCAATGCTGTGCAGGTTAGGTGGATTGGTCATGCAAAATTTTTCGGGGTTAGTTACATTTGTCGGGGTAAATGTAAGGGAACGGGTCTGGGAAGGTTACTCTTTGGAAGGTTGGTATGAACTTGTTGGGTGGAAGGGTCTGTTTCCACACTGCAGAAATTCTATTAAAATAAGAATGGCAACGATGACTGTAGAGTTTTTTTTTTAGCTTGCACACATTGCTGTGATGAGGAACAATGAAGGAGAGAGAGGGCAATACGCCGTTCCTTCTCGGGCAGATTACATTTTCTCCCTCTCTGAGCTGAATCACACAGTAATGCCATCCTCTCCCAAACTGGACCATGTAAGGTCTCCTTGTACATTGTCCAAACTATGTCTCCATGACATTCCCTGCTCCATGTAGGTGCATCATTGCTGCTGTCATACACAGAGCCACACCCTTACCAGAAAATGGTCTCAGTCGATTTGAAGATATGTTTATATGTCCCTGCGTCATTAAAAATTAAAATGCTTCATGTATTCAGAATACCTGTGTTAAAATGAATGCATTTTTTAAACAAATACCGAAATGGTTGGAAAAGCTTGGCAGGTCTGACAGCATCCAGATGCCTTTTACATGCTGTAGTTGTACCAGCCTCCACCACTTCCTCTGGCAGCTCATTCCATGCACACACCACCCTCTCACTTTCAACCAAGCCCCCTTAGTTTTGGACGCCCCTAACCTGGGGAAAACACCCTGACTACTCACCCTACCCATGACCGTTCTGATTTTATAAACCTTTACTTCTGCGAAATGTGACTCCATTCAACACGACTAGCTGTACTTTCAGTCATCCTGGGCTTAAATTCTGAAATTCAATACTGATACCTCTTCTTTCTCCGTCAGGTCACAATTCTAAATCCATTTTAATCAGTTTGTTCAGATGTATCATGAGCACTTCTGTGGGCTTTACACCTAGACCTTTATGCATGCAGGTAGGGACACTCGCACTACTCTACAATACCCATAAAGTTGTAACATTATTCTCCTGTGTTTTGCTCATCAGCCTGTTCTGACATGCTATGACAAACCTCTGCAACAGGCAGGATCTGCATCCAAACCTTCTAGTCCAGAGCTAGGAACACTACTATATAAGTTCAGGAATTGGAATCATATTCAGAGTTCTGGCTCAGAGACAGGGACACTACCCACTGCACTACCATACCCAGAGTTTGGGTCATATTTTAAGTGCCAGCTTTCAGCTTGGTGTGGAGTTATTATAATCAGATTACCATTACTGAACTACACAAAACACTTTGTATTGTTAAACAAGTGCAAGATATTTGTCTCAACTGTAGGATGTTGAGTGCACGTGCTATGTCACCGAAATTAATTATGAACATAATGAGGTTTGAGAAGATTTGTAGCTCAGGTTGAAGATTTGGATGTAGGTTTGCTCGCTGGGCTGAAAGGTTCATTTCCAGACGTTTCATTACTTTACTAGGTAACATCTTCAGTAGACTTTCTGCAAAGCAATGCTGAAACTTCCTGATTTCTATTTATATGTTTCGGTTTCTTTGAGTTGGTGATGTCATTTCCTTTGTGATGTTATTTCCTGCGGTGAATTCATTTCCTGTTCCTTTTCTCAGCGGGTGGTAGATGGGGTCTAACTCGATGTGTTTGTTGATAGAGTTCTGGGTGGAATGCCATGTTTCTAGGAATTCTCGTGCATGTTTCTGTTTGGCTTGTCCTTAGATGGATGGATTGTCCCAGTTGAAGTGGTGTCCTCCTTAATCTTTATGTGTGGATACTAGTGAGAGTCGGTCATATCCTTTTGTGACTAGTTGATGTTCATGTATCCTCGCTTTCTGCCTGTTTGTCCAATGTATTGATTGTTACAGTACTTGCACGGTATTTTGTCAATGACATTAGTTTTGCTCATTTTCTGTATAGGGTATTTCAAGTTCATTAGCTGCTGTTTTAGTGTGTTGGTGGGTTTGTGGGCTACAATGATGCCCAGGGGTCTGAGTAGTCTGGCAGCCATTTCCGATATGTCTTTGTTGTAGGGGAGAGTGGCTAATGTTTCTGAACATGTTTTGTCTGCTTGTTTGGGTTTGGTGCTGAGAAATTGGAGGACTGTGTTCATTGGGTACCCATTCTTTTTGAATTCACAATATAGGAGATTTTCCTCTGCTCTGTGTAGTACCTTTGTGCTGCAGTGTGTGTTGACTCGTTGAAATAATGTTCTGATGCAAATTCGTTTGTGGGTGTTGCGACGATTGCTTTTGTAGTTAAATATTTGGTCCATATGTGTTGTTTTACTGTAGACGCTGGTTTGAAGTTCACCATTGGCTGTTCACTCTACTGTGACATCTAGGAATGGCAGTTTGTTGTTGTTTTCCTCCTCTTTAGTGCATTTTATGCCAGTCAGGGTATTACTTATAGTCTTGAATGTTTCTTCTAACACGTTTCGTTCAGTGATGACAAAGGTGTCATCCACGAAGCGGACCCAGAGTTTGGGTTGGATGGTTGGCAGAGCTGTTTGCTAAAGTCTCTGCATTACTGCCTCTGCTAAGAACCCTGATATCGGAGATCCCATGGGTGTTCCATTGGATTGTCTGTAAGTTTTGTTGTTGAAGGTCAAGTGGGTGGTGAGGCATAGGTCCACGAGCTTGATGACATTCTCGTTGATGAAGTTAGTGGTGTTTGGTGTCTGTGTCTTTGGGTATTCTAATAGTCAGTGTTTCCCTGGCCATGTTAGTGCAGATTGAGGTAAACAGGACAGTTACATCAAAGGAGACCATTATTTCATCCTCTTCTATTAGTATCTTTAATGGTCCTCAGGAATTCTTGGGTGGAGTGGATGGAGTGGCGTGAGCTTTCTACTAAGTGTCTTAGTCTTTTGTGTAGCTCCTTGGCCAATCTGGAAGTTAGAGATCCAGGTAGTGAGACTATAGGTCTTAGGGGGGTATCCTATTTTGTGAATTTTGGGTAATCTGCAGAAGCGTGGTGTGTTGGACCCATCTTCCACTGAAGGTGTTACCTTTAGTAAGGCAATGAACCGTCTGGAAATGAACCTTTCACCTCACTGAGCAAGCCTACATCTATAAATATGAACATCTTTAATTGGTATTATATGTAGTCTACAACATTAGGGAAAGAAATCGTGCAGACACACTCTGCCCAATAAAGGGTTTAAAATAGATATTTATTACTCAACACCAGAGACGAAGGGAGAGCTTAATTTCTGAGCCCAAAACACCGATCACTCTTTCCCAATTCTAACGTCTGTCTGCCCTCTTCCTAAAACCTTGAAATGACACCAGGCCGCTGATTACTGTCCAGCCTCTCGTCCCCACTGACTGTGTCTGCAATCTGACCCTCCTCCCCCTAACCACACAAGGCAAACCAAGCTCAGAGACTTTGTGAAAATCAAGGCTGGAGTGTGTAGGCCTCCTGGAGAGGGGGAGGACATTTCAAATTGAAGGGGGAGGGGGAGGTGTCAGTAATATATTACACTGGGCTGAGGGGTGGCAGATGGAGTTTAGTTTGGATTAATGCGAGGTATTGAATTTGGTAAATCAAACAAGAGCATGACCTATATAATTAAAAGTAGGGCCTTTGGCAGTGTTGTCGAACAGAGACCGAGGCCGTCAAATATAATTCTTTAAATTTGCATCTCATATAGATAGTGTGGTTAAGCAGATGTTTAGCACATGTCTTCACTAGTCAGACCTTTGAGTATGGGAATTGGGACGTCATGATGAGGTTGTACAGGTGATTGGTGAGACCTATTCTGGAATACTGTGTCCAGTGTGGTCATCCTGACCGCTCATTCCATAGGCACACCACCCTCTGTGTGAAAACGCTGCCCCTTAGGTCACTTTGAAATATTTCCCCTCTCACATTAAACCTATGTCCTCTAGTTTTGGACTCCCGTATCCATAGAAAATGCATTGACTATTCACTTTGATATTATTGACATTGATATTATAAAGCTGGAGAAGGTTCAGAAGAGATTAACCTGAATGTTGCTGGGAATAGAGGGAATGAGCTAAAGGAGAGGCTGGATAGGCTGGGACTTTTTTCTTGGAGAATATGAGATTAAGGGGTAAATTTACAGAGGTTTATAAAATCATGAGGAGTACAGAAAAACTGAAGGTGTGACGGATTTTCCCTAGAGTTGGGGATTCAAAACTGAGGGATATTTTAAGGTGCAAGGAAAAAGAAGAAATGAAGTCATGTGTGGTAATTATTTTAGAGAGAAGCTGGCTTGTGTGTGGAATGAACTTCCAGAGGAAGTGGTGAAAGCAGGAACAGTTACAACATTTAAAGGACATTTAGATCAGTCCATGGATAAGACATCAGTTTGGATGGTGCTGTGATCAGCTGCTCTCTCCCTCTCCCTCTCTGAATAAATCCCTTTTGGTTTTCACCCTCTGCCAATTCCTGTGCAGTCGCGTGTGGAGGCCAGACGAGGGTGGTATTACATCACTTTAAGCACCACAGAGACTGCCAGACCTGCCCCACACAGAGACACACAGATACACACACGGGAATGGTTAGGACACGGCATTGAGCTCATCTGGTAATTTAAACCAAACATAAAGAAATGCACAATTCACCTCGTAAACTATTAAAACATGAGCGACAGAGAACATGAGACTCCCAAATCCCACTGTTTAAAAAATTATCAATTTATTTTTTCACTCTGAAGGTGAACATTTTACATCAAATATTCACAACTCTGAGACCCCCCTTTCTCTTAACCACTTATTACCCAACTCCAACTCTATAGCAATATATTGTTTCAATAAGATGCTTATTAAAATTACGTAAACTTAGTTTCAAAAGCACACAGCAGTTGTTGTTTCATCTGACCTTACACCAGTTTCCTTTTTCCCATCTTTCCTGGGAAGTCTGGCTCATGTTACAGTATGCTATCGAAGTGTCTACATTTCAGCATTCTGAAATCTGGGAATGCATCCTTCCATGGTACTGTCTCTCAGTCTCCCCCTCTCTGTCTATATCCCAACCCCTCTCAAGTGGTGATATTTAAACTAATTCCCTCACCTCTCTGACAGTAATGTTCACACCCACAGCTCCCCCTTGTCATGGCCCAATGCAGATATGGATCTGGAAATGGATGGGAGAAGCACATCTTGTCACTTCCAGCATAGGCTGCATGTTTCCTCACACTGGGTAGGGTTCAAAAACAGTTTTACAGAGCAATGCACTGGGGTAGTGTATACAGCTCTACATGCTGGGAGAGTAACTGCTCCTGGTTTACAGATCAGTGAACTTGGGTGGGTTACAAAGTCCCACATGCTGGGAGGGTAACCGCTCCTCGGTTACAGATTAATTCACGGGTAATCACTGCACAGTTCCCTGTGCTGGTCAGACTATCCGTTTGAGGTTTATAGATAACCCAATGATGTGTTTTGTGCAGCTCCTAATGCTGGATAGATATTTGTTTCCGATTTACATATTAGTACTCCGCTGTGGTCTGCTCAGCTCCCCGTGCTGGATAGATATCTAGTCCAGGTTTATAGACCACGGCACTACTGTATTCTGCACTGCTTCCCATGCTGAATACTTGCTGCAGGAACACAGCAAGCCAGGCAGCATCAGAAGGTGTGGAATTGGATGTTTCAGGTGTAGCCCTCCTTCAGGATTCTTGCAGAAGGTTTACACTCGAAACATCGACTTCTCCACCACTTGATGCTGCCTGGCTTGCTGTTTCCTCCCAGCTTCCTACCTGTCGACTTTGGATTTCAGCAGCTGCAGCTTTCCTGTCTCTATCCCGCTACCCGTACTGGAGAGATGTCTCGTCTGGGTTTGAAGATAAGTGCCCTGATGTGATCTGTGCTGTGTTTCACTTTGGAGAGATTGATGGATTGTATTGACCAGTGCAATGGATGATTCTGGACAGATTGCTGAGTTGTACTGAGCAGGACATAGTGTTCCACGGTGAACAGATATCTCCGCTGGGTTTATGGTGTCTGGGCTGATTCTGTGAGGTGGATTGAGAATGTGGTATATCTAACCATTTCAGCTGATCTAGCAATGCCTTTAGTTCCCATTCCTTTGATTGGACCCTCCGTCTCTCACCCCATTAACGTTACTTTGCCCAGGGACAGTACATCATGTTGGTGGTGTGGGTAGGTGGGAAAGGTGATGGACAGGTCAAAGAGTTCCCCGGAACGTCCTGGCCCTGACATTCTATAACTGACATTCCCCGGAACGTTCTGTCCCCGACATTCTATAACTGACATTCCCGGGAACGTTCGGTCCCTGACATTCTATAACTGACATTCCCTGGAACGTTCTGTCCCCAACATTCTATAACTGACATTCCCCGGAACGTTCTGTCCCTGACATTCTATAACTGACATTCCCAGGAATGTTCTGTCCCCGACATTCTATAACTGACATTCCCAGGAACGTTCAGTCCCTGACATTCGATAACTGACATTCCCTGGAACGTTCTGTCCCCAACATTCTATAACTGACGTTCCTCGGAACGTTCTGTCCCTGACATTCTATAACTGACATTCCCAGGAACGTTCTGTCCCTGACATTCTATAACTGTCATTCCCCAGAACGTTCTGTCCCTGACATTGTTTGTGAACGGTGGACGTCAGTCGTCAGTGAATTGAACAAACGATAAGATCCCGAGGGAAGAGATCCCGTTCCAGGGAGAAGGAGACACAGTTCCGAAGGCCCCTCAGGCAGTTAAAAGTGTGAATACGTTTTCCCTGCGTTTACATTTCTCCACGACACAGGTTCGACCACAATTTAGACCAAAATACAGGAATTCCCAAACTCCGTTTGTCTTTAGGAAACTGGGAGAGAATCTTCAGGGCAGCAACGTTTCCACCCTCCGTATTAGGAACTGGGAAGGAGTGACCGAGTGTGTGGGAATGTTCTAGAAACCATCTGTCCTTATGGATGTGTCTTTGTGTGTTTGGGGAGGGAGGGTTTCTTGTGGTTTATGTCACATTTTTGTCAGTAATTCAGACCTTCCCATTTGTTATTCCAGCTCCAATTATTTTAATAAATCCCTGAATACAGAGACACATTTGAAAACCTCACTGGGTCCCTGATCAAACCGGTCCTTTTGCTCCAGGCTGATGGATAATGGGTTTGTTTTTCTTCCTCACAGTGAACGGAGTGACCATCTACGTCCTGCTTTATAAAGATTGTGGATTGTCTCCATGTGTCAGACGTTACCTGGGGGCCATGGCAGCGGCGGATCTCCTGGTCATTATCCTCGATCTGATACTGAGGCACATTCCCATTGTTTATCCGGAACAGTTTTATTTCCTGAGGGACTCCGTCCCCGTGTGTAATATCCACGCCGTCCTGCTTTATGCAGCCACTGACTGTTCTGTCTGGTTCACCGTCACTTTCACCTTTGATCGGTTTGTGGCCATTTGTTGCCAGAAGCTGAAAAGTAAATATTGCAGTGAGAAAACGGCGGCTGTGGTTCTGGGAGCAGTGACTGTGCTGAGCTGTTTAAAGAATATTTCCTGGTATTTTATGTTCACGTCTCGGTATCGGCTGGAGAACATCCCCTGGTTTTGTGTTGTAACAGCTGCTGTTCAATCCTTCAGTGTCTGGGTCACAATCGAGTCCCTCCACCACATTCTAACCCCATGTGTCCCATTTCCCCTGATTCTGCTACTCAATGTTCTCACCGTCAGACACATTTTAGTGACCAGCAGAGCCCGCAGGAGACTCCACACTCACACCAATGGGGACGGTCAGTCTGACGCAGAAATGAGAAACCGAAAAAAATCCATCATTTTACTCTTTGTGATCTCGGCCAATTTCATCCTGTTGTGGTCAACGTTAATGCTGTATTCTATATGGCGACGGATGTATTATGTTGGGTATCGGTCTGTGTATCTCCATCTCTTTGTGCGGGAATTGGGCTTCATGCTGCAGCTCCTCAGTTGCTGCACACGATTTATGCCGTGACCCAGACTAAGTTCAGGCAGCAGCTGAAGAATGTGCTGAAATATCCCTTGATCCAGGTCCATCCATCAATCAAATTCCCTCATTAATCAATCCATCCGGGATTTTCTCATTTCAGTTCAGTGTTTCAGCGTTGGAGCAGCCTGTCACTATGGTAACAGACTGAGGGTAGCGCTTGTTTGTCCATCCTTATCCCACAGGGGGGTTACAGGGAAACAGCTCAATGTTTCTCACAACTCAGGGGCCAGTGACAAAAGGCACCATCCCACTGAATGTATCCATCACTTCAATTTTAAAACAATAAAAATGTTCATTAAACCGTGCCGAGCAGCAGAATGAACGATGTTGTGTGTCTTTGTGTTGGAGAAGCTGAGCTGGAGAGAGACAGACTCAGCCCCAAGTCCTGGTCCTGAGGGAAGGGGAGGGCACTGCACCCTAAGCTCAGGAGCTGGGTTTAACTCCCTCTGTCCTTACTTTCCCTTCTGGGTCTCCCACTCCAACTTGGCTATCAGCAGAATTCACCTTGTTGTACCATATACATTGTTGTTTAGAGCTGTTTGTCTATGCATAAATATTGTTTTGCATTGGAGCTGATCTGTTTAAAGTAAATATTACTATGCATCGAACTTTTTCATTTTATTTAGATTTTTTTTTGTATTGGAACTGTTTGTTTATAAATACAAATATTGTTGTGGATGGGAAGTGTTCATGTTTATATTTAAATCCTGTTTCGTTTCGGAGATGTTCATCTTTTTCATAAATATTGTTGTGGATTGGAATTGATATGATTTGCATCCCAGACCACAAGAACTCGCTGCATCAAAACATCTGCCCCCTTGATACCTTTTGCTCAATTCGATGGGCCCTGATAACATTAGCGTCAGCACATTTGCCTTGTGTGTCAGAGAGAGTAGTTACATTTCACTTAAACCCTTCCTCAATCTCAATAAGAAGTGATTAATCAAAGAAACGACATGTTTTTACAGTTCAACCAAATAAAATAAATTATTGTACAAAGTTAGAGTTCAACCAAATAAAATAAAATTTTGTACAAAGTTGGAAAGATAGAATAATCTGG
>NC_057717.1:18279981-18318193 GCF_004010195.1 Chiloscyllium plagiosum
CTTGTGTGGTAGTGTTCCTAGCTCTGGGCTAGAAGGCCTGGATTCAAGTCCTGCCTGTTGCAGAGGTATGTCCCAGCATGTCAGGACAACACACAGGAGAATACTGTTACAACTTTATGGGTATTGCTGAGTGATGCTAGTGTCCCTCCCTCCGGGCACAAAGGTCCAGGCGTAAAGCCCACAGAAGGGTCTCAGGATACATCTGAACAAACTGATTAAAATGGATTTGGAATTGTGACTTGATGGAGAAGGATGGGGTGTCAGTATTGCATTTCAGAATTTAGGCCCAGGATGACTGAAAATACAGCCAGTCGTGTTGATTGGGGTCACATTTTGCAGCAGTAAAGGTTTATAAAATCAAAATGGCCTTGGATAGGATGAGTAGTCAGGGTTTTTTCCCCAGGTTAGGGGCGTCCAAAACTAGAGGGTATTGGTGAAAAGTGAGAGGGGAAAGGTTTTGAGGAGGCCTAAAGTGCACGATTTCACACAGAGGGTAGTGTGCGTATGGAATAAGCTGCCAGAGGAAGTGGTGGAGGCTGGTACAACTACAGCATCTGGGTACTGAGAGACCTGGCGAGCTTTTCCAGCAATTTCTGTATTTCTTTTAAAAATGCATTCAGTTTAACACAGGTATTCTGAATAAATTAAACATTTTTATTTTTATTGACACAGGAATATATAATCATATTTTCAAAGTGACCGAGACCATTTTCTTCGAAGGGTATAGCTCTGTGTATAACAGCAGCAATGATGCACCTACATGGAACCGGGAATGGGATGGAGACATAGTTTGGACAATGTACAAGGAGACCTCACATGGTCCAGTTTGGGAAAGGATGACATTATTATGTGATTCAGCTCAAAGAGGAAGAAAATGTAATCTGCCTGAGAAGGAAAGGCCTATTGCACTCTCTCTCCTTCATTGTTCCTCATCACAACAATCTGTGCGAGCTAACAAAAAAACCTTTGCAGTCATCGTTACCATTCTTATTTTTATGGAATCCCTGAAGTGTTGAACAGGCCCTTCGACCCAACAAGTCCATACCAACCTTCCCAACCCATTTCTCTATATTTACCCCTGATTATTGCACCTAACCTATAAATCCCTGAACAATACGGACAATTTAGCATGACCAATCCACCGAACCTACACAGTTTGTGGTAGGAAACTGGATCACCCATTAGAAGCTCACACAGACAAATGGAGAATGTGCAAACTCCACACAGACAGTCACCCAAGGCTGGAATCGACCCCAAGTCCCCGGTGCTGTGAGGCAGCAGTGCTAACCACCGTGCTACCCTTTGGATGATCCCTAACCAGAATTCACTGGAATCTACTCACTGCCTAAAGCAAAGGGAATTCAGCCAAATCCAAACTCTCCCAGGATGAAATCCCATTGCTAGCAGCTTGTGTGAGTACAATATCTTCGAAGCAGAATAACATTTTGGACAATCTCACAATTTTTCCTTTGTCATGAGTTCCAATAATATTTGGACCAAGTTCTTTCAAGTAAAATTGCAGAGGTTTTGTGTGTGGTGTGTGTGTGTGTTTGTGTGTGTGTGTGTGTGTGTGTGTGTGTCAGCATTTTTAGAAAGCGAAATATTGATTATATATTTGCAATACCCAAACAGTTTGCCATTCATCTTTCCATCATAGTTTGCGTAACATTGCTGTGGATCATAAACGTGTTGTTTTAGCAGATTAAAGAAACTAGCCTGACTTGTTCCTAAAACTGACCCTGACCCAGTCTGAGACCGATATGATCGGCCATATCACCAACCTGGCTACATTTAACATTTGTTGTGAGCAGTGGAGGAGTGGGACTAGAAAAGGAAACAGTGACCCAAAAAGCCGGGGAACTATAGGCCGCTGAGCCTGATGTCAGTGATGGGTAAGTTGTTGGAGGGGATTCTGAGGGTCACGATTTACATACATTTGGGAAGGCAACGGCTGATCGGAGTAGACAACGTAGCTTTCTGCATGGGAAATCATGTCTCATTAATTTGGTTGAGTTTTTTGAAGAGGTGACAAAGAAGATTGATGAAGGCAGTTTGGTAGACATTGTCTAGATGGACTTCAGCAAGGTGTTCATTTAAAGAACAATGACCAAAGAAAATTTACAGCCCAGGAATAGGCCCTTCGCCCTCCAAGCGTGAACCAATCCAAATGTACTGTCTAAATCTGTCGCCCAATTCCTAAGCATCTGTATCCCTCTGCTCCCCACCTACTCATGCATCTGTCCAGACACATCTTAAATGAATCGACCGTGCCTGCCTCTACCACCTCTGCTAGCAACGCGTTCCAAATACCCACCACCCTCTGTGTGAAGTACTTACCGCGTGTATCCCCCTTAAACTTTCCATCTCTCACTTTGAAAGCACGACCTCTCGTTATTGAATTCTTCAACCTTGGAAAAAGCTTTTCTCTGTCCACCCTGTCTATACCCTTCATGATTTTGCAAACCTTAATCAGGTCCTCCTTCAATCTCCTTTTATCTAGTGAAAATAAACCTAACCTACTCAGCCTCTCTTAATAGCTAGTATTTCATTCTGATTGGTAGACAGATTAGTAAGTTTCAGTCACATGGGATACAGAAGAAGCTAGTCATCATTGACTTGAAGGAAGAGGGATATTTTTCAGCCTGGAGACTTGTCAGCAGCAGTGTGCTGCAAGAATCAGTACTGAGTTCACTGCATTTCATCATTTATGGAAAGGAATTAGATGTGATTATTGGGGCCATACTTAGTAAGTATACAGATGACATCAGAAAGGTGGTGTAGTAGATTATCTCAGAATACAACGAGACTGCAATTAGATGGGACAAAGAGGCAAGGAGTAACAGATGAAGTTTAATTTAGATAAATACGAAGCTTTGCATTTTGTGAAGGCAAATCAGGGCAGACATTATACACTTCATGGTAAGATCTGGGGCATGTTGTGAAACAAAGGGGTATAGGGCTGCAGGTACTTTGTTCCTTGAAAGTGGAGTCGCAGGTAGACAGTGTGGTGCAGAACAGATTTGGCACATTTGCCTTAATCAGTCAGAGCATTGAGGAGAGGAGTTGTAGTGGTATGTTGCATCTGTACAGAATGTTGGTGAGGCCGCTTTAAGAATACTGTGTACAACTCCGTTTTCTGCAGAAATGACTTACACGGATGTTCCAGGACTGAAAGTTTGAGCTTTAGGGAGAGGTTGATTAGGTTGAGGTGTTTCCCCCTGGAGTGTCAGAGGGTGAAGGGTGACATTATAGACGTTTATAAAACCCATCAATGGCATGTAAATTCTGAACAGCCACATTCTGCTCTCCAGCATAGGGGAGTCCAGAACAAGAGGACATAGGCTGAAGGCGAGCGGGCGAATGATTCAGAAGGGATCTGAAGATAAATGTTTCACACTGAGACTGGTGTGTGTACAGAAAGTGCTGTCAGATGAAGTGGTGAAGGCGGTTACAATCGCACATTTAAAAAGTATCTGAAAGAGGAGGGATATTTACCAAATGCTGGCAAATGGGATTTGATCAGATTTGATATCTGATCGGTGTGAACAGATTGGACTAACAGGTCTGTTTCCGTTTTGCATGACTCTCTGATTTTATAAGAGGGATGATGAAAAATTCTGTGAGGTCCTTTCAAGTCGTACTTCTCTACTCTGGAAGTTTATTGTGACTCTATGTTTACATTGATTGAAAGCTGCGTTAGTTAAATATTTGAGAAAGAAGTTAATCATGCATAATGGCATGCAGACAGAAAAGTAGGGCTGAGACCCCAACCTGATCAGCCACAATCTTACTGTCTGGTCGAGAAGTCTCAAAGTACCTAATGACCCACTCCTGTTCCTCAGTCCCATGTTTCTGTGTTCCATTCAGCCCCTCATACCTGCTGGACAGGAACAGTTGGAGGCCACTTACTCCTATAACTTGGTGCACAGAAACAGAGGAGACCATTCAGCCTCCCAAGACTGTCGCACACGCTTTGAGGTGATTTGGGAAATGTAGTTGCAAAATACAGGCTGGGTATGTAAGAGGCCCCTCATATCTCTTTACAACAGAGGAGACCATTCAGCCTCTCAAGACTGTCGCACACGCTTTGAGGTGATTTGGGAAATGTAGTTGCAAAATACAGACTGGGTATGTAAGAGGCCCCTCATATCTCTTTACAAGTCTTCCCTTATCTGCAGCTTGTGCTTCATTTGTTGGTCATGTTGTAGTCCCAGATTCACTGTGAATACAGCCCACATAACTCACCCAGAGATGGCTCACAATATCATCTGGTCTCCCTGACTGCAATATGCAATACCAGAACATTCATAAAAATAACACCCACTAACTTTCCAATAACAGAATGTGAGAACATCAGAAAAGAGGCTTGTCATTCACTCCCCAAACCTGCCTTGCCCTTCACAAAGATCATGGATGATCTGCTTCTGGCCTCAAATCCTCTTTCATACACAATTCCTCATAGTCCTCAACTCTCTGACAGGTCAATATCCATCTATTTCATCTTCAAATGCTTTCAGTCATCTAGCTCCCCGAACACTCTTGAGAAGAGAAATCCTGACATTCAATACCACCTGTTTGAAGAAAACCCTTGCTGCTCCGATATCATGGCCAATTGGTGTGAACAAAAGAGATTGGCTCAGGGGTTCAGGTAAAAATGACTGGCCCTGATATCAAGGCAATGGTTGACTCCTGTTGACATCATGGAGCTGGATTTAATGGGAATCAGAGTAAACTCTCCAGTGTTTGGTGTCAAACATGGCACAAAGGAAGATGTTCATCTCAGTTCTGGGTCACCTCTGTGTGAGATCGTCAGCGTAGCTTACTCTTCACAAACATCTTCAGCTGCTTCATCAATGTCTCCCCACCCCCACACTCCCTGCCATAAGGTCAGAAGTGGGGATGGTCTCTGAAGATTCCATAATGTTCAGAAAGTTTTGTCCCCCGTCATCTCCTGAACTGGTCTGTGTCCATGTGCAACAAGACCCAGACTCCATTGAGACTTGTGCTGTTAAAGTGTCAGTAACATTCATGTCACAGCACCGCTTGGCACTGCACATTGCCACAGTAAAACAGGAGTTCATTCAGCACCTAACGCTGGTTTCACAGGAATATGAGGAAGCCATTCAACCCATTGACAGTATTGGAGAAGAACAGGGACAGCCCAATCAGTGCCTTTAGCCTATTACTCAGGAAGAGAAGGAATATAGTGTGATGGACCACACTAGAGCCCCTCGAAAATATTTGATGGCAATAGCCTAGACTCTAATGTTTTCTTATTTTAAAGGGAATGTAGTTTTTCTGTTCCAGATGCAATGTTACTGGTCAAACTACTCGGTGGTAAGCAAAATACCATCTATTTCAACACGTAAGAAGAAATAAAACCACAGAAAGAGGAATTTAGAATAACGTAATTCTATTTGACAGCTTAACAGAATAATAGATTTAGGAGCTATTACTAATGAACTATTCCAACATAGGAAAATCCCATAAACACAGCCTTGGCAAAAAGGAAAATTCAGACACAGAATGTCACAAATATTTCTCCATTCTAGGAATTAAAAACAGCATCAAGAGAAAATTCAGAGAGAGTAGCAACCAGGAGACATTCCCTGAAGCTTCTAACTCTGTGCAGACCCCAATAGTTTCTGATGTTACTGAGAAACCAAAACCCAGAGATCCTAATCTGTGAGAGTTGGCCACACCCATTCAGGCTGCATTAAATTAACCTAAGGCCTCGCTAGCTGTCTACTCAAGTGGTCTGAACTAGCCCGCTTTGCAACAATCGCTCTTTTAAAATAAACCAGGACAAAATAACCTCTTAAAGCTGCAGCATTGTCACACTGGTCAGTACATCGAGCTGTCAAATAGGAACCAGGGGAAACCCAGTCATGCTCTTGACCCTGTCCAATTGGACGAGGAAGAAGCCAGTCACTCCCTTGAGCTACTTACACAGAAACATTGGGACGCCATTCCCACCTCAATGCACTTACACCGGGGCAGAATGAGGTAATTGATGCTGATTCCTGATGAATTTGTTATGCCCAAAACGTCGATTCTCCTGCTTCAAGGATGCTGCCTGACCTGCTGTGCTTTTCCAGCAATCGAGTCTCTACTCTGATCTCCAGAATCGCCAGTCTTATGTGTCTCCTAAATGATGCTCTAACATGATGAACAAGTGGAGCAGAAGCTGCACAGACAGACTGCTCCACGTTGTTCCTCCTGACTCCGTTGTTTATGATACACACGTGGGACTTGAACATGGTTTTCTTGCGGTGAGGGGGGAAGCCATATGTCTTGTGTGAAGTCTCAAGAAGGCATCTTTTATCTCCGATAAGGCAGCCTGTGTTCTCTATGTAGGGTGGAAGCCGGTGGGAATGGCTACCTGTTTCAGATGGAAGGTATTGTGGCTACTCTTGGGGATTGTGAACAACATGACGTTGAGTACGGGTTCACACGCCGACTTCACAATAACGTGGGGAGAGTTAATTTAGGCATATAAACTATTAGGAAAGCCACGTCAGACTGATGAATGGACGCTCTAAGTTCAAATAATGGTGATCTTATTCTTGTTGATCTTGTATAGTGCACGTCCTGTTCAGTGTAACCTGTATGCCTTACGCTGTCCAAGTCTATTTCCACCCTATGATCTGCCTGGCCATGTTCACTATGATCTTCCTCCACTGCTCATAAATAAAGTGTTTCCCTGTACTGAGGTACATGTGGCAATAAATGAAACCAATCAATCCTGGTTAAAGTATGGAATTTCTCACCCTATCAATGTCTCTTTTAGAAATAAGTGATCGCTGCCACTCCTCGTGTTTCAGCATCAGCATTTCTTGGTCTCTCACAGCTCTACAGATTAAACACTCAGCTTATTCACTCTATGTTTGTGTTACCATCACCGGTGTCTGTGGTAAGGGCAAAATTTCTTACAAAGGACATCAAATCTGTACATATTGTCCCAAATGCTCTCTCAGCACGGCTGTACAACAGCCGGAAGATGGCTTTACTTATGTACTCGAATAATCTTACAATGAAGGACAGCCTACCATTGACTGTACACATTATGTACACAGGGTTTGATTCGGAGCAGTCAGCATAGACTTGTGAATGGGAGACCAAGCTTCCCAAATTTCTTAGAGTCCTTTGATGAAGTTACCAGGACTTTTGATGAGGTTTGATAAGGTTCCACATGGCAGGCTGCTCAGGAAGGTTACATCACGTAGAAGCGTGGGAACTAGCCAATTGGATACACAGTTGGCTTGATGGTAGGAAGCAGAGGATTTAGTGGAAGGATGCTTGTCAGACTGGAGGCTTGGTCCATTGCTGTTTGTTATCTATGATGTGGTTGAGAATGTAAAATGTATGATTCGTAAGTTTGCAGATGACACTAAAGAAAGTTGAAGCATGATCAGTGAGGAAGATTATCAGAAATTGCAGCAGCACCTTAATCAGGTGGGAAATGGGCCGAGAAATGGCAAATGGAATTTAATATAGAAGCGTGAGGTCTTGCATTTTGGAAACTCAAATCAAGGTAGGAGTTTCATGGTGAATGGGAGGATCTTAAGGGGTGCAGTGGGCAGAGAGACCTTGGTATTCAGGTGCAACGGTTCTCTAAGAGTGGAGTCACAGGTAGAAGGGTAGTGAAGAAGGTTTTTGGCACATTGGCCTTCATCAGGCAGGATATTGAGTATAGAAGTTGGGAACTTATGCTGCAGTTACACAGGACTTTGGTAAGGCCGCACTTGGAGTATTGTGTTCAGTTTTGTCACCTTGTTACGGGGGGAGGGGGGGTGGGGGGGTGGGGGGGATGTTATTAACTTCGAAAGAGTGCAGAAGAAATTTACAAAGATGATGCCAGGACCCAATGGTCTGAGTTAAAGGGAGAGGTTGAAATAGCTAGGACATTTTCTTTAGCGTGTAGGAGACTGAGGGAGTCCTTATAGAGCTGTATAAAATCACGAGGAGTATGGATAGGGTTAATACTCTCAGTCTTTTTCCAAGGTGTAGAGAATCGAGGATAAGAGGGGATCAGTTTAAGGTTAAAGGAGAACAATAAAAGGGAACTTGAGAGGCCACTTCTTTATACAGAGGATGGTCCGTGGATGAGTTGCCAGTAGATGTGATTGAGGGGGGTACATTAACAATATTTCAAAAGCATTTGGATAAATATGTGGATAGGAAAGGACTGGAAGGATATGGGCCAACTGCAGGAAATGGGTTTGCATGGATGGACGTTTACAAGGTAATTAACCCTTCTGTTAATTAAAACCGTACACCCAGAAAAGCTCACCTCACCTCGTAATCTGTTAAAATATGAGTGACACAGATCTCCTACATTCCACTATTTAAACAAAAAATAACAAGTTAGTTTCTTAACTTTAATAGAGAACACTAAACAACAACTATTCACAAATACAATCCTCTCTTTTCTTAGCTACTTACTATCTGACTCCAACTCTAAAAATATGCTGTTCCAACAATCCACATATTAAACATTACAATCTCAAGACCATGCAGTCTCTATCTTCCCCGCTGTGTTCACTCTTTCAGCTGCTGATCTCCCTGGGTCATTTTTTTTATTGCAAATAGGTTTGCATGAACATGTGTCTTTGATAGAGCGTGTTTGAGATGGCCAGTTAGCACTCCTGCTCTACAGCAATTGCTCTACTGTTAGATGGCAGTAGCTCTCCCTCCAGTGTTCAAAATGCTGGGTTTATATACTCCCCATGATATAATAATTCTCATAATTTGATTGCCTCCCAGGTGTCCAAACAATAATATTAAAATATTATTAAAATATTAATATTAACAATAATATTAAAATATTAAATATCCTGAGCGTTATTTAAACTCTTTGGTTGCATTTGAATGGCTGTCAAAACTGCAACCAAAACTCGGGTATCCATTTCTCAGCTAATGGTGACATGTGGAACAGTGTGACCTTCAGCTGGCATCTGTGCTTTTAATTTCTATACAGCAAAATCCGATCTGTCTTAAAGTGCCCATACATGTTTTTGACTTCATAACATCTCCCCGCTTCAGAAAATAAAATGAACCAGTAGAATGAAAATATGGCTACATTTTTTCCCTCTAATTCTTAAACCCAATTTTATGAAATATAAAAGTATTAATCTCAATTATATAATTCATATTAATTCTGCACACCAATACAACACTGGCATAAGTCAAATCTTATCTACACATTTTCCTTTAAATCCGCGAAAACACATCTGCTATCACATTGTAGGAGCCACAGCATGTACATTTTGTGAGCTTAAAGTTGGCAAGGTTAGACTCCAATGAAATAGTCTCATATTGTGGTCTTTAAATATTCCAACAATGCGAGAGATTTGTCGTTGTCCATAACCACCTCCGACAATTTGTTTGTCACATACACATTAAAATATTGTCACGCCAGTGTGAAACTTCATCATTCTTGTTCAATAATGGAGATTTTGTATTTTTTTCTGGTGGATATTGAATTTTTTCGACAAGTAGCCAATTAGCCATTCAATTCCATCATCATCTTACTGTATCAATACATCCCCGACCCCTCTATCCCGAGCATCAAACACAATTTTCAAAGGGTTTCAAAATATTTGGTGAAGCTAAAACTGGTGCGGTGATTAATCCTGCTTTAAAATTCTCATATGCCTCCTGGCACTGTTCTGTCCAACACAATTCTGTGTTCTTCTTCAGTAAATCCATCAGTGGTGCCAAGACGTTGCTGAAGTTTGCAACAAACTTTCGATAGAATTCACTCAGTTCCAAAAATCGATGCAGCTATTTCTTCGTGGATGGTCGTGGAAATTCCTCAAAGCCTTTCGTTTTTGTGTTCCATGGGGTCAACCTTCCATGGCCAATGTAATATCCCAAGAACGTCACCTCTGCCTTCGAGAATTTTGTTTTCTTTAAGTTTATTACCAAGTTTGCTTCTTGTAATCGTTCAACATGCTCTGTCAGCTGTAACATGTGAGCTTTCAATCACTTGCTAAAGATCACGACATCATACAGATAAACTGCACAATATGTTCATCTGGTCACAGCTCTGTTCTTGAATCTTAAATGTGGCTAGTGCATTATTCATCCATATGAAATACTCGATACAGTTTTTTGTCATCTCCGGTATCTTTACTAGATAGTTTGAGTGACTCCACATTTTTTTTTAATTTGAAAGGGGCCACTAAACCTGGCTTTGAAGTGATTTCCTACCAGTGGTGGCAATACTAATACGTCATCCCATGGGAAATCGTCAAAGTTTCAGAGTTTTTATCTGCCACCTGCATCACTCTATGTTGTACTCTTCAGATACTCTATACTGTGCCCACTTCAGGTGCTGTTTAGCTAACTCACGTACTCCATCCAATCTCTCCCTCACGTCAGATACAGAATCCAAGTGTGAGATCTCCGACTTCGGACCTGTCAATTTATATTTAATTACATTCAAAGGACCTCTCACTTCATGCACGAATATTAAATCAAAGAAAGTAAAGTGAGTAGATTTATTTGGGGCATCTCTAATGGCAAACAATTTAATGGGACACCTTTATCCCAATCATTCGGGTAATCCTGACAGTACGCTGTTAACATGGTCCTCAGTGTCTGAAGCTAACTTTTCAAGTCTCCCTGGGAGTCAGGATGGGACGCACTTAATTTGACGTACTGTATGCCTAAGCTATCCATGACTTCCTAAAACGGCTGAGCAGTAAAATGGGACCTTTAGTCTGACTGAATCTCTCTGGGCAGTCCACAGCGAGTAAAGAAAGCTACCCTTTTTGCCTTAACACTCCAATAATGGAATTGCCTCTGGAAATCTGGGAGACACATCCATTATGGTCAGCAAATATTGGTTTCCACTTTTACTTTAGAAAGGGGAGCTAAACAATTAATCATAACCCACGTGCAAGGTTCTTCGAATGCAGTAATTGGCAAGAAAGGTGCTGGTTTTATTACCACCTGTGACTTACCTACCATTTGGTATGTATGTCACGTACAACAAAAAGTAACAACGTCCTTGTGCATTCCAGGCCAATAGAAATGATTCTGTACCTTAGCCTAAGTCTTCCATACGCCTAACTGACCGTAACACTGTAAGTTACTGCTAACACAATCTGGTTCACTTCGTCCCATTTCCCTTCTGCAGTAACCTATCGGGGTCTCCATTTTAATGTTATGATTCTATCTCTAAGTTATTAACGTTCAACAATATATTCTGATTCCTTTTCTGTGTGTGTGTGTGTATGTGTGTGTGTATGTGTATGTATATATCTGTTGTAAGTCCATTAGCCTTTCTGGACTAAACACCCCTGCCTGATCCTCTGCCTGTTCAGGTTTTTCCTGCACCGTTACATCAAACAGGGTGTCAGTTCACTGAACATCAACCCATTTGTCTTTTCCGTTTGTTTTTCCTTCCTGCTGTAACTTATGACAGCGGGAGCTTGTTACTTCACAGTCTGGAAAACTTCCTGGGTAATTTTCTTTTAACTCACCAATTCCCTAGTCTTCCTTTGGCTTCTCCACCACAAGGGGTGCCTCTCCTACCTCGCTTCCTGCTAAATCTTTCCCGAGAACAAACTGTCTTCCTGGAACTGACACTCTGTTACTCACTGTCACTGTTACTTCCCTAATCTTGATTTGGCCCTCCATCCTGATGTTATACAAGGGAAGGCTTAATTTCTGTCCCCATTCCACAAATTATCACACTCTTGATTAACATGCCAAAAAGAGTGAAAAAACTTTAATCTCTTACTATTAGAGGGTGATAGAAAGTGATGGCTGCAGATGCTGGAGATGAGAGTTGAAAAGTTTGGGGCTGGAAAAGCACAGCAGGTCAGGCAGCATGCGAGGGGCAGGAGCGTGGACGTTTCAGGCATAAATCCTTCATCAGGAAAGTGGAGGGGTAAGGGAGGGGGAAGGAGGTTGAGAAATAAATGGGAGGGTGGCGTGGACCTGGGTGGAAGGGAGCTTGGAAGGCGATAGGTAGATACAGGTGAGGTGTGATGGTGATAGGTCGGAGAGGAGGGTTATATTACACCTATCGGTGGTTGGACAGCTGGGACCCTCAAACTGTGTAGCATCAACGTTGACTTCACCAATTTCCAAATCTCTCCTCCACCAAACTCTCCCAGATCCAACCGTTCAACCTATCACTGCCCCCGTGAACTGCCCTAACTGGCCATCTTCCTTTCCACCTATCGACACTACCCTACCCTCCGACATATCGCTATCACTCCTACCTACATCTTCTTACTGCCTTCCCAGGGACCCTCCCACCAGCTCAGCTACTACCCTCGTATTTATCTTGTCCCCCCACCCCGTTCCTGACGATGAGTTTCTGCCTGATACTCGATTGTCCTGCTGTTTGGATGCTGCCTGATCTGTTGTGCTTTTCCGGCGCCTCACTTCTCAACTATTAGAGACTGAGCAGATCCCGTATCTCACAAAATTATAACTTCTTGTCCTTCTCCCCTTGTTCTTTCTGAGTAAACTTTATCTACAGAGGTGAATTCTTAAGAGAGATCAGGCACTGCCTCCATACCCAGCCCTTGCCTAGGCTGTGCAATTTCCTGCAGCTCATCGGTTCCACTTGGGGTCTCCTTTACCAGCTTCACTAATGCCACTGGGCTTAGCCTCTTCTACCACATCATTCCCCTTGTCTTCCTTCAATCCCCAGCACGGTGTGCCCAAGCTTACTGCAGTGAAAACACCTTTTCCCTGTGCCCTTCTTAAACTATCAGGACTGTAATATTATGTGTTTCACTCCCTTACACTGAGAACACCTGAGGTCTTTCACCACATTTCAACCCCCTTGGGCTTCTTTCTTCACCTGTGGTAAACTATTGTGCGCTACTGTTCGCTTTATAATGTGTGATCTTCCCTTCTCCCAATTTCTATCCCACACAGGATGAAAATCCTGCCAGAAGCTAAATATCATCTCATGCCCCAATGCATATTTACCTGCCATTTCTGCTGCGCTTCTCACAGGTCTTATCCATTTTTAAGGCCAGCACCCACCTATCAAATTGACTGTGGTTAATTCTTCCAAACTCATTATAAGTCTGATATGGTTCCGTCTCTATTTTTTCTGAACTTCTCTCTATATGCTTCTAGTACCAATTCATAACCAATCAAAATAGCCAATTTGACATCTATTGACCCCTCATCTGACAGCACTGCACATATCTCACCAGCTGTGCCCACCAGCTTATTATGAACTAGCATTACCCACAAGTTCACTGGACACGTCATCTGCCGAGCCATTTTTTCAATTGAAATAATAAAAGCTTTTGACGTTTTTCTCATAGAAATAAGGCAGGTTATTAACATAGTTGTATACATCCTTACGTTCTCCCTTCATCTCCATCCTGTTAATTTAACTTTCTTGTCTAATTCCCAACTTCTGAATTTCAAATCCTCTCTCTCTTTCTTTTTACTCTCTTTCTCTTTCTTCTCTCTCTGTTTCCGTCCCTTTATTTATCTTCAAACTCCAGGTGCCACATTTGCAATTTATTTTTTTCTAACTCTACTGCAGTTGCCTATTTCTCTGATACATCAAAGTGCTTGACAAACTCCATTACAATTTCATCTAGTTAAACCCAATTTTCTCCCTGGCTAAACCCAATTCCCCAACCTATTTGCTAATCCTAAAAAATGTCCTCCTCCTGTCTTTCTAAACTTCCTTGGAAAATTTGGGAACCTCTTTAGTAATGTTAAAAGCCATTTCCCTGACTTTTAATTTAACCAACCAGTAAGAAAATTAATCGAATTTTCCCACCGGTTTTATTTGACGATCTAGGTCACTAGTAGCAATGAGTTGGAATTTGCTGGGACCTTTTGTACCCCAAATCTGTTCAAATATGTCCAATCCCACACGGCAAGGCCGCAAACTGTTATGACATCAATGTCGAACCCCTCTGTTAATTAAAACCACACACCCAGAAAAGCTCACCTCACATCATAATCTGTTAAAACGTGAGCGACAGAGAACTCCTAAATTCCACTAATGAACAAAAAATCACAATTTATATGTATGCAAGTTAGCTTGCTGAGCTTGAAGGTTTGTTTTCAGAAGTTTCATCACCATGACTAGGTAACATCATCAGTGAGAGTCTCCACTGAAACTCTGGTGGTATGTCCAGCCTCTCTATTTATAAGTTCTGGTTTCTTAAAGTGGGTGATGTCATTTCCGGTTATTTACAAAAAGCGAATGTAGACAGGATATAAATTAATGCGTTTATTGATGGGCTTCTGGTTCGAATGCCATTCCTCTAAGAAGTTCTTGCGTGCTTTAGCATGCGTGTGTGCTTTGCCCCAGTCAAAGTGGTGCCCTTCTTTGTCTGTATGTATGGAACAATGTATGTGCACAACACATTGTAAATGAACAACAGAGACACAGTTAACGAAAAATGATGCATATGATGTATAAAATTGATAAAACATTAAAACATGATTTGACCCTCTCAACCTCCCCTCCTTTTCTGTAATTCTCTACTCTAATCTCTCATTCTTACCAGGAAGTGTACTCCAAATTCTTGATTCTAGTGTCCCAACTTATTTCAGTTAATCCCCTTTCTACGGGGAATTAAATACATTGGCCTGCTGGGTTCTTTCCAAAGCTAGTGTCTGTCACATTATTGAAGATAAATTACCTGGCATTAGACCCAGCAGTTGAACGTATTACTCTGTTGTACATGCACTGTACAAAAGACCACAGCACACAGGAATTGCCAATACATTGGGGGATGTTCATCTCCTTCTTTCGACGATCTGGTTTTCTCATTTTGCACATTTCCTCATCTATACCCTTTCTCTTTCTCTCTTTGTTGCTAGTTAAAAAATCTACACATTATTCTTCGCTTCCCTTCTCTCAAAACTCCTTTCGCTTTATATCTATTGCTCTCTTCTCGATGTAATATGATTATAATTGAGCAAGGTAACTACAAATACATGCGGGAGGAACTGACCAGAGTTCATCAGAAGGGGAGCCGAGCAGGGAGTCCATGGAGCAGCAAAGGTATGAATTTCTGTGGATATTTCGTAGGATATCAGAAATTCATCCCAAACAAGATGAAATATACTCATGGGAGGACAAGGCAGCCATGAGCGATAAGGCATCAAACCAAAAGAGTAAACATACAATGTGGTGAAGATGATTAGGAATCTAGAGAATTCATTGGCTCTGAAACTACAGAAGGCTGGCATCACTGACACTACAGAGCTCTTAATCATGGTCAGGGAGAGAAACAGAGGGAAACACATTTACTTTAAAAATAGGAGATGGCATTTCTCAAGGAAGAAAAATATTCAGATGAATTGAAAAGATTGATGCATGACCCGGGGACCGACCCTCTGCAGAATGAGAATATGAAAATGGAAGTATTTCCACATCAGAAACCAGAGTAGGTCACTGAGTACATGACTGATGGGTGAATGGGTATCGATGTGAACTAAGGGACAGACAGCAGAATTGCATTGCAGATATTGCAGCACAAAACTGCTATTTTATGTAGTGTTGTAGACTACAGCAGCAGGAGAAGCATATCAGCATTCAACCACAACCTGTAACATTTTGCCCAGGATAATCTCCTCAGTGTGCCATTACCATCAACATAATCTATGGCTCAGTAACGAGTGTGGGTGAACATGTCAGGGTCAGAACCATGTGAACCCAACCCTGAATTTAACGCATTAAAGTTACCGCACTTGACCAACAGATGTGATCAAAGCTCCGCAGTCCTGACACATTCAGTTATAAATAGTGATGGTCAATTAAACAAATGACTGGAGGAAAGGGCCCCACAAATATCTCCATCCTAAATAATCGAACAGCCCTGCACATCAGTGTGAAAGACCAGGATGTGATATCTGCACCATCCTCAGCCAGAAGTGTGGAACCTTTGATCCACCTCACCCTCGCCATGTTGCCCACAGAATCAGTTTTGCCAGTCTTCAAACAATTTTATTTGCTGCATGTGACATGAAGAAACAACTGAATACAGTAGATACGACAAAGGCAATGGGCCCTGACACCATTTCTGCAATAGGACTGAAAACTTGTGCTGCACAACAAGCCGTGTCCCTGGAGAAGCGGTTTCATTTCAACTCCAACTCAGACATCTCCCTGGCAATGTGGAAAATTATTCAACTATGTCCAATCCTCTAAGAGAGGAGTAACTACAATTTGACCATTCACCACCCCTTCAGTCCCATCACGACAGTAAAATTGGTGGGAGTTATTTTTGACGGAGCTGTCAAGCAGCACAGAAATAATCTGTTCAGTATGGTTTCCGATTGGTCCCCAAGTGCAGATGGTGCTGTTCTGGAAATGTCACTGGATTACTAATTCAGACCAGACTAATAGTCTGGAAATTAAAAACAATTGACAAAATACTAATATTTAAAATGTGGTGTCAGTAATAGTGACCTTGATGCCAATCTCGGTTGTATACCCCAATTTCTTTCCCCAATGTACTTTCAGGAAGCGAATCTCCTGTGCGTTACTGGTCTGGCCTAAATGTGACTACAGAAATACAGAGGTGTGATAAAACTTTTCAATGATCTCTGAATTGGCCAAGCAAGACACTGTATTGTATCAAACTTCCCCAAGGTCTGAAAGGATAAACCGTGACAGAACACCCGGCCCCAGCATCAGTATCGGAAAAGGGAACGGGAAACACAGTCCTGTTGACCATGCAGAGACCTCCTTCTTAACATCTGAAAGCTTGTGACAGCATTGACAGAGCTTTCCCAGAAACTGCACAGAAACATCAGGAATGGAGTAGGCCATACAACACATTGAGCCTTCCTCATTGTCGTCCATGTTCAAACATCGCCGCAATGCATTCATCCCACACAATGAATATGTCCGTTAATGTAATTAACCTTGGGAAGCTATAAACTATGAAGTGCAGTAGTCCCTTTGGTCCATCGGGTTTGCTACCCAATTCAATATAATGATGGCTGGCCTTTTATTTCCACACCGGACTCCTGCTCTCCCACCATCCCTTTACTGTCTCTAAGTCCGTATTTATATTCAGTGTCTTGGTTTCCAAGTTCGAGTGCATTCCCCAGGTTCACCAGTCGCTGAGTCGGACATTTATTGTTATCTCATTGCAGAATGGCCTGTCTGTACCTAATACTGTGGCCCCTTGTTTTAGACACCACAGCCTGGGGAATTATCATCCCTGCTTCCAATCTGTCACACCCTGTCAGAGTGATATATATCTCACTGAGATCTCCACCCATTTTCCTAAAGCCGATGGAATACAGGCCTAGTCGCCCCAAACTCTGCTCCCACTGCAAGCTTGCCATCACAAAGATTTGTCTGGTCATCTTTCACTGCTCTCCCTCAATGTCAGCTTTGTCCTTTGTTCGGTACAGAGACCAAAACTGCACATAATACTGCACAATGTTCGAGATGGGGTCTCACCAAGGTCCTGTATAACTGCAGTAAGACACCATTACTCCCGAAATCAAATTCCCCTGAAATGAAGTTCAACACATCATTGATCTACCTAACTGTTTTCTTTCCTGCAATATTGCTTTCAGTGACTGGTGTTCAGGGAGATCCAGATCCTTTGCAATGTAACAGCTACCCACTTGGAGGGTCTGTATACACTGGTCAGCGTGCCAATTCCATTTACAGTATTGCCTTCTGGGTTCAGACCTCACTGCGCTGCAGGGACCTCGGAGGGCTGCGCAGAATGAAACAACAAAAAGGAGCATGCGTCCCTTTGTAGATCAAAATGTTCCAAACAATCCCTTTTCAAACGAATGCTTCCAGTCTATTGTTCCCAACAAATGGCACACCGTCACCTCTACCACCTTGCTCTCCATCTGCAACATATTTGCCCATTCACTCCACTTGTCTTAGTCACTTTGAAGCTTTTTACAACCTCTTCATCCACTCATAATCCAACATCCTTTAGTTCTGTCAGCAGGTTGGGATATATTGTATTTGATTTCAGCAACCAAATGTTTAATGGCTATTATGAACAGCTGGGGCCTGAGCACCGATCACTATGATGCCTAAGAAACCTTCCACTGTTAATTCTTTAAAAAATCGTGAATCTGGGTGTGACTGGCTGGGCCAGCATTTATTGCCTGTCTCTGGTTGCCCCGTGAGAGGTTGGTGGTGAGCTGCCTTGTTGAACCGCTGCAGTTCACTGTGGATTCAGAGATGGTAATACCATTGAACGCCAAGGGGCAGGGGTTAGATTGTATTTTAGTGGAGATGGTCACGGTCTGGCATTTGTGTGGCCTGAATATTACTTGCCACTTGTCAGCCTGGATACTGTCCAGATCTTGTCACATTTGTACATGGACTGCTTCAGTATCTGAGGAGTCACAAATGTTGTTGAACATTGTGCAATCATTGGCGAACATCCCAATTCTGACCCTAGAATGGAGGGAAGGTCATTGGTGAAGCAGCCTCAAAGATGTTTGGGCCTAGACCACTGCCCGAGGGGGGACTCCTACAGACTTGTCCTGGAGCTGAGTTGACTGACCTTTATCAACCATGACCATCTTCCGAAGTATCAGGTATGGTTGTAACCAGCGGGGAGTTTGCCCTGGATACGCATTGATTCCAGTTTTGTTAAGGCCCCTTGATGCCACACTTGGTCGAAGGCAGCCTTATTTTAAAGTGCTGTCACTCTCACCCCAGCTCTGGAATTCAGCTCTTTTTTCCAGGTTTGAACCAAGGTAATGAGGTCAGGATCTGAGTGACCCTGGTGGAGCCAAACCTGGGCATCCTTGACCAGGGTATTGCTGAGCAGGTTGCTGCTTAAAAGCACTGACACCCTCCATCCCTTTACTGACAGGTTGGTAATTGGCCGGATTGGATTTGTTCTGTTTTTTTTTATGGATAGGAGATACTTGGGTAATTTACCACGAAATCGGGGAAATGTCGTTGTTGTAACGATATTGGAGCAGATTATTTCGGGCAGTGACAAGTTCCGGAGCACAAGTTTTCAGTACTATTGCCAGAATGTTGTCAGCATGTGTACCCTTTGGAGTATCCAGCATCTCCAACTGAATCTGGATATTGCGTGGACTGAATCGAATTGGTTGCTGACTGGTAACTGAATCACTGCGGACCACTGGAGGAAGCTGAGATGGATCATCCACTCAGCATTTGTGACTGAAGATTGTTGCGAATGCATCAACCTTATCCTTTGCACTGAAGTGCTGGGCTCTTCCATCATTAATGATGGGGATATTTGTGGAATCTCCTCCTCACATGACTTGTTTAATTGTCCATAACTATTCTCAACTAGAAGTGGAAGGACTGTAGAGCTTCGATCTGATACGTTGCTTGTGGGAATCACTTACCTCTATCTATCACTTACTGCATATGCTGTTTGGCACACACGTTGTCCTGGTTGGTGACTGCACCAGGCTGACACCTCATTTTAAAGTATTCCTGGTGCTGCTCCGGCCCTCCTGCACTCTCCATTGAATCAATGTCGACCCTCTGGCTTGATGGTAATTGTTGTGAGGGGAATATGCCAAGCCATGAGGTTGCGCTGGAGTACAATTCTGCAGCTATTGCTGACCCACAGCGCCTTATGGAAATCCAGACTTGAGCTGCTAGATCTGCTTGAAGTTGGTCTTATTTAGCACAGTAATAGTATCACTCAAAATGATGGAGGTTATTCTCAATGTGAAGGTGTGACTTTGTCTCTACAGTGACTATGCGGTGGTCATTCTTAACGATACTGTCATGGGCAGATCCTTCTGCAGCTGGCAGATTAGTAAGCGTGTGGTCAAGTATGTATTTTCCTCTTGTTGGTTTCTTAATCACCTGCCGTTGACCCAGCCTAACAGTTATAACCTTTAGGACCCGACCAGCACTATCAGTAATGCTGCTGCAGAGCCACTCTTGGTGGTGGACATTGAAATCCTCTTGCGAGCGTGCTACCCTCAGTGTTTCCTCCAAGTGTTGATCAGCATGGCGGAGTACTGATTCATCAGTTGGGAGAGGCTTGTACATGGTAATCAGCAGGAGGTTTCCTTTCCCATGTGTAAACTAACGCCAAGAGCCTTCATGGGATTGAGTCACTTTTGAGGACTCCCAGAGCAATTCCCTTCCAACTGTATCCCACTGTGCCGTCACTTCTGCTGTGTCTGTCCTGCTGGTGTGACAAGAGATATTCGGGGAAGATGATGGGGTGTCTGGGACATAGTCATACTCACAGAATCAAACTTTTCTGACAATGTCAGACTGTTCCTTGACGAGTCTGTTCATTTTTATTCACTGTTTCCTGCCAGCTGTCCCATTCTATAAACATGGCCATATATTCGCCCCAATTCACTAAGATTTGAATTTGCAAACTGGACTTGGAGCTTTACCAAATCTTTCTGAAAATCCACGTGTTTTACATCCATTGCTTCTCTTTCATTTGTCTCCCAGTGTGTTTCTCAAACATAATTCCCATTTCATAAATCTATGTTTGTGTTGTCTATGACCATTACTTTCAGTCCCAATAATTTTCCCTAAACCATTGACTTACTATGTTCAGTGTACCATGTACTAGATTTATTTACACACCAGACTTGGTTTTCTTAGTATTGTTAGAAAGTTCTGTGAAGACAGAACTGAGGTAATGGCTTGATAGTTCTGCCATTTCCTTGTTTCCCATTCTCCATTCTCTGGTTTCAGATTGTAAGGGAGCTGCACTTGTTTTCTCGTATTTCTCACATTGACATAACTTGACAAGCTACTAAAGTTCACTCTTATAACCCTTGTGAATATACTCTTCAGAAACCCAACAATTCGTGCCTTATACTGCTCAATGACTGACCTTGTATAGCCATACACTCATAGGAATATATATTCTGTACTGTCAGAAATACAGCACGATCTACAGTAGTCCCACTTTGCTACACCAGCCCATAGCTGGGAATGTTATGACACTTCCAAGTGCTCGTCCATGCACTTTTTAATGGCTGTGAGGATTCCAGTGATAACTCTCCACTCAGGAATTAAATTCCTGATCCGAACACCCACTGGGTAAAAAAAGAACCTATCTTTTAATCCTCACTAAATCTCAAACCCTTCACTTTAAAAGTGTGCTCCCTTGTTCTTGACTGACAAAATGAACAGCTGTTGTCTATCTCCTCTCTTCATGCCCCTCTTAATCTTATCCTTCTGAATCACGTCCCCCGTCAGCCTTCTCTGCTCCAAGGTAAACAACCCGAACTTACCCAGCCTCTCCATAGCTGATATGCTCCATCCCAGGGAACATCTTGGTAAATTTCTTTTGCACACGCTCCAGTACCATCACGTCCTTGCTGTAAGGTGGTTCCCATAATTGCACACAGTTCTCCATCTTGCCTAACCATAGCCGTGTACAGCTCTTATAACCAACACCCTGATCAATAATTGCGATACCCAAGGTCCACTTCTTAACTAATGTATTACCTTGTCCAGTCACATTCAGAGATGTGTGGAGAATCACCCTCTGAGCTTCCAAGTGTGCTGCCATTCATTGAGTCCTCCCCCGTCTGGTTCCTTTTTCCAAAGTACATCACATTAATCAGGTTTACATTCCATCTGCCATTGATCTGCCCATCTGACCAATCCATGTGTATCTTTCTGGAACATAAGAACGTCCATCTCACTACGAACCAACCAGGCAAACACAACCTTACTTATTACAACCCCCACCCCCTTCACCCACCCCCCTCCATTCACATCTGTACCATTTTTGAATACCACAAATAATAAGGGATACAGCACCGATCCCTGTGGTACAATAGGGGACACTGGTCTCCAGTCACACAAACAGCCTCCCCGTGTCTGCGTGGGTTTCCTCCGGGTGCTCCGGTTTCCTCCCACAATCCAAAAGATGTGCAGGGTCAGGTGAATTGGCCGTACTAAATTGCCCGTAGTGTTAGATAAGGGGTAAATGTAGGGGTATGGGTGGGTTTCGCTTCGGCGGGTCGGTGTGGACTTGTTGGGCCAAAGGGCCTGTTTCCACACTGTAATCTAATCTAAAAATTAAAATAGCCTTCTCCCACCACCCTCTGTCTTCTGCCACGAAGTCACTTTTCGTTGTAACTTTTCAAGTTATCCTTGATTCCATGAGACTTTACTTTCTTTTTAACTTTCCCATGCGGAGCTTTGGCAAAGGCCTTGCTGCAAACTAATTCAAATTCGTTAGGTCTGACTTCCCTCTGATAAAGTCATGATGATTATCCCTAATCAAGCCTTGCCATTCTGATTGGGTTTCAATTTTGTCATTCCCTACTTTCTCCAGTAGTTTCCCTAACAGTGATCTAATACTTGTTTCTCCAGTAGTTTCCCTAACAGTGATCTAATACTAGTTCCCTGGTCTATCTCTCCCATCCTTACTGTGAAGTGGAAGCACATTAGCTATTCTCCAGTCATCTGGCACCTCCCCTATGGTCGGATTCTAATTAGGTTTGTCTGTCAGGGCCTTTCCTCCCTTGTCTCCAACAGCAGCCTGTGATACAACTCATTCAGACCTTGCAATCAGTCCAATTTTCTACCAACCAAAACATCAAATTCCTGCTCGATTTTACATCAACCTGCACAAGAGCTTCCCCATCAATCTTCTTGAATTCTGTACCTGCATCCTCCTTCTCCCAAGTAAATCAGATGTGAAACCTCATGTCACAATCTCTCAATATTCTCTAGCTTCACACACAGATTGCCCCCTAATGGATACGAATGGTTTCTGATGGACACTTACTGTTCACTGATTATTCTGTTCTTCTTGTTGTCCGTGTAGAATAGCATGGGATTCTCCCTAATCGCGCCTGTGTGCACTTCTCCATGCCCCTCTGTTATTCAGTCCCCTCGATGTTTCTAAGTTTCTAAGATTCACTTTGATCACCTCTCATTATTTGAAATTCGAGATTACAGGCTGAGTTTCCCAATCAGACAATCTTGCCATTTTAGGGATTAATCTGGGGAACGCCTTTGGCAGTTCCTCTGTACGCAGTATATTCTTTCTTAGCTGGGGACTCCAAAACAGTATACATTGCTGTAACGTTTGTCTCAGCAACACGCTTTGCAATGGGTGCACGACACCTTCTATATTCCAATTACATTCACATGAATGTACACCTAAATTTTACTTTCCCATTTGCATATGTTCTTCCCAATACCTTTTGCTTTAACTTTTCTTATGATATAAGTATGTGGGCCCTTAAAAAAAAAGCCCTCCTGAATATCCAACTATATGTTATCCATTGGTTCCTCATTACTGATGTCTACAAGCATCATCTTCAAAACATTCCAAAAGAAAGGTTTGCCACTTATGGTTTTCCTTTCATCGATGCATCATCATATTCCCCAGTTTTGCCATTACCTTCTATATATCGAATAGCATGTTCTTTGTAATAGAGTTAAACAGACACCCGACTGCAGATGACAAGTTACCTGGTCTGTAGTTCACCACTCACCATCTTCATCCTTTTTTTTAAACTGGCGGATAATACTTATAACCGCCCCTTATCCCGATTGGCTACCTGCCTTTCCGGAATGTGTTGGAACATTCGTAATGCAATTAATTCGTAATGCAATCAATATGATTCCGTGCTGAAACTTTATTGCTGGAACAGCACAGCAGGTCAGGCAGCATCCAGGGAACAGGAGATTCGACGTTTCGGGCACAGGCCCTTCTTCAGGAATGAGCAGAGAGTGTTCAGCAGGAGAAGATAAAAGGTAGGGAGGAGGGACTTGGAGGAGGGGCGTTGGAAATGTGATAGGTGGAAAGAGGTCAAGGTGAGGGTGATAGGTCGGAGTAGGATGGAGGCGGAGAGGTCAAGAAGAAGACTGCAGGCCAGGAAGGCGGTGCCGGGCTGGAAGGATCCCTTTTATCTTCTCCTGCTGAACACTCTCTGCTCATTCCTGAAGAAGGGCCTGTGCCCGAAACGTCGAATCTCCTGTTCCCTGGATGCTGCCTGACCTGCTGTGCTGTTCCAGCAATAAAGTTTCAACTTTGATATTGGAAGGAAGGTCTTCTGAGGAAAGACTGAGTGACCTGAGGCTGTTTTCGTTAGAAGGAAGAGGTTGAGAGGTGACTTAATAGAGATGTGAAAGATGATCAGAGGATTAGATAGTGTTAGCAGAGAGAGACGTTTTCCTCGGATAGTGATGGCTAGCATGAGAGGACATAGCTTTAAATTGAGCGGTGATAGATATAGGACAGATGTCAGAGGGGTAGTTTCTTTACTCAGAGAGTAGTAATGGCGTGAAACTCCCTGCCTGCAACTGTAGTAGACTCACCGACTTTAATGTCTTTTTAAATGGCCATTGGATAAACATATGGATGATAATGCAACAATGCAGGTTAGTTCAGCTTCAGGCTGGTTTCACAGGTCAGCACAACATTGAGGGTCAGAGAGCCTGGACTGTGCTGTAATGTTCTGTGTTCTTTGAAAGCAAGATAATATTTCGAGTCTGGCGATTCTTCATCAGAACTGTTAACAGCTCAGGAAAGGTGGTAATATATTGAAGTGACGTTTGTGGGAAGGGGTTGGTCTTGCACAAGGTGACTTACTTGCCGATTTACTTCCTCCAACCTCAGTATCCAAGGCCTCAGGCACACCTTCCAGGTGAAGCAGCAGCTTACCTGCACTTCTCTCAACTCATTTATTTCATTCACTGCTCAGAATGTGGTCTCCTGTATATCGGGGGAGATGAAACACAGATTTGATGACCGCTTTGCTGAACACCTACACTCTGTCTGTAAAACATGACCCAGAGTTTCCCACTGCCTCCACTTCAACACACCACTGTGTTCCTACACCAACATTTCTGTCCCAGATCTGTTGCAGTGTTCCTTAACGCAAGTTCAAAGAACAACACTTCATTTTCCACTTGGGGATGCTGAACACTCTCTGCTCATTCCTGAAGAAGGGCCTGTGCCCGAAACGTCGAATCTCCTGTTCCCTGGATGCTGCCTGACCTGCTGTGCTGTTCCAGCAATAAAGTTTCAACTTTGATCTCCAGCATCTGCAGACCTCACTTTCTCCTCCATATGATTCCGTGCTTCAACTGACATTTTTGTATGAAGTAAATCTGGTCTGTCAGATTTATCAACACTCTGTCCAGCTGTCTTTTCAAATGCTACCTCATCACTGATATGAATGGTTTTAGACGTTACTTACACAAGTCCCATGTTCACTTGGTATTTCTAGGAGAATTTCTGGATATTATTCCATGAAGACCGACGCAAAGAAACTGTTTCTTTTCCCTGTAATGTCTCTGTTCCTTACAATAAATTACCCTGTCCGCACACTCACAGTTCCACGTCTGACCTTGTTTGTATTTTTGTTTCAGACATTAATAGAAGCTTTTTACCAATTTTTGTGTTTTTTTTATTTGTATGCTTTTTCTCTTTATGATGTTTTTCTCAGTATTTTTGTCCTACTTTGCTGGATCCTACATTACTCTGAATCCACTGGCTTACTACAATATCTGACGTTTTCTCAGCTGCTTCCTTTGATCTAATAGGTAGATGAGGGGTGTGTGTGAATGTGATGGGTCGGAGAGGAGGGTGGAATGGATAGGTGGGAAGGAAGATGGACACATAGGAACATTCAAGAGGACGGTTCCGAGTTGGAAGATTGGATTGGTATGAGATGGGAGGAGGGGAAATGGGGAAACTGCTGAAATCCACATTGATCCCGTGTGTTGGAGGGTCCCATGGCGGACGATAAGGTGTACTTCATCCATTAATCAAGAGGTTAGGGTTCGGTGATAGAGGAGGCCCAGGACGTGCATGTCGTTGGTGGAGTGGGAGGGGGAGTTAAAGTGTTCAGCCATAAGGCAGAGAAGATGGCCAGTGTGGCTGTACCAGAGATTGTCTCTGAAACAATCACAAGTTGACGTCCTGTCTTGCCAATGTAGAGAAGATCATATCGGGTTTAATGGATGCAGTAGATGAGGCATTGTGTCTCCCTTCATCACCTATCACTTTCAACTCGCCACACCTCCTTCACATTTATCTCTCAGCCCCCTTGGCCCACAAGCCTCATTCCTGATGAAGGGCTTATGCCTGAAACGTCGGTTCTCATGCTACTAATATGCTGGCTGACCGGCTGTGCTTTTCTAGCACTACATTTTTCGACTCTGATCTCCAGCGTCTGCAATCTCCACTTTCTCCTCACACCTTCATGGCTTGCATGACTGAGATTTATAACGGTTACTTCAAATTAAACAAAAACTGTCATGTACTCAACATCTGAAAACCAATAGAGACAGCACAACGGTTCATTGTCGAGCACTGCTGTCTCGCAACAACCGGGACCCCTGTTTGATTCCAGCCTCGGGTGAGTGACTGTGTGGAGTTTTCACATTCTCCCGCGTCTGCGTGGGTTTCCTCCGGGTGCTCCGGTTTCCTTCCATAGTCCAAAGCTGTGCTGGCCCAGTGAATTGGCCATATTAAACTGCCCATGGTGGTAGACGCATTATTCGGAGGGAAACTGGTCTGGGTGGGTTACTCATTGGAGGGTTGATGTGGACATTTTGGCCAGAAGGGCCTGTTTCCATACTGTAGGGAATCTAATTTCAAATAAAAAGTTGAGGTCACTGTTTCCAACTTTGCAGCAAAGTTTTCAATTAATTTTCCAGATCAACCAACACCAATTCCTAAATAACCTGATCTCGACCTCAGTGCTCGAAATAAAGTTAATGCAAGCCATCTCTCGCATGCTCAGGAAATCCATTTTCCCAGCATTAGCATTCAGTTGGGTTAACACAGCTTAGATATAATCTAAACAGTACATTATTACTGCAGTACCCACAAATGTGCATATCTCATTTCCTGTTTTATAACACGGCCAACATTTGTGTTGCAGCTTTCACTTTGATATATAACTCCCATCAATGATTGCTTCTCATTGCTGTTTCTGAGCTTCACCTTATGTGATTCAGTGAAGTCTCAGTGAAGTTGGTTCTGGGTAGATTAATGGTAGAAGTAATCTCGCCGCATTACTTATGCTCTTCTCAAGATTTATTTTGAGATTTTCTGCAGATCTCCCGTTGTACTAGTGGAGTAGAGAAGGACAATGATCTTTCAACAATGCTATATATTCCTCCAGACAGCTGAGACTGCTCTAACCTGGGTAAAGCTTTGCTGCTGCTGTCCAGGATCTTCGTGGGATCACATCTGGAGTGGCGTGCATAGATTTAATCTCCTCACTGAAGAAAGGATATTGTTACATTGGAAGCAGTTCTGAGATGGTTCCCTCAACTGATTCACGGAATGAGGCTGTTAGTTTAGAATGAAACGATGGCCAAGTTGATCTAATACACATTGGACTTTAGAAGAATGAGAGGTGGTCTTATTTCAACATAGATGACCAGAAGAAGTCAGCATCAGAAGCCAATTGCACACATAATGGAAAAACCCATGCCATGCTCCAGCCTGTTACACAGGAACAACAGAAGGATATTCAGGCCTCGTTATACCAGAACAGGACGAGGCTATTCTTCCCCTGGAGCCTGATATGCTATTACAGAAAGAGGCCAATTAGCCCCTCGAACCTATAAAACTGGACCTAGAGTAGGCGATAACGGACCAGTATGCTATTACACAGCAACAGGGTCAGTCCATTCAGCCTCCTCAGTCTGTTACACAGGAACTGGATGAGACCACACAGTGAATGGAGATTATTACACTGGGATAACAGGAGGCCATTCAGCCTCACTGAGCCTATTGCAAGTGAATTGGATAAGGATACAAACTGTCTGAGACTTTTTTTATGAGAAAGGAGGAGGTAATTCAGACACATGTCTGTTGTAAGGGAACAGGCGAAGACAAATCACTCAGTCATTCCCATCTCAAGGATGGATGAGGAGACCGTTCAGTGTGTCCAGTCTGTTATGGGCAAATATGAAAAGACACATTAGCCCCTCGAGCTCTTATATAGCAACAGGAAGATTCCATAATCCCCCAACCCTCGAAAACATCAACAGGAGGAGGTCATTCTGGTCTTGGAGACGACAACATGGGAACACCAGAAAGTCGTCAGCACATCGACTTTGTATACCAGCAGGATGATGGGTCCATTCAGTCACACATGGCTCTTACACAGCAATTATAGCAGATCTCTTAAAAACGTGTGCCCATTAAACAGGAATTCAAAGAAAACGGACAGGTTTTCGAAAGGGAAGACCTTATAATAATGGTATACATTAGGGAGTAGACTTTAACGATAAACTATAGTAATTTAAGGCAAATTGTTCGAATGTATTGTTCAGGACATTTGCAAAGTTAAACCACACTCCGTCAGAGTCAAAATGGTTTTACGAAGGCTAAATCATGTTTAAATTATTTGCTTCTAACGTGCAGTTTTCCAATCCAGAAAGACGCAATATTAGAAGAAATCACAGAGAGAAGAGCAGCTGGGGATCATGTATTGAAAGTTCCAACCCTTCTGGAACCCCAAGCAGCCGCTGAATGCTGCAGCTAAAAACAAAAGAGTAGACCTGGTCTGGGAGAGCTGGCTGCTGCCCTTCCATTGTTTCTACTGTTTTAATAAAACCTTAAGGCCTCCTCAGCTATTTACTTCAGTGGTTTTCAGATGGTAGTTCGGTACCACTGCCTTTAAGATCTCTCTTCAAATACGTCGAAGAGAAAATAACCTTTTTAAAGTGACAGTATCGTCAAACCTCCCACTTTGAAAAAAAGTGAACCACCAAATAAAACTGTAGCTTCATTTTAAGCCCCTTATTCGTACTCTGTCAGTAGACTACAATACATATATATTATATTGACTCAAAGCATGCAAACATTCACAACCCCATTCTATTTCAGTCAGTTTACTCCTGCCACAGAATGCCTCTGTCTTTCTTCATGCAAGTCTTGACAACTTGGCAGCAAGTACAGTTTCTCTTCCTGTCACTTGTATAACTTCCAAATTTAATGACAACATAGAACCCTTTATCTGAACAGACTGGAAGTATTCTCCCTAAGTTTGTCCAAAAACTTGTAGATGTTATGATCAGTATATAGATTTTGCTCAGGCAAGTTATTGGCAATGTAAATGCTGAAATGTTGCAACGCCAACACCAAGCTCAAGACCACCTTCCCAATTGAGAAATATTTTTGCTGATGGTTTCAGCGGGCACTCCAACTAAATGTTACATAATGGAGCACTTCTCATCTCTCTCATAGTCCTTCTGAATGGCATATCTCCTTCTGTCTCAGCATAAAAGAATTACATGCTTCGGTACCTCTTAATGCTGTAACCTCTTTACCTGCTAATCCTGTCCTACGCCAATAAAGCTTCCTCTCACAGGTATATGTTTTAAGAAGATCTCGCACATTCTTCTCAATCCCTCACAGAAGCCGGACTTTGATTTATGGACCAACAGATGATCATCAGCCATTTCAGCTTCTAGTCGTGCCATTTTAACTCTCTGCTCTTTCACACGAGTTCTCACGACAGCAGGAAGTTAATTTTTGAACTTCTCCCAAATAAGAATCTCTTTAAGAGCGTCGTAGATTTGCTCTCCTTTTAATGATCTTATGCACCTTTTAAAATTACTTTGTTTGATTTTTTGAAACTCAATGTACGTTTAACCAGGGATGCTATTTTAGATTCCTGAAACACTGTCTGTTAGCTTCTGGCACAAGCTCATATGCACTTCAGATGGCTTTCTTCACCTTCTCATACCAACACCCGTACGGTCAGGATCCTGAATGCCCCGCCAATTCCATTATGGTTCAATCCAGAGCAAGAAGACTGCAGTGATTCAAGAAGGCAGCTCACCACCACCTTCGCAAGGGCAAATAGGAATGGGCTATTAATACTCGTCAGCCAGCCATGCCCAAGTCCCAGAAATGAATTTTAAGAGAAGATATTGGCCAGGATTGGGATTGAGTCCCATGAAGGAAACGGAGTTTGCAAACTTAATAGAGGGCAATGACCTCCATACTCCCAATATTTAAATAACAAGAGCAGTGAGACGATGGTTCACATCTGAAAGTGAGTAGGTCAACATAGAGACCCATGAGTAACACTGCCAGAGTCAAGGAGGGAGCCAGTAATTGAACAAGTTCCCTGATGCAGTTCGTAGTGGTCTGCAGAGTGCATATCTGGATTCAGAGACTCGACATGAAGAATTATAGTGGCAAGAAATAAAGACTAAATGAGAGAACAGAAACGCAGTCATACCTGATTTATAGAAAAAACATACCTGGATGTTGAGACTTACCAGCAACACCAACGATAGACAGAAGAGGATAATAAAAACATTGAATAATCCGAAGGACATAATAGATCCATGAATATAATGACAACTAATCATAATATGTAGAAAGAAACCAAACATAATCGGATAAACCACTGTCCATTGTTGCAACATTCCAGTCTAATGTTGCCAGATTCCGATCCATTGTTGGAACACCCCAGTCCAATGTTCTCGGATTCTGTTCTATTGTTGAAACATTCCAGTCTAATGTTCTTGGATTATGATCTCTCCTCCCCTTCTCCACCTTGAGCTGCTGATCTCTGTTAGGGCTGTCAATGATGCTCCCGCTCACATTTTGGGATAACACATTGAACAGTGCCCATTTATCGATAAAAGATGGCAACTCGCCACTGGGATAATTAATTCCATGGATACTGACATTAATTACAGACACTGAACAAACAGGCTCAGTTAACCACATCCTTACATAACATTTCATGTCATAATAAAATGCAAAATTTACTCAGTCTCGACAGAATGGATGACGGTGACTGACGGGCGGACTTTAAATTTTTCCTTTATATTAACTTTTTTCCCATGTACGGAGTATTGCCAGAGAACTGCAGGGCTGTATATGCCCCACTCTGTTTATAAAGGAGACAGTGATAAAATAACAAAGCAGTTGCACAAAATGTCTGTTTGGGGAATTTTCTGGATACATTAACTCAAGGGAGAAAGTGAGGCTTGAAGATGCTGGAGACCAGAGTTGAGAATGTGGTGCTGGAATAGCACAGCATGGCAGGCAGCATCAGAGGAGCATCGACATTTCTTGTGTAAGCCCTTCATCAGGAATGAGGCTTGTGGTTCAAGGGAACTGAGAGATAAATGGGAAAGGGATGGGGTTGGGGAAGGTAGCTGATAATGTCATAGGTAGATGAAGTTAGAGTTGGAGGTGATATGTCGGAGAGGAGGGTGGAGCAGAAAGGTGGTAAGGATGATGGACAGGTACAGCAGGTCATGGGGGCGATGCTGATTTGGAAGGTTGGATCTGGGATAAGATGGGGGTAGGGGAAATGTGAAAGCTGGTGAAATCCACATTGATACAATGTGGGTGCAGGGCCCCAAGGCAGAAGATTGTCTCTCTTCCTCCAGACGTCGGGTGGTTAAGGGTTGGCGGGGGAGGAGGTCCTGCATATCCATGGCGGGATGGGAGGGGGCGTTAAAGTGTTCAGCCACGGGGTGATGGGATTGGTTGGTGCGGGTGTTTCTCTGAAGTGTTCCGTACATTGGCGTCCGGTCTCTCCAATGTCAAGCAGACATCAGGAGTAGCGGATACTGGAGGCAACGCCTGTGGCCTTGCAGGGAAAACTCCACAGAATGTGGAAGTACACTTTGGGTTATCGGACGGTGGTGAAGGGGGAGGTGCGGGTCCACTTTTACCAATTCTTGTGGTGGTAGGGGAAGGTGCCAGGAGTTGAGGGTGGGTTGGTGGTTGGCATGGACCTGACAAAGGAGTCACGTTGCGAATGTTCTTTATGGAACGCAGATCAGGGTGGGGAGGGAAATATATCTCTGGTGATGGGGTCTGTTTGTAGGTGGCGCTAATGGGGGAGGATAATGCATTGTATCTGGAGTTTTGGTGGGGTGGAAGGTGAGGAAAAGGGTGTTCTTTCCTTGTTGCATTGCGAGGGGTGCGATTCGAAGGCAGGGGTGCGGGAAGTGGATGAGGTGCTCTGGATGGCATTATCAATCATATTGGAGGGGAAATTGCTGTCGTGAAGAAGGAGGCCATCTGGGGTTTACACTCGATTCAGAGTGTGCTGCTGGAAAAGCCCCGCTAGTACCCGCAGCATCCGAGGAGCAGCAAAATTCGACGTTTTGTGCAGAAACCCTTCATCAGAATTTGGACTTTTTCCAGAAGCATTGATGCTGCTCTTCCTCGGATGCTGTGCTTTTCCAGCACCACACTCTTGACTCTAATCTCCCGCATCTGCAATACTCATTTTCGCCTACACGCTAGGTTCAGCCACTTCTGTAATACTGCCTTTAATTCTTTTCTCACTGCTTTAGGAACGATGTTGTTAAACCTGAAAGCGTGCTGAAAAGATTTCCAAGTATATTGACAGTGTTGTGTAGGGTGGTGGTGGCGAGTGATGTTGTTCTACACGGAGAGTATGAATGGGCTCGGGCTATGTTCCCTGGAGCGTTGGTTCTGATGAGTGACCTTACTGAGATTTATCGCAGGGAATCCCGATGCTCCAGGCTGAGCAATGCCAAAGGCCAGGGAAATAGACAGGACAGTTATTCACATTGAAACTGGACAGCTACACATGGTAGAACAACTTACTGAACGATGGAAGTAGACTGAAGAATGGGACTAGCCGGAGGAGTCAGAATTTGGAGGGTCCAGTGACATGATTGAGAACAATAATAAAGGCATTGTCATATCAACTGAAATGATCAGTTATATCACATTCTCAATCCATTTCACAGAATCAGACGAGACACCATAAACCCAGAGGAGATATGTTTTCAGCATGGAGGACTGCGCAATCCAGGCTAGTGTACTGCTGAACACCACGCTGCAGCCAGTCCACAGTGGAACACTGTGCAGACCTCAGCAGTGCATTGATCTATAACCGCAGATGAGACATGTGTTCAGCAGGGAGCATTGTGCAGACCGGACTGGTGTTCTGTACAACACAACCCACAATCTACCCAGAGTGGAAAGATATGCAGACCACAGCAGTGCATTGATCTATAAACCCAGATGAGACATGTGACCAAGGTGTCGATTTGAGTCCATCATCCCAGTGCATTGTCCAGTAACATTCTGTGAGATCACTGCCCAGCGTAGGAAAACTTGCAACTCATGCTGGAAGTGACAGGATATGCAGCACCCATCCATTTACAGCTCCAAATCTCCATTGTGTCATGACACAGGGGTGCTGTCAGTGTGAACATCACTGCCAGGTAGAGATAGCGGGGCAATCAGTTTAATTATCGTCATCTCGGAGGCGTTTGGGGAACAGACAGAGAGGGGGAGACTGAGAGACAATGTCATGGATGGTTTCGCTCCCAGGTTCCAGAATGCTGAAATGAAGACATTTCAACAGTATCCTGCAACATGCGCCACTGTTTCTAGGAATGATGGGTGAACAGGGTATTGGTGTGAGTTCAGATGATGGAGAGTATTGGATGAGCATTTGTTCTGCAGCTTTGTAACTGGGTGTAGGGTCAGCATAGTCTTCGACTCATTGGGTTGAATCGAACAGTAACTTGTCTCAGTAACATTTTCATTGAGTGTGACGGAAGGATTGTCCATATGAGACTGAGCTAGTGTCCTGGTGCTATCTTATCGAACTCATCTCATTAACTACCCACCCCACCCCATGGTGTCCCTCTCATTTAATGCCAACCCGATTCTCCAACCTATCATGGCTGGAGGTATTCACGAACTCCCACTCAACCCAAGACATTTCGTGATCCCTGACACTGGTGCCATCTTTAAAAGACAATGGGCACACGGTTAATCTTTCTCTGTTTGGAGCTGCCCGACACAGTTTACCCAGAGCATGGCAGATAAGCGGCAATTACACCACGATTTGTCAACAGAGACGTGGAGATCCTGGTGAATGAGTTAATACAGAGGGGACCATTCTCTTCCCAGAGTGGGCCACAATACCAGAACCATCGAGCATGGTCTGAGCTCACCATTCAGCTCAGTGCAGTATCTGTTCTCTGAAGAAATGTCCAGCAATTCAGGACAAGCAGTAATAACCATCCCCACTCTGTCAGGGTAAGGATCACCATATTCTTCCTGCTCCCTCACACTCACTGCATATCTGTTATAGCATCTACCCCCAAATACGGCTCATGCTCCAGCATTCTCACTATTGCAGGGAACAACTCCCACCACCCCCTCCACTCTTTGTCTCTCTCTCTCTCAATGAGTCATAGAGTCATAGAGATGCACAGCATTGAAACAGAACCTTCGGTCCCACCTGTCCATGCCGACCAGATATCCCAAGCCAATCTAGTCTCACCGGTCAGCACCCGGCCCATATCCCTCCAAACCCTTCCTATTCATATACCCATCCAAATGCCTCTTAAATGTTACAATTGTACCAGTCTCCACCACTTCCTCTGGCAGCTCATTCCATGCACGTACCACCCTCTGTGTGAAAAGGTTGCCCCTTTGGTCTCTTTTATATCTTTCCCCTCTCAACCTAAACCTATGCCCTATCGTTCTTGACTCCCCGACTCCGGGAAAAAGACTTTGCCTATTTATCCTAAACATGCCCCTCATAATTTTGTAAACCTCTATAAGGTCACCCCTCAGCCTCCGACATTCCAGGAAAAACAGCCCCAGCCTATTTAGCCTCTCCCTGTTCCTCAAATCCTCCAATTCTGGCAATATTCTTTTCTGAACCCTTTCAAGCTTCACAACATCTTTCCGATAGGAAGGAGACCAGAATTGCACGCAATATTCCAACAGTGGCCTAACCAATGTCCTGTACAGCCGCAACATGTCCTCCCAACTCCTGTACTCAATACTCTGCCCAATAAAGGAAAGCATACAAAACTCCGTCTTCACTATTCTAATAACCTGCGACTAATTTTTCAAGGAGTTATGAACCTGCACTCCAAGGTCTCTTTGTTCAGCAACACTCCCTAGGATCTTACCATTAAGTGTATAAGTCCTGCTAAGATTTGCTTTCCCAAAATGCAGCACCTCGCATTTACCTGAATTAAACTCCATCTGCCACTGCTCAGCCCATTGGCCCATCTGGTTAAAATCCTGCTGTAATCTGAGCTAATCCTCTTGGCTGTCCAATACACCTCCAATTTTTGTGTCATCTGCAAATTTACTAACTGTACCTCTTATGCTCGCATCCAAATCATTTATGTAAATGACCAAAAGTAGAAAGCCCAGCACCAATCCTTGTGGCATTCCACTGGTCACAGGCCTCCAGTCTGAAAAACAACCCTCCACCACCACCCTCTGTCTTCTACCTTTGAGCTAGTTCTCCATGTATTCCATGAGATCTAACCTTACTAATCAGTCTCCCACGGGGAACCTTATCGGACGCCTTACTGGAGTTCATATCGATCACATCTACTGCTCTGTCCTCATCAATCCTCTTTGTTGCTTCTTCAAAAAACTCAACCAAGTTTGTGAGACATGATTTCCAATGCACAAAGCCATGTTGACTATCCCTAATCAGTCCTTGCGTTTCCAAATATATGCACATCCTGTCCCTCAGGATTCCCTCATACAACTTGCCCACCACCGCGGTCAGGCTCACCGGTCTTTAGTTTCCTGGCTTGTCTTTACCACCCTTCTTGAACAGTGGCACTACCAGTCTTCTTGCAGCTCACCTGTGGCTATCGATGATACAAGTACCTCAGCAAGAGGCCCAGCAATCAATTCTCTGGCTTCCCACAGAGTTTTAGGGTACACCTGAGCACGTCCTGGGGATTTATCCATCTTTACCCATTTCAAGGCATCCAGCACTTAATCCTCTGTGATATAGACATTTTGCAATCACCATTTATTTTCCTACTGTCTATATCTTCCATATCCTTTTCCGCAGTAAATACTGATGCAAAATATTTATTAAGTATCTCCAATTTCCTGTGGCTCCACACAAAGGCCGCCTTGCTGATCGTTGAGAGGCCCTATTCTCTACAACTTACTTTCTTTTTTGTCCTTAATATAATTGTAAAACCCTTTGCATTCTCCTTAATTCTACTTGACAAAGCTATCTCATGTCCCCATTTGCCGTCCTGATTTCCCTCTTAAGTATACTTCTACTTATTTTATACTCTACTAAAGATTCACTTGGTCTATCCTGTCTATACCTGACATATGCTTCCTACTTTTTCATAGCCAAACTCTCAATTTCTTTAGTTATCCAGCATTCCCTATACCTACCAGCCTTTCCTTTCCCCCTGACAGGAATATACTTTCGCTGCATTCTATATATCTCATTTCTGAAGGCTTCCCATTTTCCAGCCGTCCCTTTACCTGCGAACATCTGCCTCCAAATTAGCATTCGAAAGTTCTTGCCTAATACTGTCAAAATTGGCCTTTCTCCAATTGAGAACGTCAACTTTTAAATCTGGTCTATCCTTTTCCATCACTATTTTAAAACGAATATAATTATGGTCGCTCTATCTCTTCGTCTGTCTGTCTGTCTGTCTGTCTGTCTCTCTCTCTCTCTCTCTCGCTCTCTCGTTCCACTTTACCCCCGACACTAATAACATTGCCTGGGTATAACACTGTGGACTGACTCCCCGTATCCCCCATCGCCACCTGGACCAGCATTAACAGCAGGATCGCTCTCCCTCCCTCATTCCCTTTCTCCCATTCCAGGAGAAACAGCCTGGAATAGGACAGAAAGGGCCACGCCGGGTGGTGGGGTGCCCAATATCCGCTCCCTCATCCCTCCCCCTGCCATGTGGCGATTACCCTGGTACGAGCCAGAGAGGATCGGGACGCCTCGTGTTGAGATTCTGAAACATCCACGTCCCACCGACCGAGTAAGGAGCAATATTCAGTGAAGGGCGATTCTCAATTTAAACCCACTGCCTATTCCATTCCCCCGGGACAACTTAGAAGCCGTGGCCCTGATGCCATCTCCCTTTTGTATGGAACTGTTACAAATGGAATCCCCACGGTCTCGGTGGGCAGGAGGGTGGGCTCACAACACATCGTAAGGATTCCTGAAGAAGGGCTTATGCCCGAAACATCGATTCTTCTTCTCCTTTGATGCTGCCTGACCTGCTGTGCTTTTGCAACAACACATATTTAATCTCTGATCCCCAGCATCTGCAGTCCTCACTTTCACACAACACATCGTCTCCATTACCTCCCAGGAAGGGAACACGGAAGCTTCCTCCTACACCACCTCTTGTAAACAGCTCAGATACTGAAACTAATCTGATATTTACTGCTCTCCCCACTTCTCCTGACATTGTCAATAATCTGTGCTTATATACACCCAGCGCTCTCTGCTCCTACACCCCCTTCATAATGGTCCAGAATGTTTTATATTGACTTTCAGAGTTATTCATACCAAGGTGCATCATCTCACACTGCTCTCTGCATTGATCCTGATCTGCCATAAACCTGAAAACTACACCAACGTGTCACTGTCCTTTTGGAGTCCCATAGTGTCCTCCACACACTTTATAATACTTCCAGGTTTGGTATCTGCAAACATTGATATTGTCTGCAGTCACACTTCTCACAGAAATACTGACTCACGCACAATTGTGAGCAATTGCAATACTAACACACTCCCTGACAACAGATTTAAATACTGACGCATATCAGACAGAATGATTGAATTACTGACAAGATTACCATGGAGCAAGAGAAATACATTCCATGTCTATTTTTGTTTCTGTGTATTAGTGAGTGTCTATACGCCTCTGTATTAGTGTGTATGTCAATGTGGAGCGAGTCTGGCAGTCTCTATGGTGCTTAAAGTGATGTAATATCCCCCTGACACGAGATCCGAGGAAGGGTCCTTTCATATCTGTCCACAGATGCTGTCAGGCCTGCTGAGCTTTCTGTTATTGTCAGTCTCTGCTGGCCTCCCCACACCACTGTACAGGTGGGGGTGGAGGGTAAAAATCATCATGGATCCAGCTTGGGAGGGACAGAGGGAAAGCAGTAGCTCACAGCACCATCAACACACACACACATGCACACACGCACACAAACACACGCAAAGACACATACACTGACACAGACACATACTCACAGGCACACACATAAACACACAGACACACACTGACACAGACACACACACAGAGACACAGGCACACACACAGATAAACACACAGACACAGACACACACACGCACCCACAGACACACATACGCACTCACAAATACACAGACACCCACCCACAGACACGCACACACACAAATACGCATAAGCACTCACAGAAACAAGCACACACAGACGCAGGCACACACACAAACACACACAGAGTCAGACATAGGCCCACACTCAGGAACA
>NC_057717.1:18319281-18407395 GCF_004010195.1 Chiloscyllium plagiosum
ACACACACCTACACTCACAGACACACAGAGACTTGCACACACACAGAAGAACATACATACACACAGCGGAACACACACAGACATACAGACACATAGGCACACACATTGACACACACACGCGCACACACACACACATCCTATAAAATGCAATGTTTAGTGACTTACCCAATCTTCTTCCTGACCTCTCCGCCCCCATCACCACTCCGGCCTATCACCCTCAACTTGAACACACACACATCCTATAAAATGCAATGTTTAGTGACTTACCCAATCTTCTTCCTGACCTCTCCGCCCCCATCACCACTCCGGCCTATCACCCTCAACTTGACCTCCTTCTACCTATCGCATTTCCAACGTCCCTTCACCAAGTCCCTCCTCCCTACCTTTTATCTTAGCCTGCTGGACCCACTTTCCTCAATCCTGAAGAAGGGCTCATGCCTGAAATGTCGATTCTCCTGCGCCTTGGATGCTGCCTGACCTGCTGTGCTTTTCCAGCAACACATTTTCAGCTACCCTTACAAATAATCTTACATGTAAGAAAGGATTGGAAAGTCCTAAAACACACTAGCAGAGCATGTCATTGTATCACTTTCAGCAAAAGAGGGAGAGGGAGGAAGGGAGGCTTTGAACCCCATTCAATGATTCACCCCAAAACAAAAGAGTTCCCATTGCACATAGATGCAGAAATGGGGATATAAACATGCATATACACACTAATTCAGAAGATACAGAGAGATAGATACACATAGATACACATATAAACACAGACAAATCGACAAGCGCGGATAGAAATATGCAGATACAAACTTGGACATACGAAGACACATGGAACCAGAGAGTTATACAAGGGTTTGAAAACAGACTTATCAGCCCATACACTCAATGTTAACGACAATGTCAAACTAAATCAATCCCACGTTCCTGCGCTTGAACCATATTTTTTCCAGACCTTCTCTTATTCTTGTACTTAATAAAATGTCTTTTAAACATTGTAACTACCCACATCTATCACTTCTGAGGACGTTCATTCCATATACGAACCAAACAATGTGTAATAAAAATGTAATTCATAGGTCCTGATCAGGTATACACAAGAACTCTGTGGGATGTTCGAGAAGTGATTGTTAGAAATCTTGATGAGAAGTTCTTATCATCAGTAGGTGAGGTGCTGGAAGACATGAGGCTGACTACCGTGGTGCCTTTATTTTAAAATCTGGCAAGGAAAAGCCAGGGAACAATGGAGCAGTGAGCATGACATCGGTGGCAAGTTGTTGGAGAGAATCCTAACGACAGGATTTCCATGTATTTGGAAATGCAAGGACTGATAAAAGGAAATCAACATGGCTTTGTGCATGGGAGATCATGCCTGACGAACTGGATTACTTTTTCTTGAGGAAGTAACAAAAAAGTCTATGAATATATATGAATGCACGATGCATTAGAAATAAGATGGATGAGCTTGAGGCTCTTTTGGAAATTGGCAGCTACGATATTGTAGGGATAACAGAGATGTGGCTTCAAGTGGACAGGGCCAGGAAATGAATATTCAAGGCTATACGTGCTATCGTAAGGAGAGACTGACTGGCAGAAGGGGTGGGGTGACCCTGTTGGTAAGGAATGATATTCACTCCCTTGCGCGGGAAGACCTGGAAACAGGGGATGTAGAGTCAGTATGGACAGAGCTGAGAAATTCTAAGGGTAGAAACACCTGTTTGGGAGTTATCTACAGGGCCCCAAACAGTAGTCTGGATGTAGGGTGTAAGTTGAACAAGGAGCTGAAATCGGCCTGTCGCAAAAATATTGCTACAGTTGTCAAGGGGGATTTCAACATGCAGGTAGTCTGAGAGAATCGGGATGGTAAAGGACACCAAGAAAGGGAGTTTGTGGAGTGCCTCCGAGAGGGATTCTTAGAACAGCTTGTGCTGGAGCCTAACAGGGAGGAGGCAATTCTGGATCTGGTGTTGCGCAACGAACCAGATTTGATCAGGGACCTCGAAGTGAAGGAGCCATTAGGAGATAGTGACCACAATACAATAAGCTTTAATCTGCAATTTGAAAGGGAAAAGGTACAATCGATAGTGACAATATTTCCGTTGAATAAAAGGAAGTATTGAGCTAGGGAGGAGCTGGCCAAAGTTCAATGATACAATAGCGTGGGAGGGATGGCGATGGAAAAACAATGGCAGGTATTTCTGTGTATAATTCAGAAGATGCAAGATGAATTCATTCCAAAAAGGAAGAAAGATCCTAAGAGCAGGCAGGGGTGGCCGTGTCTGACGAGGCAAGTTAACAAACATTTCAAATCAAAAGAGAAAAAGTATAACACAGCAAAAATGAGTGTGAAAACGGAGGACTGGGAAGCTTTTAAAGAATAACAGAGGATAACTAAGAAGGAAATACGCAAAGGAAAAAAATGAAGTACGTAGGGAAACTGGCCAAAAAAGTAAAGGAGGAGAGGAAAAGCGGTTTTAGGTATGTGAAATGAGAAAAAAATGGTTAAGACTAAAATTGGGCCCTTGAAGACAGAAACGGGTGGATATATTACGGGGCACAAAGAAATGGCAGAAGAGTTGAATTAGTACTTCAGATCTGTGTTCACTGGGGAAGGCACAAGCAATCTCCCTGAGGTAACAGTGACTGAAGGACCTGAAGGGAATTTATATTTGCCAGGAATTGGTGTTGGAGAGACTGTTAGGTCTGAAGGCTGATACGACCCGGGGCCTGACGGCCTACATCCCAGGGTACTGAAGGAGGCTCTGGAAATCGTGGATGCATTGGTGACCATTTCCAATGTTCTATAGATTCAGGATCAGTTCCTGCGGATTGAAGGGTGGCTAATGTTGTCCCACTTTTTAAGAAAGGAGGGAGAGAGAAATCAGGGAATTATAGACCAGTTAGTCTTACCTCAGTTGTGGCAAAGATGCTGGAGTCAATTATAAAGGATGAAACTACGACACATATGGATAGTAGTCACAGGATAGGTCAGAGTCAGCATGGATTTATGAAGGGGAAACCATGCTTGACTAATCTTCTGGACGTTTTGAGAATGCAACTCTGAAAATGGACACGGGAGATCCACTGGATGTAGTGTACCTGGACGTTCAGAAAACCTTTGACATAGGAGGTAAGTGACCAAAATTAGGGCGCATGGTACTGGGGGCACAGTACTGACTTGGATTGAAAATTGGTTGGCTGACAGGAAACAATGAGTAGTGATAAATGGCTCCATTTCGGAATGGCAGGTGGTGACCAGTGGGGTGACACTGCAGGGATCAGTGCTGGGACCGCAGCTTTTTACAATGTATAGATGATGGCATTAAAAGTAATATTAGAAAATTTGCTGATGACACAAAGCTGGGTGGCAGGGTGAAATGGGAAGAGGATGTTAGGAGATTACAGGGTGACCTGGACAGGCGAGGTGAGTGAACAGATGCATGACAGATGGAGTTTAATGTGGATAAATGTGTGGTTATCCACTTTGGTGGCAAGAACAGGAGGGCAGATTACTACCTAGATGGAGTCAAGTTAGGTAAAGGTGCAATACAACGGTATCTAGGCATTATTTACATCAGTCAATGAAAGTAAGCATGCAGGTACAGCAGGCAGTGAAGAAAGAAAATAGCATGCTGGCCTTCATAAGAAGTGGAATTGAGTACAGAAACAAAGAGGTTCTTCTGCAGCTGTACAGAGCCCTGGTCAGACCGCACCTGGAATATTGTGTGCAGTTTTGGTCTCCACATTTGAGGAAAGCCATTCTGGCTATTGAGGGAGTGCAGCGTAGGTTTATGAGGTCAATTCCCGGAAATGCGAGACTATCTTACGTTGAAAGATTAAAGCTCTGGGCTTGTATACCCTTGAGTTTAGAAGGCTAAGCGGGGATTTGATTGATGCGTATATGATAATTAAAGGAATGGACACTCAGGAGACAGGAAGCATGTTTCTGCTGATGGGTGAGTCCCGAACCAGAGGATACATTTTAAAAATAATGGGTAGGCCATTTAGAACAGAGTTTAGGAGAAACATCTTCACCCAGAGAGTGGTGGGTGTGTGGAATGCTCTGCCCCAGAAGGTTGTGAAGGCCAAGTCTCTGGATAATTTCAAGAAAGACTTGGATAGTGCTCTTAAGGATAGTGGAATCAAGGATTATGGAGATTAGGCAGGAACAGAATACTGATTGAGGATGATCAACCATGATCATAATGAATGGTGGTGCTGCCCCGAAGGGCAGAATGGCCTACTCCTGCACCTGTTGCCTATTGTCTGTTGTCATTGATGAGGGCAGAGCAGCGGACGTGATCTATATTGACTTTAGTAAGGCATTCGACATTGTTCCCCATGGGAGACTGGTTAGCACGGTGAGATATCATGGAATACCAGGAGAACTAGCCATTTGGATATAGAACTGGCTCAAAGGTAGAAGACAGACGGTGGTGGTTTAGAGTTGTTTTTTTTCTGACTGGAGGCCAGAGACCAGTGGTGTGCCACAAAGATTTGTGCTGGTCCCACTGTTGATCATCATTTACATAAATGATATGGATGTGAACACAGGAGATATGGTTAGTAAGTTCATATTTGACACCAAAACTGAAGGTGCAGTGGACAGAGAAAATGATTACCTCAGAGTATAACGAGATCTTGATCAAATGGACCAATGGACTGAGGGGTTGCAGGTGGACTTTAATTTAGATAAATGTGAAGTACTGCATTTTGGAAAGGATAATCAAGGCTTGGGTTATACATTTAACGTTAATTCCTAGGGAGTGTTGATAAACAAAGAGACCTTGGAATGCAGGTTCATAGTACTTTGTAAGCACAGACGCAGGTATACAGGATGGTGAAGAAGGTGTATGATATGCTTGTCGTTGTTGGACAGTTCATTGAATGTAGGAGTTAAAAGGTCATATTGCGGCTCTACAGGACATTGCTTAGGCCACTATTGCATACTTCGTGCAATTATGATCTCACTCTTCGTGGAAGGATGTGTGAAACCTGAAAGAATTTAGAAAAGATTTACAAAGATATTGCCAGGGTTGGATGTTTTGAGATTTATTGAGAGGCTGAATATGTCAAGGTTACTTTCCCTAGAGCATCAGCGGTTGAGAGATGATCATAGAGGTTCATATATTCACAAGTGGAATGGATAGTGTCAATACCAAAGTATTTTCCCCAGGGTAGCACATTCCAAAGCAAGAGGACATAGGTTGAAGGTTAGAGTGGAAAGACTTATAAGAGATCTTAGGAGCAGCGTTTACAAAGAGAGGGTGCTTCATATGTAAAGAGCTGCTAGAGAAAGTTGTAGGGTGGGGGGACAAGTACAACATTTAAAAGGCATCTGGATGGGTACATGAATAGGAAGTGGTTCGGGGGATATGGGCCAAATGCGGGCAAATGGACCCACTTAATGTAGGACATCTGCTCAGTAGGAACGAGTTGGATAGAAGGGTCTGTCTCCATGCTGGACAGCTCTATGACGCTATATCTTCTGTGAAACTTTCTCCTGTCATCTTAAAATTACCCAGAGTCTTGAAACCCACCACCCTAAGGAAAGAACACCTGCCATTCAACACTATCTATACCCGTCATTGTTTTATAAACCTCTATAAGGTTGACAAGGTCTCAACCTCCAACATTGCAGTAGAAAAGGTCCATTCCATCGAGTCTGTCCTTATAACTTAAACACTCCATTCCCAGGAAAAACCTGGTAAATCTTTTCTGAACGATCTCCAATTTAATAACATCCTCAATATGACTGGGTGACCTGAATTGCACACAGTACTCCAGAAGAGACCTCACGAATGTTCAGCACAACCTGAAAATAATGTGCCAGCCCCTGTACTCAAAAGTCTGAGCAATGAAGGCCATCAAGCCTTCATACCCTCCCTGCCGACACATGATGCAAACTTCAAAGAAATATACCAGAACCCTAGATCCCACTGCTCTCCAATGCTACCAATGACCTGACATTTAATTGCGTATAACTTCTCCCTGTTTGTTTTATCAAATTGTGATACCTTGTATTTATCGAAGTTAAACTCCATCTGCCACTCTTCAGCTCAGTGAGTTATAGTACTGGGGAAGCAAGATTGCAAAGTAATCTGCTGCCTTAGATCATTTCGTGGTTTTAAAAAGAGGACAATCACACGTTACAGTCGGGAAAGAGTGATTGGTGTTGCGATCCAGAAAGTATGTGCTTTCTTCGTCACTGGTGTTCAGTGATAAGCATCTGTTCCATATCATTTATGGTGCAGATTTTGTCTGCAGAATGTCTTTCCAACATATTGCAGATGTCAGATAATAGCCACTTAAGGTGGAAACCAAAGCCAAACAATTAAAGATCTTCAGAGTTTATCACGAAGGCAGAGCACATAAACTCAATATCGTACATTTGAGGTGAGTACCTTTCATCAGTTGAAAAATGTAATTCTTTCAACTGTGTAATTCAACAAAGTGAACCAAATGTTAATTAATCCACACCGAACTGAAAGCCCATGCCTCTGAGCTGGTGCTCTGGGTTATATTGCAATACCTGAACTTGTGTGGTAATGTCTATTCTTCTGGACCAGACAGTCTGGATTCAAGTCCCATCTGTCACGGAGGTATGTCACGGTATTTCAATACAGGCTGATGAATAAACACAGAGGTGAGTACTGTTGTAGTTTTAGGGACTATTGGCAAGTGGTGGTAGTTTCCCTACCTCTGAGCCCAAAACTCTAGATTCAAATCCCACAGAAGTGTTCCATAATGTGGCTGAACAAATTAATTAAATGATTTTAGAGTTGTGATGTTTTGGAGAAGGAAGAGGTGTCAGTATTGAATTTCAGAACTTAGGCCCAGGTTGACAGCAAACACAGCCACTCTTGTTTATTGGAGTCACATTTGCACATTCCAGAGATTTATAAAATCATGAAGACCATGGATAGCGTGAATAGTCAGGGTATTTACCCGAGTGCAGGGAAATCCAAAACTACAAGACATAGATTAAAGGTGAGATGGACAAGATTTAAAGAAAACCTAAGAGGGCTATTTTCACACAGAGGGTGGTGCGTGTATGCAAAGAACTTCCATACGTAGTGGTGGAGGCTGTTACAATTACAACATTTAAAAGGCATCTAGATTGGGACATGAATTGGAAAGGTTTAGAGCGATATGGAACAAATGGTGGAAAATGAAATTAAGTTAACTTAATACATCTAGTTGTCACGGATGAGTTGGACAAAAGGGTCTGTTTCTGTGCTGTGCAACTCTTGGAATCATCGATCCAATTTGTAAAGCTCTCTTTGTAATCGTATGTAACCTTCTTCACCTTCCACTATATAACTAATCTTGGTGTCAGCTATAAACTTGCTCACCATGCCTTCTATAATTCTCATCTAAATCAGTGTTATAAATGACAGCCAAAAGTGGATCCTGCACCAATCCCTGTGGAACGCCACTGGTCACTGGCCTCCAGTCCCAAAGACAACCCTCCTCCACCACCCTTTGCCTCCTGCCAATAACCCGAAACGCACACACACACACATACAAATATACAGAGACACATTTCTGTGTTTAAGACAGGGATAGATATATTCTGATTGTTAAGCAGAGCAAGGGTTGCAGTGAAAATGTGGGAGAATTTTGTTGAGACACATGTCAGCCATGATCGAACAGCAGATCAGGCTCGATGGACCAAACACTATATTTCTGCACCAATGTCATATGCTCTATGGTTTACACTGTCTGAAATGTCGACCCAAAAGAGCAGTGGAGGCTGAATTTGATAAAACTTTACTGAACAGAGTAAATGGGAATGTGGGATAGGTTTGAGGGCTGAATGGTCTATGTATTTCCTATTCGTTGTGCCTTCATTTTTAAAAAAGAGAAGCTGACTGTGAGGTTCATACACTTTTAAATTTAGATGCTCTACCACTTAATATTGAGATAAGGAGGTTCCTATCGCCTTAGGGAAGAGTTGCTTGTGGTATTCACGAACCCAGGGAAGAGTGAGGACTGAGCCGTAGTGTCATAGAGTCATAGAGATGTACAGCACGGAAACAGACCCTTCGGTCCATCTCATCCATGCCGACCAGATATCCCAACCCAATCTATTCCCACCTGCCAGCACCTGGCTTATATACCTCCAAACCTCTACTATTCATATAGCCATTCAATGCCTTTTAAATGTTGCGATTGTACCAGACTCCATCACTTCCTCTGGCAGCTCAATCCATACAAGTACCGCCCTCTGTTTGGAAAAAGTTGCCGTTTAGGTCTCTTTTCCATTTTTCTCCTCTCACCCTATAACTATGACCTCCTGTACTGGACTCCACCACGGAGGAAAAGACTTTGTCTATTTACCCTATCCATGCCCCTCATGATTTTGTAAACCTCCATAAGGTCACCCCTCAGCCTCCGATGCTCCAGGGGAAACAGCCCTAGCGTATTTAACCTCTCCCTATAGCTCTAATCCTCCAACCATGGCAGCATCCTTGTAAATCTTTTCTGAACCCTTTCAAGTTTCAAAACATCCTTTTCGATAGGAAGGAGATAGGATTCCACGCAATATTCTAACAATGGCCTAACAAATGTCCTGTTCACCTGCAACATGACCTCCCAACTCCTGGACTCAATACTCTGGCAAATAAAGGAAAGCATACCAAACGCCTTCTAATCTATCCTATCTACCTGCGACTCCACTTTCAAGGAGCTATTAACCTGCACTCCAATGTCTCTTTGCTCAGCAACACTCCCGAGAATCTTACCATTAAGTGTGTAAGTCCTGCCAAGATTTGCTTTCTCAAAATGCAGCACCCCACATTAATCTAAATAAAACTCAATCTTCCACTTCTCAGACCATTGGCCCAACAGATCAAGATCTCATTGTTATCTGAGATAACCTTCTTCGCTGTCCACTACATCTCCAATTTTGATGTCATCTGCAAACTTACTAACTATTCGTCGTATTCTCACATCCAAATCAGTTATGTAAATGACGAAAAGTAGTGTGTATGGGGGGGGTGTCATTGAAGTTATTCAAGGCTCACCTTGACTGACCTTTGTTGGACAGGGGAGTCAGTGTTTATTGGGAATAGACAGGAAAGGGCTTTTCAGCCGCAAACAGACCAGTCATGATCTGTATAAAATGAGCAGCTGTCTGGAGCTCCTATCTCATGTTGTTCTCTCACTACACGCGTTGAGGCTGTAACAGAGGGAGAGGAAAACCCCATTCAGCCAGTCAGTATCACTGCAATGAGGTAGGAGGAACCCCATTCTGCCCCTCTAAGGAGATACACAGGAATTGAATGAAGGATTCAGTCACAGTGCAATAGAGATATATATCAACCAACTCATCCTTGTCATCCAGATGCCTTCATTTGCCATCATTTTGCCCATATCTCTCTGAATCATTCGTTCCATAAACCCATACGCTGTGTGAACAGGTTGCCCCTTATATCCCTTATATGTCTTGCCCCTCTCACCTTAAAACTATGCCGTGTAGTTCTGGACTCCCTTACCCAAGGGAAAAGACCTTGCTTGTTTGTCCTATCAATGCCCCTCGTAATTTTATAAACCTCTGTAAGGTCACTTCTCAAAGAGCATGGTTTATTTTAATGTGTAGTGACTGCGGCAATTATTCAACACAGCAGCAATAACCATCAATGAAATTAATGATGAAGATTATTGGTTCTGTTGTGAAGGGGACACATATTAATCAGGCTATAGGAAATATCCCCCTCCTCAATGTCTAAAGCTCAAAATTGAGCACATTACTGATATTCTAGAAAGACAGTATGTTTGACCGGGTAGCGATCTCCCCAAATGTTAGTCGATATTCTGTGCTCATCTTTTAAACTCTCAGGATCAGAAACATTTATAGTACGAACTCCACCTGATTATCTGACAACAAATGGCCGGAAGGAGGATCACTGAGATCAGAAATAAATCGACAACCAGCTACACAGCATAGCAGGAAGCCATGCAACATTTCTAGGCTGCTACACAGGAACAGGGAGTCCTGGCCAGCTACCAGAAAATAGAGAATAGAGATAATTACTTATTATCAGGTTGGAAAGCTGTCACTAGTAAAATTCCTCGGGGATCAGTGTGAGTTTATCAACGGTTTACAATCGAGAATAATGATTTGGATGATGGGACTGAATGGATTGGGGCTCAATTTGCCCACACACTAGGATTGTGATTTAATAGGATGTCAAGTGGAGACACAGTGTCTGCAATGGGATACAGACACAGGGAGGTCGTGAGCAAACCCTCATCAAAGAAAAATGTACAATTTGAGTGATGTGAAGTTTGTGTTATGGACGAAGCATGAAACAGCAGTAAATTATGTAACTGGAGGCAGAATGCAGAACTCGGTGGTACAAGGGATTGGCATATCCTGGTACATAAATCACAACAAGTTAGTCTGGAGATGCAGCACGTGATTTGGAAAATAAATGAAGTGATACCTTTTTCTTGATAAAGAGTATAGTGTCGGATCTTAAGGATGTTTTACTGCATCTGTACATTCTGATATTGAGATGGCATCTGATGTACTGGGTGAGGTTGTAAATCCACTGAAGTGAAAACAAATTGCTTTTGAAATGTTTCAAAGATGTTTCTCTTCACTCGTTCTTGCAATGAAGGCATTATGTTATGAACGATTCGGAGTTTAGACCTGAGAATGAGAAATGTTCTTATTGACCATATACGATTTTCAGCTGGTGATGGATATTTTACCTTCTATGGGAGAATAAGACTGGGGAGCTAATTTAAAAATAAGTTGCATTCAGTGAAATTCAGATATTGTTAATATATTACAAGTTGTATTATAAAAGTATACGGGAACATATAAACACATCTTCAAATCTAGTGGCGCTATTTGTTCTGAAAGAAATGGCTGGATGTCCAACAGCAGGAATGAAGTACCTACATGGAGCAGGGAATGCGATGGAGTCGTACAGTAGAGGCACTGTTCAAATAGACTTCATTTGGTCCAGTTTGGGGCCGGATAACGTCATTGTGTGCTTCAGCTCAGGGAGGGAGAAAATGCAACATTCATGAGAAGGAACAGCCTGTTGCTCTCTCTCTCTCTCTATGTTCCTCTTCCCAGCAATGTGTGAGAGCTGAAACCTCCTCAGTCATCTTTACCACTCATGGAGGATTCCTGTCGAGGATTCACTGGAATCGCCCCACTGCCTGAAGTAAAGGGAAGTCAGCTAATTCCACCTGTACCAGGAAGTAATCCCATTGCCAGTAGTTTGTAAGAGCAGAATAGCTATATAAGCAGAATGATATTTGGAACAATCACTAATGTTTCCTTTCGTCATGAGTTCAATTAATATTTGGGCACAGTTCTTTCAAGTTAACGTTCTGCAGAGATTATATTTTTCAGCTTGTCATCAAACCTGTGCATGTGTTCGTATTTTTAGAGAGATTTTCTATATTCAAACCGTTTGCTATTCATCTTTTTGCCGTGTTTGAGTAACTTTGTTTCGGTCATAAACTTGTTAATTTTAGCAGACGAAAGAATCCTGCCCTGACTTGTTCCTAACCCTCGCACTTTCTGAGACCAACATTGTTGGTCATATCACCAACTGGTTAAATTAACATTTGCAGTGAGCAGCGGAAGTGTGGGACGAGGAAGTGGAATAATTTCCTGAACTATAGATCAATGAGCCTGACGTCATTGATGTCCATGTTGTTGGAAAACATTGAGAGGGTCAGGATTTACATGTTTTTGCAGATGTAACACCAGATGAAGGATAGTCAACATGGCTTCGTGCATGGGATATCATTTCTAACAAAGTTGTTTGCATTTTGTGAAGAGATGACAAAGAAGATTGGTGATGGCAGTGTGGTAGACGCTGTCCATAAATACTTCAGCAAGGCATTCGACAAGATTCCGCATGGCAGACAAGTTAGTAAGGTTAGATCATAACTAGATCAAAGATAAGATAGCCAAATGACTACAAAATTAGTGTGAAGCTAGGAGACAGAGGGTGGTAGAGGACTGCTTTTCAGACAGGAGGCATATGACCAGTGATGTGCCTCAAGGAGTAGTGCTGAATCCATTGCTTTTCATTATTTATATAAATGATTTGAATGTTCATAATGAATCCGCCTGTTCATTATGTTGACAGATGACATTAAAATTGGAGGTGCAGTGGCCAGCAAAGTTTACGTCAGAGTACAATGGGACCTCGATCAGATGGGCTAATGGACCAAGGAGTGACAGATGGAATTAAATTTAGATAAATGTGAAGTGTTGCATTTTGGTAAGGTAAAAAGGGCAGGACATATACAATTAATGGTGAGGTCCTGGGGAATGTTGTTGAACAAAAATGTGCAGGCTCATAGATCCCTGGAAGTGGTGTCACAGGTAGACAGGGGGGTGAAGAAGGGGTTTGATATGCTTGCCTTTATTGATCAGTTCATTGAGTATGTGAGCTGAGAGATCATGTTGCAACTGGGCAGGATGTTGGTGAGGCCAGATTTAGAATACTGTGTTTAATTCACTTCGCTCTGCTACAGGCAGGATGCTGTCAAACCTGAGAAGGTGCAGAAAAGATTTGCAAGGATATTGCCGGACATGGAGGGATTAGGCAACAGGGAGAGGCTGGAAAGACTGGGGTTTGTTTACTCTGGAGCATCGGAGGCTGAGACGTGGCATTATAAAGATTTATAAAATCATGAAGAAAATGGATAATTCGGATAGCCAGGGTCTTTTTGTTCCAGGATAGGGGAGTTCAAAACTATCGGACAAAAGCTAAAGCTGAGAGGAGAAAGATAGTAAAGCGACAATATTTTCATGGAGATTGTGTGTGTGTATGGAATGAGCTCTCAAAGAAAGTGATGGAGGCTGGTACAGTTACAACACTTAATAGGCATCTGGATATGCATATTGATAGGAAGGATATAGAGGAATTTGGGCCTAATGCTGGCAAATGGGACTAGATCAGACTGGGGTGTCTGACTTATGTGGACAGTTTTCCGTGCTGTATGAGAGATGAGGAGAAACTCTAAAATGACCTTTTGGGTGGAAAGTCTCTTCTCCAGAGGTATGTGATGCCTGTTTGCTCACATTTATCCAAAGCTGAGTTAGTTAAATATTTGACACAGAAGTGAGTCACACATAATGGGATGCAGACAGGAAAGTGGGGCTGAGAACATAACCTGATTCGCCACAATCTTAGAGCCTGGTGGAGAAGGTTAATAGTGTATATGATCTAACCCTGCTCCTGTTCTGATGTTCCATTCAGACCATCCAACCTGCTAGACAGGAACAGTTGGAGGCCACTTACTGCTATAGCTCCTCAGACTCTCTAGAATAGAGAATTCCTGACATTCACTACCTTTGTTTGAAGAAATCACTGCCTGCTCCTACACCATGACCTATCAACATGAGTGATAGAATACAATGGCCTACCAAAGAGTGACTGACACTTATATCAAGGCAGAATTTAATTGAAGATGACATCAAGGCGCCTGAGTAAAATTGCACTTCATCAGAATCCATTGCAAACTCTCCAGTCATTCACAGCACAATGGAACATGTTTATCATCTCAGCCGTGCAACATCTCTGCAGGACATGCTCAGGGTAGCTACCTCAGCCCAGGCAAACCCAGTTTTTCAGCAAGGATTCCCTGCTGTGAGAAAGCATCTCATTGAGTCCACATCGATCAGAAGTGGGGATATTTACTATACGTTACACGATATTCAGAAAGCTTCGCCATCCCTGACCTGCTGATGCTGTCTGTGTCCATGTGCAACAAGACTGAGACAATGTTCAAGCCTGTGCTGCTAAACCGTCGGCAACATTCATGAAATCGCGCTGCACGTTTCCACAGTAAATGGAGGAGTTCACTGAGTACCTCAATCTGGCTTCACAGGAATATGGGAAAGTCATTCAGCCCATCAAAAGTACTGGGGAAGAAGAGGGACAGCCCATTCAGTCCCTTCTGCCGTTACACCGGAAGACAAGGAGTCTCCTCACGCCCACACATCACTTACAGGGGTCAGAAAGTGACCATTTCACACCTGGAGTCAGTTACAAAGGAAGAGGTCATTCAGCTTCTCAAGTCAAAAACACAGGAAGAGGAAGGTGTCAGAGATGCTCCAACATAACAAACAAATGGATCAGGAAGTGCACAGATGGAATGTTCCATAGGATTCCTCGTGACTTCATTACTCATAGTACATCCGTGTTATGTTAGCATGGTTTTCTGGCAGTGGGACTGAAACGATTTTTAAACCATTTTCAAAGGCATCTTCCATCGCTGAGAGAGCAGACCTGCATCCGATCTGAAAGTCAGAAGCTGTTGGAGCATAGCTAACTGTTTCAGAATGAAGGTATCGTGGCTGCTCGCAGGATTGTGAACAATGTAACGTTGAGTGGAGGGTCTCACAGTAACTGTGTATTACAGTGTTCAGAGTTCATTCAGAGCCTGTACCTCTCTGTTAATAGAAATGAGGTCTCTGCACAGGCACATAAACTATTGGGAATCGAGCATCCTATGGAAAGTATGGAATTCCCCACCTTAACAGCGGCTGTTTGGGGCATAATGAGTGTCCGTCCATAACCATCAAGTTTGAACTTCGTATTCTCTCACAGTGCTACAAGTTAAACACATACTTACTACACTCTCTCCTGATGGTACCATCATGCCAGTGTTCAATGTGGTGAGATTCCTTTGCACTGTCACTGTGACGTGGAGATCATTATTTATAAAGCAGACTCAGTCTGTACACAATATCCAAAATACTCTTTCAACAAAGCACAACCATTGAGTAAGGTATATGTACTGTGGTACTTCAAGTATTTTGCATGAAAGACCAGATATCATTTTCAGTGATGATTACTTCTGGCCCATCCAAATTCTGTTAGTGACTTATAACCAAGGACATCCAAGTCCTTTTGAACGACAGCACTTCACAACCTCTCACCATTTAATAAACTTAAATGAGAATCATTACATTTGTTGTTCCCATCTGATTCATGTTGAAGAGGGTGAAGACATGACTGCCAAGCTGGTTCAGTGAACTACGTGCTTGATGTGGGAGGTCAACGTCTCTGGTGTGTCTGGCTCATATAAGTGTGGAAAGTGTGTGCATGTTCAGCTACTGACCGAGCATATTGCAGCGCTGATGAAAGAACTCGAGGACCTTAGGCTCACTCGAGATAAAGAGATCTTTCTGGACAAGACCTTTAGCGAAGTTATTACACCGACCATACCAGAAGAGAGCAGAAGAGAGCAGACGATGAGGAAGGCAGAGAGGAGACGCGGGGTGCAAGAGATCCCGGGGTAAGTACCTGTCAGGAACATGTTGAATCTTTTGGAAATAGTAGAGACAGATGACACTTCCAGTCCGCTAGGCGGCCAGGTCTTTCAATGAAAGGTTGGCGTGGAGGCAGAGTGGAAGAGTCGGACATCACGCAGAGCCGTGGTAATAGGGGACTCCATAGTGAGAGGAACTAACCGGGGCTTTTGTGGCAGTAGGCGGAACTTAAGTATGGTGTGTTGTTTTCCTGGTGCCAGGGTTAAAGACATCACAGACAGAGTGCAGGAAATCCTCAAGGACGAAGGTGAAGAGCCAAACGTGGTGGTACATGGCGGCACAAATGATGTCGGGAAGAAGAGGAGGAACATACTACAGTGGGACTTCGGAGAACTAGGAAGAAGACTGAAAAGTAAGACATCCAGGGTGGTTATCTCCGGTTTCCTTCCAGTTCTTTGGGCTGGTGAGGCCAGAAACAGGGAGATAATGGACTTCAACGTGTGGGTGGGGAACTGGTGCAGGAAGCAAGGATTTAAATTCTTGGACCACTGGGGTGGGTTTTGTGGTAAGCATAAATTATACAAGAGAGAGAGATGGTTTGCACCTGAATAGGTTGGGGACCAGCATTCTGGCAGGCAGGTTTGCTACTGCAAAACAGCTGCGTTTAAACTAAGTAGCGGGGGGAGGGGACAAACTGGATGTTTAAGAAGAAAATTGAAAGGAAAGTTAGAACAAGGGAAGTCAAGAAAGACAACTGTATCAATGAAGCAGAAAACTCAAAAAGGGATCATGCTGTAAGTTTGAGTGAAATAGGAGTTGATGGGAAGGGTGAGGGCAGTAACAAATTAATAATACTATACATGAATGCACGAAGCATTACAAATAAGATGGATGAGCTTGAGGCTTTTTTGGAAATTGGCACATACGATATTGTGGGGATAACTGAGACGTGGCTTCAAGTGGACAGGGCCTGGGAAACGAATATTCAAGGCTATATGTGCTATCGTAAGGACAGACCAATGGGCAGAGAGGGTAGGGTGGCCATGCTGGCAAGAGATGATATTCAGTCCCTTGCGTGGGGGAACCTAGTATCGGGGGATGTAGATATAGCATGGACAGAGGTGAGAAATTCTAAGGGTCGAAATACCCACATGGGAGTTATTGACAATATTTCAAGTGAATAAAGGGAATTATAGAGCTATGAGGAGCTGGCCAAAGTTCAATTATGCAATACATTTGCAGGGATGACAGTGGAGGAACAATGGCGGATATTTCTGGGTATAATGCAGAAGATGCAGGATCATTTCATTCCAGAAAAAAAGAAACATCCTAAGAGGAGGCAGGGTTGGCCATGGCTGACGAGGGAAGTTAAGAAACATATAAAGTTAAAAGAGAAAAAGTATAACATAGCAAAGATAAGTGGGAAAATGGAGGACTGGGAAGTTTTTAAAGAACAACAGAGGATTACTAAGAAGGAAATAGCAGAGAAAGAAAAATGAGGATAGTAAAAGATTTCTTAAGGTATGTGAATGGCAAAAAATGGTTAAGACTAAAAGTGGGCACTTGAAGACAGAAACAGGGGAATATATTACGGTGAACAAAGAACTAACAGAAGAATTGAATTGGTACTTCAGATCTGTGTTCACTGGGGAAGACACAAGCAATCTCCCAGAGGTAAAAGTGAATGAAGGACTTGAACTGAAGAGAATTTATATTTGCCAGGAATTGGTGTTGGAGAGAGTGTTAGGTCTGAAGGTTGATAAGTCTCCGGGGCCTGATGGTCTACATCCCAGGGTACTGAAAGAGGTGGCTCGAGAAATCGTGGTTGCATTGGTGATTATTTTCCAGAGTTTGATAGATTCAGGATCAGTTCCTGCGGATTGGTGGGTGGCAAATGCTGTACCACATTTTAAGAAAGGTAGAAGAGAGAAAACAGGAAATTACAGACCAGTTAGTCTGACCTCAGCGGTGGCAAAGATGCTGGAGTCTATTATAAAGGATGACATTACGACACACCTGGATAGTAGTAACAGGATAAGTCAGAGTAAGCATGGATTTATGAAGGGTAAATCATGCTTGACTTATCTTCTGGATTTTTTTGAGGATGTAACTCTGAAGATGGACGAGGGAGATCCAGTGGATGTAGTGTACTTGGACTTTCAGAAAACTTTGGTTAAAGACTCATATAGGACGTTAGTGAGCAAACGTAGGGCGCATGGTATTAGGGGCAAAGTACTAACTTGGATTGAAAGTTGGTTGGCTGACAAGAAATAAAGGGTAATGATAAATGGCTCCATTTTAGAATGGCAGGCAGTGACCAGTGGGTACCGCAGGGATCAGTGCTGGGACCGCAGCTTTTTACAATACATATTGATGATATAGAAGATGGTATTAGTAATAACATTAGCATATTTGCTGCTGACACTAAGCTGGGTGGCAGGGTGAAATGTGAGAAGGATGTTTGGAGATTACAGGGTGACCTGGACAGGTTAGGTGAGTGGTCAGATGCATGGCAGATGCAGTTTAATGTGGATAAATGTATGGTTATCCACTTTTATGGCAAGAACAGGAAGGCAGAGTATTACCTAAGTGGAATCATGTTAGATAAAGGGGCAGTACAAAGAGATCTGGGTGTTTTTGTACACCAGTCAATGAAGGTAAGCATGCAGGTACAGCAGGTAGTGAAGAGGGCTAATAGCATGCTGGCCTTCAAATCAAAAGGGATTGAGTATAGAAGCCAAGAGGTTCTTCTGCAGCTGTACAGGGCTTGGTGAGACCACACTTGGAGTATTGTGTGCATTTCTGGTCTCCAAATTTGAGGAAAGACATTCTGCCTATTGAGGGAGTACAGTGTAGGTTCACGACGTCAATTCCTGGAATGGCGGGACTAACTTATGCTGAAAGACTGGAGCGACTGGGCTTGTGTACCTTTGAGTTTAGAGGACTGAGAGGGGATCTGATTGAGACATATCAGGTTATTAAAGGATTGGACACTCTGGATGCAGGAAACATGTTTCCGCTGATGGGTGAGTGCCGAACCAGAGGACACAGCTTAAAAATACGGGTTAGACTATTTGGGACAGAGATGAGAAGAAACGTCTTCACCCAGAGAGTGGTGTCAGTATGGAATGCTCTGCCCCAGAGGGCAGTGGAGGCCCAGTCTATGGATTCATGTAAGAAAGAGTTGGATAGAGGTCTCAAGGATAGTGAATCAAGGGTTATGGAGATAAGGCAGAAACAGGATACGGATTAAGGATGATCAGCCATTATCATATTGAATGGTGGTGCAGGCTCGAAGGGCAGGATGGCCTACTCCTGCACCTATTGTCTATTATCTATTGTCCATTATCTATATCTTGTGAATAGTTATTGCCCAAGCACTGATCCTTCTGATACCCCACAAGCCTTCCACCCAGAGAAAAACACTACTCTCTTCATTTTGTCCATTATCCAATTCTTAATCCATTCTGTGTGTTCGACCCCTACCAACCCATAGACGCTAACAATCCCCACTCACTAGTATTCAACCATATCAAACTTTTTTCTGAAAATTTAAAAACTCCATGCCCAATGGTTGTCAATTGTCGATGTCACAAGGGACAATCTCCACAACTACAGCAGGTTTATCAAAGATCATTTCCCTTTCCTGAATCTAGGCCGAATGTAATCATATCATTACTTTCAAAGTGTCTAGTTGTCACATTCCTTATAAAAGGTTACAATGATTTTTTCTCACAGCTGACATCAAGCTATTTCGTTTTCTCTTTGCCCTCTCCGTCCTGTTTTAAATATTTAGGGGAACACAGCCGCTTTCCAGTCTGCAGGGCCCCTTGAGAATCTAATCAGCTTGGAAAAATAATCAATAATTCTTTCAGTAGCTCTGTTGCCACCTCCTCAATACTCTAGGATGTCGCTCATCAGATCCAGCAACATACTAAACTTCAATTCAAATAGATTTTCACAGACATACTCTTCATTAAATTTAATTTCGTACATCCCCTATTTTTCACCAGGGCCCCTCTTCACTAGTATTTCTGGAAGTTAATTTCTACACCTTCCTCCGTGGAGACAGAATCAATGTATTCATCTCAGCAGGCAGATTACTTCAACCAGCTAATGTTATTTCGGAGGACTGCACTCCAGATATGTCACTAACACGTGCCTTTTAATTTTCAGAATCAATTTTCATAATTTTCAGAATTAATTTCCAGAATCAACCCAATACACTTCATGGTGATGTATATGTCACCCACTCTTACCTGGAAAGTTCCAAAATCAATCCAGTTCACTTCATGGTGAGTGTCAGCACAGTCCTTTCCCTGCTGTGAGTTTACAGGCTATATTGTAGGAGGGAAAACAGCTCAGTGACCACCTCATTTTTGAAAGAAGCTGGTTTCACATTTTACACTTGGAATGGGCCCAGCTTAGACAAATGTTCCTGGAAATCACTGGGAGGATCATGCAGTGCCCTGCGCCTCCCTGTGTGCAGAGTTTCCCTTCTGTGTAGTTGGATTTTATTTCTTTACGATGGAACCAGAACACTGCAAATGCAGTGCTCATATCTCGTCCAGAGTGAGATCACCTTACCATTGGGTCTCTCTGAATGGACGCGGCAGCTGATAACATAAACCCGAGAAAAGCGTCCACAGAACCTCCGTTTATTCTGTAATGACAGAAGTCAAATCCACCCACACACGGTGCACCCATTCAGTGTTGAAAATGTTTCTGTTCTTAGCAGAAAAAAAGTTACATCTCTGCACAGTCCTACAGTTACAGTTCCCTTCTTCAAAAATATCAGTTGGCAATGTAACATTCCGTTTCTTTGTATCTGAGCAACTATAAATGCAGCACCAGCATTGCCTATGGAGTTGATCATCACAGAGGAGAAAGACAGAGGGAATATAACTCAATGTAATCGGGAACACATCGAAATTGACCTGATATTCAGGAATATGGGAAAAGGGAAAATTTCAAAATAAGCTCCCATTTTAGTTTCATTCTGGTTCATTATCAGCAGTCTCTGTGTTTGCTTTTTATTTCTCTCTCTCTCTTTTTCTCTTTCTCGCTGGACATTTCTACATCCACTAAACTCACCTCCCCTTCACTCATCCGACCATCACTGATATAAATAATATTATTTCCCATTTGCTTTCAGTTGTGATATTGGGTCACTAGATTCGAAACTTTATCTGTTTTCCTCTTGACAGCGGCTGCCAAACTTGCTGTGATTTTCAGACACTGGAGAATTTTATTTCGGATCTCCATCATCCACAGTTCCTTGGTTTATTTCATCTTTAATGCTGTCATTTCACAGGATGGCAGCATCACTGGTAAGGGCAGCGTTTGTTATCCGTCACTAATTGCCGTTGACTGCGAGACCATTTGTCAAGACAATATGGAGCCAATCTTTTTTGTCACACTTAGTTTCTTTACCAAAGGCTATCAGTAAAATAATAAAAGAAATCCTAATCTTTTATGGTTGTCGTTTGTAAAATGAGATTTCATTCCAATTGTTGCCATTCGAATTTAACTTCTGTCATCGGCTGTGGAAGGATTTGAAACAATGCATTTAAAGTCATAACTTGTGCCTTTGAATTACATGGCCAGTGGCCTTATTACTCTGATATGAGGTCCCTATTATGAAATAGGTGGAGTGACAAGAACAAGTTTGTGGTCAAAATATTTGTAACTGCAAGAGTGGTCAGAAAAGAAGTGGAGCCATAAAATCAGAAGTTAACAAGGGGGCAGATGATGGCTAATTCAGCAAAAGCATTGAGGCAGAGGTGGAGACTGGGGATGTTATAGTGTTAGGTGTAGGCAGGTTTGATGGCAGAGAGAATATAGGGACTTAAAACAGTTCAGGACAAACGGAAAACTCAAGGATAAGAACAGTCTTGTTCCTTCTTAGATGTTTATGAGTGAGGAGTCTGAAATTAATGGAAATGAAGTGGAGTTTGTGACTGAAACTGAAGATAGCAGATTATGTATTTGTTAAATATAAATAACAGAAATAGCAATAACCTTCACCATCGTTTACTGAATTGACAGAGATAGGCTTACCAGGAACACCAACAATGGCGAGGATGGGATAGTAACCTGCTTGAGTAATCATCAATATGGCTCGTATCCGCAACTCTAACCATGGCCAATCTCGAGAAAGTTAATAAAGACCATCAGATAAACTCCTGCCTATTGTTGTAACATTCCAGTCGAATGTTCTCAGATTCTGAGCCATTGTTGGGACATTCCAGTCTGTTGTTCTAAGATTCTGTTCCTCTCCCTCTCTCTGTAGCTGCTGAGCACAATCATCTTGAGGATGACGTTGCCGCTGATACTATGGCATAACAGGTTGAATGAAGCCCCTTACTAATAGAAGAGGGAAACCCTGTAATGACACATATAGGATCCATGGAGGCTGACAACAATCACAGTCACAAACAGCTCCAGTAAACCCGTTTCACTACAACCCTCATATGTCAACACAATACTTGGTCTGTTCGGGATTTTGACATCGCTGACTATTGGGTTAATAGCATATCTCCAATTATAAAGTTAGAGGTGAGGAAGAGTGATGATGCTTTCTATTCACTAGCTCGATGATCGTACTGTGTTTTGGAAGGCTGGGAATTGCTGGGCTCCGAAGGCCGGCTGTGTCTGATCACCAGGCCTGCTGCATCCTTTCGTTTTATTTATTTATATTTAACTTTGACATTTATCTTACCGTAATTTAACGGCATAGGTGAGGTTAGGCATTTTTGAGCGGCTCCTACAGTGGCATAGACGGTGTAGATACAGTCCATTCCTTGTGGTCCTGTGGAGTGATGGCCAAACTCTCAAGGAACCAGAATTCTTAGTTTTACCTTTCACAAGTTATTGCTGGGGTCGCAGCAGGGTTGGAAGGGTGGAAATCTTTCCTGGCTGTTACACACTCTCTCTGAGATTTCTCTTAGAATTGGCTTTTGAAGTTCTTTCTTCCTGGATTGGAGACCTGCATGTGAGTCGATCTGCTTCCTGAATTTGTTTTTTGACAAGTGTATGCATATGGGATGTTACTAGATTGGAGCAGTTACTGTAGAGTTGTTAAATAACCTATAATTATTTTAGGTTTTCCAGTAGAATAACGTTTTTTTCCAAGTTCCTCTTGTTGTTGTTGTATTCTGTCTACAGTGTTTGAATAGATTGTGTTTTGCTTAAAGTCAAGTATTTTGACCAAACGAGTTCTATCTCAAACAGAGCACCTCACATTTACCTTTAAAATAAGAAAGTGTGCGGGTCGAGACTACCTTCATCATGTATTGTGAGGGGCGGTCTGCTCGGCTCCATAACAAAAAGGAAAGATTTTAACGTTTTAATTGGTGAATTACTTAATGGACAACATGTTGCAGAAATATGCGGTTTGACAGCGGATTGCACTGAGGTGGAGGAGTGATAGCTCTATCAGGAATTACATTATATACACAATCCACCTCACAGATCCAGCTCAGACACGTGTAAGCCCAGATGAGATATCGCTCAGCATGGTGCACTGTGCAGACCAGGCTCAGTACAACCCAGCAATCTGTCCAGGATGGACCACTGTGCAGACCAGGCTCAGTATAACCCAGCAATTAGGGGAAAGTGAGGACTGCAGATGTTGGAGATCAGAGCTTAAAAATGCGTTGCTGGAAAAGCGTAGCTGATCAGGCAGCATCAAAGGAAAAGGAGAATCGGCGTTTCGGGCATAAGCCCTTCTTCAGGCTCAGTAGAATCTAGCAATCTGTCCAGGATGGAATACTCTGCCAACCAGACTCAGTACATTCCAGCAATCTGTCCAGGATGGAGCACTGCCCAGAACAGGCTCAGTACAATCCAGCAATCTATCCAGGATGGAGAATTCTGCAGGTCTCACCGGTCCACACCGGTCCATCTGTCCAACATAGGGAGCAGTGCAGATCACATTGGTGCATTGATTCAGAAACCCAGACAAAACGTTCTGTCCAGCATGGGATGATATGCAGCCCATACCAATATATGCTGTATAAACGGGAACAAAGAATCTGTTCAGTATGTGGAGCTCCGCAGTGAAGAGCAGTGAATTGATCTGTAAACCTGAGCAGTTACCCTCCCAGCATGTAGAGCTGTGGACACCACTCCAGTACATTGCTCAGTAACACTGTGTTAGATCTCTGCCAAGTGTGTGGAAACTTGCAGCCCATGCAGGAAGTGACAGGATGTGAATCTCCCATCCATTTACAGCTCCATATCTCTATTGTACCACGACAAGGGGGTGCTATGGGTGTGAAAAGCACTGCCAAAGAGAGATGGTGTGGGAATCAGTTTAAATGCCAACAAACAAAAGGATTTGGGGGGAAAACGAGAAAGGAAGGTTGAGAGACAATTTCATGGAAGGTCACAGATTTCAGAATGCTGAAATGAAGATATTTCTACAGAGTCCTGCAACGTGAGACAGTAGTTCCCAGGAATGATGGGTGAATGGAATATTGGTGTAAGTTCAGATGATGGATTTTTGGAAGAGCATTTGTTCTGCAGCTTTGTAACCGTGAGTGGGCACAGCAGAGTCTATGATTCGTTGGGCTGCATGTAACAACAATTTATCTCAGTGACATTTCTATTGAATGTGACAGAGGGATTGTCTGCACGAAGTCGAGCTCGTTTCCTGGTGTTATCTTATAGAACTCACCTCATTACCTACCCACCCGACCCCATGGTGTCCCTTTCATTCAATACCAGCTCGATTCTCCTACCCATCATGGCTGAGGTACTAACCATCGCCTGGATATCACTGGTTAGACCGTGATCCATTTCCATGGTGCCACCTTTAAAAGGCCAAATGGGCGCATTTTGAGATTTCTCAGTTCGGAGCTGCCCTTAACAGTTTAACCCCAGCTTGGCAGATACGAGGCAAATACATCACGATTTGTCGACCGGGATATGTGGATGGGCTAGTACAGATGGGGACCATTCTCTTCTCAGAGGTGGCCACACTACCAGTCCCACCGAACATGGTCTGAGCTCACCATCCAGCTCAGTACAGTATTTGCAGTCTGAAGAAATGTTCAGCAATACAGGACAAGCATCAATAACCATCCCCACTCTGTCTGGAAAAGGGTCACCGTATTCTCTCTGCTCCCTCACATTCACTGTATATCTGTTATTAAACCCACCCCAAAACAAGACCAATGCTCTACCACTCTCACTGCGGCATACCGCACCTTCCCCATCTCTCTCTCTCTCTCTCTCTTTCTATCTTGCCTTTGCAATACCTCCACATGGCAATAGAATGTTTGTGGGAATGTCGATGATGGAATGTTCCAGATAATCTTTCAAATAATTCCCATTTTCAGGAAAATGTCAATGCCCAAGGAATAGCGATGCATGTTTTTCACTACACAGACAATAAAAATCCATCATGAGGACACTGAGCCCTTCAAACGTGCTCTGTCATATAATGAGATCGTAGCTGGTCTGTCGGTTCTCTCAGCTCCATGTTACAGGAACTTTCAGTTATTCAACTCCCCGGGTTTCTGTGACTGAGCGAATGACACTCAGGCACATTTACCATGGTTTCCTTCAAGCACCTGTTCGAGGGGATTTCCCATACAGACGGACTCCGCTCACAAAATCAGCTTTATACTTTTATGTAATGATAAGCACATTTTAAGCAGAACAATAAAAATATACAATTATTTTTTGGTTCTAGATATTCAATTTCAATTAATAATTTTTGTTATTTCACTTGTCTTATCTTATTGTTTTCAGCCAAAGACAGCTCCTAACCACTTGGCTCGTTATAAAATACAATTTCTAGCAGAGAACGTTTTCATCCTCAGCCGTTATCTTGACTGTTATCTGAATTGCACCTTTATCTTGTTATGAAAGTTTCTCTTTTCCTTTTTCTGTGACTGTTTCTGTCTGTAATAGTTATACTGTCTCCCACTCAGTTGGCTGGACGACTGGATTGTGATGCAGAGGGTGGTCAACAGCACAGGTTCAGTTTCTCACAATGACAGAGATTACCATGAAGGGGACGCTCTCTCAACCTCACCCCATCTCCCGACGTGTGGTGACCCTCAGGACAAACCACTACGCGTGGTTTCTCTCTAATGACAGAGCAGCCCCATGGTCCTTTGATACTGTATTGTATCATTGTTGCATTTTAATTTTTTATCTATTTTATCATTTCGTTTTGCTATATATTCCTGGATGTTCTGGAACAGTGTCATTTGCACCACTGTCAGAATTTCCCACATACTGCACATTCCTGTCCATTCCTCAATAATCCTTGACTTTGCTGTTATTTGTGAACCTTCTGTCTGCGCCTCCAAAATATTGAATATCTCTGCCTCCAATGCTCAGCGGGGAAGAGTGTTACAAAGACTCACAACACTGAGAAAACAAAGTTTTAACTCATCTGTGTGTAAGTTTTTTTGTCTCCTTACCTCAGAAATGATATAATTGCATTGGAAGCAGTTGAGAGATGTTTCACTTCACGTATTCCAGGGATGAAGGGCTTATATTATGGAGGCTTTAACAGGTTAGACAAGGAATGAGAGCTGATCCTATTGCAACACACAAAACCTTGTGTGTTTATATAATTCAAACTTGTTATCATTGTCATACAACATCTACAGTGAAGAAGCAGGACATTCTGCCCATTGAATCCACACCTACCCACTGAACAGCATGCAACCCAGATCTGCCCCCCATGTAACCCTATATTTCCCATTACTAACCCACCTAACCTACACATCTCTGGGCACTGTAGCATGGTCAAACCACTCTAAGCTGCACATCTTTGGTCTGTGAGACGAAACTGGACCATTGGGAGGAAACCCACACAGACACAGGGAGAATGTTCAAACTCCACACAGAGGGTTGCCCAAGGTTGGAATTGAACCCAACTCCTTGGTGATATGAGGCAGCAGTGCTAACCACAGATTCACCATGCTCCTCTGTTAGTTATATTAGTTACTTACGTCTATATTATATTATATCGTAGATGGCATCGTCTGATTATCCATAGACAGGTGAATTGGGGATAATAATCCATGGAGAGAAAAGTGCAGCTGTGACCACAATGAGGTGAGCCACGACCATATTTACTGGTAGAGTAGTGTCAAAGAGATGAGTGGCCTGTGCTCTGACGTTCTATTCAGCCCTTCGGACCTGCTACAAAGGAGCAGATGGATACCACTCCAATAGTTAGGTGTAGTTTTGGAAATGCACTTGGAAAATCCAGGCCGGGCCAGGAATTGACCACTACCCTCAATCCCTGTTTGCAGGCTTCCCCTCTCTGTAACTTCTGCTCCAGAAAGGAGTCATGTTACAGACCCAGATTCGTTGTGAATGCAGCCCCCATACCCCACCCAGGGTTAACTCAAACAAACCCTCTGCATGCCCTGAATGCAACATTGTACAACACGACTTCCAGGAAAATAACCAGTTACTTTCCAAAAGCATAACGTGTGGAATTAATAAATAGGAAGCGAAGTAGGCCATTCGGCCCCTCAAGCTAACCCTGACTTTTAATAAAAACATGGCTGATCTACTCCAGGGCTCAACTCCACTTTCTTGCCGACTCCTTGTATCCCTCCACACCTCTCTGGGTTAGGGTATTCCAGACATTTATTACCTTCTGAGAAAATACATCACTCTGCATCTCAGATTGACATCAATGTTCTCCATATTCGGTATCTATGTCCAGAGTTCGAGACTTCCCTCAGCAGAGGAAACAACTTCTCAACATTGATCTCCTCAAGCCCCTTCTGTGTCTTGTATTTTTCAGCAATATCACTCCTCATTCATTTAAATCCCAATGGATAACCGCCTCACCATTTTACAGGTTCTCAATAATTCAAAGCTTTCATTCCAGGAAGCCGCCTAATGTTCCAACCTAGTTACTTACTGCATCAGCAATCCAATCTCTTTGTACTGCTCCTTTTCTGGAAGTTCTCTCCATTAAGTAACAGCCTGCCTTTTGGTTCTCAGTGTCATCCACACACTCGGATGTATAGTGCACTCAGCTCCCGCCATCAGGCTGTCAGTACAGATTGTAAATAACTGACGCCATCGGACTCATAGCTGTGGTACACCAGCTGATATACCTTTATCATGAAGATCCATTAATCCTGACTCTCCGATTTCTATGTGTTAACCAATCATCTCATGTTAATACATCATCCGTCATCCTACAAGCTTCTGTCTTGTGTAAGAACTTTTATTTTGTAGTACCTTGTGGAAAACCTCTGGTAAGCCTGGTGTCTACCAGATCCCCTTTATCAAGTCCGGTTGTTACATTCTCAGGAATCTCCAGAAATACTTTGCATGATTTTACCGGGCAAAATATAATTTCCGTTTCACAAAACCACTTTGACTCTGCGTGAAGCTTTTCTAAATGTCCATGCTGGCCAGGTTTTCCAAATTAAACTAGTCCCATCTGCTTTCATTTAGCCCATATGCCTCTAAATGTTTCCCATCCATATGTTTGTCCAAATGAGTTTTAAATGTTTTAGCTTTACATGCATCTATCACTCTTCCTCTGGCAGCTCACTCCATACCCACACCACCCTCTGTGTAAAAACGTTGCCCCTGCGTCCCTTGTAAATTTTCCCTCTTTCACCTTAAACCTATGCCTTCTATGGCTGAACTCCCCCATCCTGTGGAAAAGACCTTGGCTATTCACCCTTTCCATACCCCTCATGATTTTAGAAACTTCTATAATGTCACCCCTCAAACTTGTACACTCCATCCAATACTAACTTCAAGAACAAGTATATTAAAAAAAACTGCAAATTTGAAGCAATATTAAAAAGACAGGTGAACAATACCCAGACCAAACTTCATACTGCTATTTATTTTTCTCCATGTTACAATACTAAGGCAGCATGAAACGCTTACCCGTGCCAATAAGACGTCAAGCATCTGAATTCCTTTCTCGAAAGGGGGTGATGATTTCGACAGTGAAAACGTATTTGTGGCCAGAAATGTATAATACCACATGGTCAACATTCTCCCTCCTCGACTCCCTATGACCTTGTGTGGTTGTGTCTTCTTTATCTTGTACTGAGTAGAGAGATCCCCTTTCCCCCATTCACATCTTAATTTAAACCCGTTTTACATCACTAAATCGTTCACCACTGCTAAAAGCCCAATTATTTTTGCCACACCCTCTTTCCCCTGTCATCCATTCCCCCACCTCTGGCAAGGGATTAGTAACCCCTTTTCCAATAGTTTTAAGTTCTTAAGAAGTGTCACATTAGAATTGAAACGCTAATTCTGATTCTCTGTCTTTGCAGATGCTGCCAGACCTGCTGAGTTTCTCCAGAAATGAATAAGTGCAGCAAAATTTTCAATTAAACAAATAACTATGGATACTGGAAATAAAATACAAAAAATTGCTGGAAAAACTGGGAGTTCTGTAGAGGCTCACTGGACTGAAAGTGTAACTCTGCATTCACTCCAGTAGATGCTGCAACAAATTCAGCAATTTCTGTTTTCTAACAATTTCCAAAGAAGTATGAGAAAGATGCTCAGACATCCAGTACAACCTGGAGCACCGTACATTGGGAACTGAATGATAATGCATGGTGACAAGTTCCTCGACTCTGAAATTGCGTAAGACTGGCATCACTGACACTACAGAGCGCTTAATCATGGTCAGGGAAAAAAACAGGTGGAAAAACATTCAGTTCAAACACAGAAGATGGAATTGTGGAAAGGAAAAGATACAGACTAGTACCTGAAATGGATTGAGTTAAAGTAACAAATTGGAGGTGTGACAACAACTTTCAGCAGAATGAGAATATGAAAATGGAAGTATTACCGCATCAGAAACCAGTTTAGCTCACTGAACACTGCGCTGATTGATGGATGGGTCCCATTGTGAACTGGGGGACAGTCAGTAGAGTTAAATTGTAGACTTTGCAGCTGAAACTGGGTTATCATCTGATGCTGTAGACCACAGCAGCAGCAGAAACAGAAAAGTATTCAAGGACAATCTGTAACATTTTACTCAGGATAATCCATCAGTCTAACATTACTATCAAGCTGGTCCATTGTTCAGTGACGAGTGTGGGTGAACATGCCAGGGTCGGAATCACGTGCACCTAAACCTGTTGACAACACATTGAAGCTACCGCACTTGACTGGTAACATTCCAAACAGCAGAACCAACGTCTGATGGAGAGGGGGAAATGATCCCAAGGCGAACAGATCAGATCTAAGCTCTGTTATCCTCACACATCCAAACATAAATGTCGATGGGCTATTAAACAATTTACTGGAGGAGAGGATCCACAAATATCCTCATCCTAAATATCGGAACAGCTCTGTACGTCAGTGAAAAAGTCAAGTATGTGGTGCCTGCACTACCCTCAGCCAGACGTGTTGAGTCGATGATACACCTCACCCTCATCATGATGCCCACAGAATCACAGATGCCAATCTTCAAACAATTTGTTTCGCTGTACGTGACATGAAGAAACAGCTGAACATAATAGTTATGACAAAGGCAATGGGCCCTGACACCATTCCTGCAATAGGACTGAAGACTTGTGCTGCACAACAAGCTGTGTCCCTGGGGAAGCTGTTTCATTCCAGCTCCAACTTTGACATCTCCCTGGCAATGCGGAAAATTACTCAACTGTATCCAATCCCCGTAGAGGGAAATAACTGCAACCTGAACATTTGCCACCCCTTTAGTCCCATCACGAGTCAAATTGGTGGGAATTCTTTTTTGACAGAGCTGTCAAGCAGCACAGAAATAACCTGCTCAGTGTGGTGTCTGATAAGTCCCCGTGTGGACTGGTGCTGTTGTGGAAATGTCACTGGATTACTAATCTAGACCAGGCTAATCCTCTGTCAGCTGGTGGAAGTTAAAAACAATTAATAAAATATCGAGACCTAAAATCTGGTGTCGGTAATAGTGATCTAGTGCCCAATGTTGGTTGTAAACATCAATCTCCTTCCCCAATGTACTTTCAGGAAGTGAATCTCCCGTGCTATCCTGGTCTGGCCTAAAAGTGACTCCAGACACACAGACATGTGATAAAGTCTTCAATGGTCTCTGAAACGGCCAAGCAAGGCACTCATTTGTGTCAATCTGCTCCAGAGTCTTCAAGGATGAAACCAGACAGAACACCAGGCCCAAGCCTCATTACCAGATAAAGGAATGGGAAACACAGTCCTGTTAACTCTGCAGAGGCCTCCTTCATAACATCTGAGAGCTTATGATGACATTTACAGAGTTTTCGCACAGATTGTACAGAAACATCGGGAAAGGAATAGGCTATTCAACACATTGAGCGTTCCCCTTGCTAGTTCATGGCCGAACATCTCCTCAATGCAGTTTTCCCCATACAATATTCATATCCCATAATATGTTTAAGCATTGTGAAATATAAAATGAGAACGGCTGTAGTGTCTTCGGCCCATCAATTTTGCTTCTCCATTCAATATACAGGCAGTTCTCAGATAACGCGTGTTGATTAAATACAATTTGGCTGCAATGTGATTCGTGAACCTTTTTCCACTGTGACGCAATTCCTTGCCGGGAACCAACTGAACAGCAAAACCCAGCCTCAGGATTCACTCTCTGCAAAATGTCCAATCAATGTGTTCAGCTAAAACAGGAATGCAATCCGCTCTGGAAACCTTGAAACTGAGCCTGAAATGAGGAATTGCAGTCTACATTTAGAAAGAACTTTATTTGAAACTGTAGAGAGAATCTTGAGGAGAACAGGTATTTCCCATCGGCATCTGGTGGTCAGTTAGCCCCACGCGCTTTCTGGTGAAGAGTGTGGTGAAAGGTACACAGCTGTAGTCAGTGACTGTAGTTTGAAAGTGTTACATTTACAGGACAGTTTCATTACAATATGTGATGTAAAGATGTGTTTTAGACTGCTAGTGTGCGTGTTAGACTAAATTAAATTTTTGGTTTTACTGATATTTTTGGGGGTTCGTCCCTTACCCTCTTTTTCGCATAGACCACATTATTAATATTGCACCATTTTCTACAACACGTGTTGTACAGGAACACAGCTACTGCGTTATTGGAGAAAAACCTGGATTGATAGCTGATTTTCTATCTTCACACGATACTCCTGCTCTCTCCCTATCCCTTTAATTTCCAGAAATCCTTATTTATATTCAGCGCCTTGGTTTCCACAGCCTGATCTGGGAGAGAGTACCCCTAGTTCGCCAGTCTCAGAGTGCAGACATTTATTCTCATCTCAATGCAAAGTGGTCTGTCTGTACCTAATAGTGTACTTAATTCTGTTCAGATTCCTGAAGAAGGGCTCATTCCTGAAACGTCGATTCTCCTGCTCCTTGGATGCTGCCTGAACTGCTGCGCTTTTCCAGCAACACATTTTCAGCCCTAATACTGCAGCCCCTTGTTTTCGACGTCCAAGCCAGGGAATTACCATCCCTACTTCCAATCTGTCTCGCCCTGTCAGAGTTTTATGTATTTCACTGTGATCATCACTCATTTTCCTAAACTGCATGGAATACAAGTCCAGTGGCCCTCACAACAAGCATGTCATCCGAAAGATCAGTCTGGTCATCCTTCACTGCTCTCCCTCAATGTCAGTTTTGTCCTTTATTGGGTAAGGAGACCAAAACTGCACAAAATACTGTACAATGTTCAAGATGGGGTCTCACCAAGGCCCTGTCCAGCTGCAGTAAGATACTCTTACTAATGAACTCAATTCCCCTGAAATGAAGGTGAATACACCATTTAACTGCCTACCTGCTTTCTTCTCCTGAAATATTGCTTTCAGTGACTGGTGTACAGGGAGATCGAGATTCCTTTCAATATTACAGTTCCCAACTTGCTATGTCTATACACACTAGTCAGCGAGCCAATGCCATTCCCAGTATTGACTTCTGGCTTTAGAACTCACTGCCCCAACCCGAATTCAGAGGGCTGCGCAGACATAAACGAAAATGCAGCTTAAATTCTTTTTTGGAGCAACATTTTTCAACCACTCCCTTTTCAAAGGAGAGGCTTCCATTCTATTGTTCCTATCAACGTACACAACATCTCATCTCTCCCATTGCTCTCCATCTGCCACGTATTTTCCCAGTAATTTCACTTGTCTCAGTCACTTTGGAGCTTTGTTTGCATCCTCCTCACCCATTCACAAGCTGACATCGTTTAGTGCTGTCAGCAGACTTGGGAATATTGCATTTAAGCCCCTCAACCAAATATATGATGTGTATTGGGAATAGCTGGGGCCCAAGCTACGATTTTTGTTATATCCTCCTAGCCTTCCATTTAAAAAAAAACCTTGTTTTATTCCTACTCAGCGTTTCCTGCCAGTTCTCCCATTCTAAAATCGTGACCATATATTAGCCCCAGTCCCAAAGGATTCGAATTCGCAAAGTAGACTTGGGGCTCTATCAAAACTCTTTCTGAGATCCCACTCGTCTTGCATTGACAGCTTCTCCATAAGTTTCCTAAAAGCGACTTTCTCAAATATGATTCCCATTTCATGAATCTCTGTTGACTTTGTCTATGCCCATTAATTTCAGTCCAATACTTTCTGTAAACTGTTTAGTTGCTAATTTCATTGTATTCCCTTTTTCTCACCAGACTAAAGTTCCCTAGTATTGTTAGGGAGTTTTCTTTTTGTTTTGTTTTCTTCTGTGAACGCATAACTGAAGTATTTGCTCCATAGTTCTGTATTTCCCTGACCTCAATTATCTGGTATCCGACTGTAAGGATGCTGCACCTTTTTTCTCTTAATTTTTCCATTAACATATTTTCAGAAAATATCCTAAGTTCTCTCTTATAGGCTTTGTTAAGATATTCTTCAGAAACCCATCAATTTCGAGCTTAAGCTACTCAGTGATTGGCCTTCCACAGCCATACAATCACAGACGCAAAGACTCTGTACTATCAGAAATACAGCACGGTCTACATTAGACCCACTTTCTGACACAAGACGCGTAACTGCGAATCTTACAGCATATCAAATGCACAACCGTGTATTTCCGAATAGTTTTGAGGTTGCCATGACAACTCCCCTCTCAAGAAGTGCATTCCAGACCCCAACATCCTTTGGGTGAAAAAGAATCTTCAAATCCTCACTAAACCGCAAACCCTTTACTATAAAAGTGTGGCCCTTTGACCAAAAGGAACAGCTGTTGTCTATCCACGCTGTCCACGTCCCTCGTAATCTTATCCTTCTGATCCACGTCCTCCTTATCCTTCTCTTCCCCAAACTAAACAACCCGAGCTGACACAGCTTCTCTCCACAGCTGATATGCTCCATCCAAGGGAACATCCTGTTGAATCTCCTCTGCAACCCCTCCAGTGTAATCACATCCTTCCTGTAATGAGGTTCCCAGACGTACACACAGTATTCCATCTTGCCCTCAACAAAGTTACGCATAGCTCTTAAAATCTATGCCTCGATGAATAAAGGCTATGTTTACAGTCCCCTCTGCTTTCTCAAATTGTGTATTAACTTATCCAGTCACATTCAGGGATATGTGGAGAAGTACCCTCTGAGCTTCCTAGTATGCTGCCATTCATTGAGTACTCCCCTGTCTGGTTCCTTCTTCCAAAGTGCATCACCAAATATTTATCAGGATTACATTTCATCTGCTATTGATCTGACCAACTGACCATTCCATCTGTATCTTCCTGTAACACAAGGCCTTCCTTCTCCCTGCCAACCACCGGCCAATCTCTGTATCCAACACAAACTTACTTATTACACCCCCGACCCCACCCCTCGTCCATATTGAATACCACATATAATGAAGTTAAAAATCACACAACTTCAGCTTATAGTCCAACAGGTTTATTCAGCGGCACAAGCTTTGGAAGCGCTGCTTCTTCATTAGGTGGTGGTGCGCTTTGATGAAGAAGCAGCACTTCAAAAGCTAGTGCCACCAAATAAACCTGTTGGACTATAACCTGGTGCTATGCGATTTGTACCTGTGTCAACCCCAGTCCAACACTGGCACTTCCGAATCACAAATAATAGGGGACACAGCACTGATCTCCGTACTGCACCATTGGACACTGGTCTCCAGTCACACAAACAGCCTTCTACCACCCCCTCTGTCTCCTACCACTAAAGTTAATTTGGTTGCAAATTGACAAGTCACTAATGAGTCCTACCTGTTCCCTGGTTATTCTATTACACTGGACACACTTGTAGATTATCTGGGGAATTCTCCTTAATCTTATCCTGCCAGCAGATTGTCATGCCCCTGTGTTAGGCAGTCCCCTCCAAGTGAAGAATTTCCTCCTTATTGCAGTCTTAAATGGTCTATACCTTATCCTGGCATTATTTGCCCTGAATGTGGATTAGACAGCCAGAGAAACATCTTGTTAGTTCCTAACTTGTCATATATTTTGTGAATTTTCTAAATTTCACTGTGACTCATCTCTCATTCTTTGAAACTCATGAGAACACGGACCGAGTTTCCTCATCAGGCAACCTCACCATCTGAGGGATTAATCTGGAGAATGTCCATTGAACTTCCTCTGTGGTCAACATATTCTTTCTCAGATTTGACCACCAAAACTGGACTCAATATTCCAGGTACATTACTCAGCAACACGCTGTAAAACTGCTTCAACATGTCTTTGCATCTATATTCTGACTCCCTTAAAGGAAGGCAATCCAAACTTTAACTTACCACTTTCATGCATTTCTCCAAATACCCTTCACATTCATTGCATTTGCGAACTCACTGTGTGAGTTCCTATAGAAAGCCTTCTGATAATCGAAAATATGCCAATTCTACTGGTACCCCATTATCTATGCTGTAAGAATCAACTTCAATCAATTCCAAAATTTGTCAAGTGTGATTTCCCTTTCAGAAATGTATACTGTTTCTCTCCAATGTTGCTGCTAATTTCTAAATATCCAATATCACATCCTGTCTCATAGATTCCAACAGTTTCCCGACAAATGTTAAGTTAATTTGTCTGCAGTTCTCCACACTATCTCTTCTTCCCCTTGTAGATGCTTGGATCCCTACCATTCATCTATCGTGCTTGGATCACGTTTACTAATATCCATTTATCTACAACAGCTTCCAGACTCTGCAGAATGTACAGGAAAATAGAACACAGTCATCGACAGCGCAATTAATACTTCTATTAGTGATTTATTTCTGAAGATTTTGGTATGAAGTACATCTGGTTTGTCAAGCTGAACAATGATGAATTCAGCTGCATGTCTTCAGTTCCACAAGTCCTAATTGATCACTTCGTATTTCTGGGTGATTTTCTGGATCTTTCTCCATTAAGGCAGATGGAAACTAACTGGTTATTGACTTGGCCATTTCCCTGTTTTCCACAATAAACTCGTCTCTCCCGATTGCAAATTTCCACATTTGACTATGTTTTTTTTTTCCTTTGAAATACAAATCATAGATTTATGCAGTCTTTGTGTTCCTGTTTGTTAGCATGCATGTTCGCTCTTTGATTTCCTTATCAGTTTCATGACCCTCCTTTCCTGGATCGTAACTTTCTGAGACTTCTCAGGATTCTATAATGTCTAGAATTCTTCTGAAGTCACTTCCTATGGTTAATATAATCTTTAATTTGTTGTGTTAATTATCGTTAAGTCACTTTCTAACTCTTTGGTGTTTTTACCTGAAATATATCGATAATTTTTTCAGACTTTGCAGTATTTCTATAAATCTCCTGGTCCTGACCAGATATATTCAGAAACACTGCTGGAAGACAGAGAAGAAATAACTGGGGCCTTGGTTGGTACTTTGTATCATCGGTAGCCATCGTGTGAAGTCCCGGAGGACTGGAGTGTAGTGCATGATGATCCCTTATTCAAGAAGGGCTATCTAGAAAACACTGGGAACTATAGACCAGTAAACCTAAAAAAAAGTAGCAGGTAAGTTACATGAGAAAATTCTGAGAGAGAAGATATACATGCATTTGGAAAAGCAGGGTGTGATTATGAGCAGTCAGCACTGATTTATGCATGGGGGATCATGGCTCACAAATTTCTCAGCGTATTTTGATGAAGTGACCAGTAACTTTGGGGCATGGTGGTACATGAGTCAAAATGGATTTCAGTAAGGCCTTCAGTAAGGTTCCACATGGTACGCTGCTCTGGAAGTTTAGATCACATGGAATTGAGGGGGAGCTGGTAAATCAGATCCAAAGTTTGTTTGATGGTAGGAAACAAAGGGTAATAGTGGAAGGATGCTCCTCGAACTAGAGGCCTGTGACAAGTGGAATGCCTCAGGGGTCGGTTCTGCCACCATTACTATTTGTTTTATGCATGTATATAATACATATATATTTGCATATTACACATATCTATGATTTAGATGATAATGTACAGGCATGATTTGTAAGTTTCAAGGCGACACTAAATTAGGATGTACCGTGGACAGTGAGCAAGATTATCAGAAATTTCAGAAATTACAGCAGTGCCTTGATCAAGTGGGAAAGTGGGCCGAGAAATGGCAAATGGAGTTTAATACAGATAAGTGTAAGTTCTTGCATTTTAGAAAGTCACATCAAGGTAAGAGTTTCATGGTTAATGGCAGGACCTTAAGGAGTGTAGTGGAACAAAGTGACCTTGGCGTTCAGGTGCACGTTTCTCTGAAAGTGGTGTCACAAGCAGATAGCTGGAGATGTGTTGCTGGAAAAGCGCAGCAGGTCAGGCAGCATCCAGGGAACAGGAGAATCGACGTTTCGGGTATAAGCCCTTCTTCAGCCCTTCTTTCCTGAAGAAGGGCTTATGCCCGAAACGTCGATTCTCCTGTTCCCTGGATGCTGCCTGACCTGCTGCGCTTTTCCAGCAACACATCTCCAGCTCTGATCTCCAGCATCTGCAGACCTCACTTTCTCCTGTCACAAGTAGATAGGGCAGTGAAAAAGGCATTTGGCACACTGGCCCTCATTAGTCAGAGCAATGAGTATTGGAATTAGGGAGTTATGTCGCAGTTATGCAGGATGCTGCTGAGGTCATACTGGTAGAGTTATGTTGAGTTTTGTTCACTTTGCTATAGGAAGAATGTTATTAAATTGGAAAACGTGCAGAAGAAATTTACAAGGATGTTGCCAAGGTCTCAATGGTCTGAGTTATAGGGAGAGGTTGGACAAGCTAGGACTTTTTATTTTAGAGTCTATGAGTCTAAGGGGGAATCTGATAGTAGTGTACAAGATCATGGGAGGCTAGGACAGAGTGAATGCACTCAGTCTTTTTTCCCCAGGATTGGGCAATCACGGACTAGAGGGCATCAGTTTAAGATCAGAGGGGAAAGACTAAAATGGAACCTGATGGGCAATTTCTTTTACACTCAGAGTGGTATGCATATGGAATGAGCTGCCAGCAGAAGTGGCTGAGGCGGGTACATTCACAAATTTTAAAATGCATTTGGACAAATACATGGATAGAAAAAGATTAGAAGGATACGGGGCAAGGGCAGGGAAATGGTGTTAGTGTGAATGGACATTTTGTTCAGAATGGACCAGTTTGGGCCGAAGGGCCTGTCTCGATTCTGTAGGACACTATGACTCTCACAATCATTGCTTCTCCCACTGAATGTTATATTGTACTTCCTCAATTCACTGGAGCGAACTTGACCCTCTAGCCTCTGGACTTCCATGATGTTTGACCAAAATGTTCAAAATTCTGTATTGTATGCAGACGTCGTGTAAAATGCAACATATTCATGTCACTATTCCTCAAACCTGCTTCAGAGCAAGATTATTAATTAGTGGTCCGGCCCACGCAACACCACATCCGGAATAAGCTGCTCTCTCGTATGGTTCACAACATACCCTTCAACCTACCTGATAGACACTTACGGATTTTTTTTCACAACACTAGCAGTCATTTAGTTAACGCAGTTTCGATGCAAGTTGACACCATCCAGTATTACTGCAGCACGCACGATTATTTGTTATTCATTCACAGGATTAGGGTGTCGCTGTATAACCAGCATTTATTGCCCATACAAGAGGGCAGTTAAGCGTCAACACCGTTGCCTGGGGTTACATGCAGGACAGAATTGGTAAGGACAGCAGTTTCCTTCCCTGAAGGCCATCAGTGAACCAGATGAGTTTTTCCAACAATGTACAAAGGATTCCTGGTCATTATAGACCTTGATTCCAGATACTTATTGAATTCAAATTCCACCATCTGCCATGGCAGGATATGAATCCAGGTCCTCAGAACATTACCTGGGTCTCTGGGTTAAGAGCCCAGGGATAATATCACTAGGTCATTGCTTCCCCTTGCATATACTCGCACACCTAATTTTGAGAACAAATCACACAAAATATTTGCGTGACAGTTTTGGTTTCGATATATAACACACCAATGTTTGCTTCTGCTTGCTATTTCTAAGATTCACTCAAACTGATACTGTGGGATTGAGGGACAAGGTCTGCGGCGTTATTAGTAATAGACTTGGACAAGACGTTCAGGGAGGCTCACCTCAACGCTGAGATGATCTGAAGAATTGGTCAGCAATACAGGTCAAGCATCAATAGTCCTCCCCCACCCCAACTTTGCCAGGACAAGTATCACTGTATTTTGTCTGCTCCCTCGCACTCACTGCATATCTGTTATAACACATACCCAGGAACAAGGCTCACACTCTATCTCCAAATAAGGCTCAAGCACGACCACTCACACTATTGAATTCAGCACCTTCCCTCCCCCACTTTTTCTGTCGCTGACGCAATAGCCCCGCACACTACTAACACTGCATGAATGCAACACTGTAGACAGACTCCCTCCGGACACCTCACCCTTCCCCCTTCACCTATACCAGCATTAATAGCAGGGACACCCACTCCCACCCTCATTCCGTCCCTTCTCTTCTCCTATTCCAGGAGAAACAGCCTGGAGTAGGACATAAAGGGCCATGCCGGATGTTGCAGTGCCCGATATTCATTTCCTTACCCCCTACCCTGACATGAGGGGAGGATGCTGGAAAGAGCTGGAGAGGACCAGGCGACCTTGTGTGAAGATTCCGAAACATCCACATCTCACCAACCGAGTAAGGAGCAGTGTCCAGTAAAGATCAATTCTCAATTTAAATTCACTGTCAATTCCAATCTCATCTCACTCACAAAAGAACAATACCCCATTGCACAGAGATGTAGGCATTGAACTACACAGAAGTATTGGTAAATGCCCCAATATACTAACATGCACAATGCTTACAAAGGGATAGACATGCACACACATAGAAGCACACAGAGACATATGCAGTGACACACAAATAGACACAAACACAGATAGAAACACACAGGCTGATACATAGATAGACAGACGTAGTCACACAAATACACATATAACAAGCACATGGTCACACGCACATATACCTATTCAGAGAGACATAGACACTAGTGTCATTAAGACACAAATAAATACGTTTTTGATTTATAAGGGGATAAAGGATTCTAGGGAGAAGGTAGGATAGCAATGTTGAGGAACATATAAGAAAGTATCGAACGTCATATCAGTCTTGATGGGCCGAATGGCCTAATTCTGCTCTTTTTTTATGGCCGTGTGGTGTTATCCTATCACGTATTCTCTTTCTGAAACAGCAGCAGAGGCTGGGTTTGATACATATTTATTTGGAAAGAGTCAGTGGTAATGTGGGACAGAGTTGGAGGGCAGAATCGTTTATATCTATTCCTAGTTATTATATCCTTATATCTAAAAAGGGGCAGTGATTTGATGTGAGGTTAACACAGTTTAAATTAACGGGTCCCACAATGAAATAAGGATGTCCTTTTTCCTTTAGTGTTGTGCTCTCTGTGGTGAAGAATGAAGACTCAGTTATTGAAGATATTCAAGGCTGAGCTCGACTGATCTTTGCTGGACAGGAGAGACAATGTTTATTGGGAACAGACAGGAGACGGATGATCAGACACACTCGGAGCAACCATGAACATTCTGAATGGTGCAGCTGAATGGTAAACTTCTGCCCCGACTCCATGTGTTGTTCCCTCAATCCACCCTCGGGGATGTTACAGGGTAGAGAACCATCCCATTCAGCTGGACTGGATCGTTACAATGAGACGGGAGGAGACCATTCTACCCCTCGAAGGAGTTACACAGGAACATAGAATGAAGTAGTTCATCTCGTTGAGTACATTACACAGCCAAGGAGGAGGCCATTCAACCTGCCTGAACTGCTGCACAGGCACGGGGATGCTGTGGCTAACAGGAAATAGACAGTAGAGATAAATTAATATTTTTACAAAAATGAAACTAGTTTTGCCTCAGAGATCACCATGGTGTCATCAATAATCAATAATCTATGTCAAGTATCTGGATGAAGGGACTGAATTGATCAAAACTTAATTATCTTGTACACCAAGATGATCATTCAATATTTCTTCAAATGGAGGTAGTGAATCTGCATTGTGATATAGACAGGGAAGGTTATTGAGCAAACCTTCAGCACAAATAATATAACGTGAATTGTCTATTGTGGTAGGGAGGATAGAACAGCAGGAAACAACTTAAGTGGAGAGAGATCGCACATCTCTGTGATGCAGATGTTTTTCATATTCCTGGTACGTGAATCATATGAAGTATGTCTGTAGATGTAGCAAGTGATTTGGGAGGTAAGTGGAATAATGCTGTTTGTGGCAAAGGGTATTGGGTTCAATTAGGAATAATTTGCTGCATCTGTATCGACACTGCAGAGACCACATCAGATACACTGGGTGCAGTTTTGATCCTCTAAACTGAAAATAAAACTGGACATAATTCCTTTCGAAGATATTCAAAGATGCTTCCTTTTACTCATTCCTGATATGTAGGTCTTTTGTTATCGGAGTTATCTGTTTCGGTCTTAGATAAGAAATCTTATTGAACCACGATTTTCAGAAACGTGTATCAGCTGGATACATATTTTATTTTGTTAAGGAGACTAAAGCTACAGATTGGTTTTTTTATGAATAAGATGCATTGGTGTTAACACAAATATTATGAAGATATCAACCCATTAAAAAAAAAATAACGCAGACAAACATAGACATGTCATCAAATTATAACGCGGGCACTTTTTGTTTTTGCTAATGAAAGGCACTGTGCACAACAACAGCAATGATGCACCTGCATATAGTTCATTATCATCCATTCCACAGAATGGTCATGGAGATCGCACATGGTCCAGTTTGGTGTTCAGTTGACATTATTGTATTTTTCCACACAGAGGGAGAAAAATGTTACTTGCCTCAGAAGCTGCAGCCAATTGTTCTCTCTCTCTCTTACTTTGTTTTGCTTGAACACAAGGTGTAAGAGCAGAAAATCCCTGAGTCATCTTTACCATTCATGGAGGATTGCCGGAGTGGCACCATTCGGCGCAGCCATTTTGGCAGATCCAATTTGGCGCGGCCTGTTTAGCGCAGCCCATTTTGCCGCAGACCCATTCAGGTGCAGAACTATTTTGGCGCAGGTCATATTTATTCCTTTTCAGGCTTAGATCAAAGCATTAATGAAAGCACTAAAAATAAAAAATAATATTTATTCTCTTCAATAAAAATTTTAAAAAGAAAAAAGTAAACAAAATAAGTTCATTACGAAAAATCTAAAATATGACATTCATTCAAAATTATAGGCAATCCCTCTTAAATACTCGACATCATTTCTCTTACTAAATCTTCTTACGAGTGTTTGTATTCTAGCATCTGCTTCTTTAATTTCAACGGAATATCGTGCCTGCTATCAGAAGCTCATAGTAAATGTTCCTTCCCCTCTGAACGTTTCATAAGCTGTCAATAAATTTTCAAATAACTGGATGTTCCACTCCAAGTTCGCACTGTCATCTCCTGTGGGCAGCTTCTGCATTATTGTTTCTTCTGTCCTCATTGTTTAAAGTTCTTTCATATAAACTCTGAGTCAATGTCATACTTACTCAAGTGTCTTTTTAACATTTTTACTAAAGGGAATAAACATTATTTTTATTTTTATTGCTTTGATTAATACTTTTATCGAAGCCTGAAAGGAATAAATATGAGCTGCGCTGAAATAGTTTTGCGCCTAAATGGGTCTGCGGCAAAACGGGCTGCACCAAACAGGCCGCACAAAACATAATGAAGTATTCAGTAAATTACACAGCACAGGGGGACTTCGTATAACCATCCCAGGCTGTTGTGCAGAAGCAGGGGCGCACTGGGTCGCTGTCAGGAAATACAGAGTAGAGATCATTACTCATTTTGTGTTTGGAAAGCTGTAACGAGTGGAATTCTTCAGGGATCTGTGTGAGGTCATAAACAAATTACAATCTATACCAATGAACCGAATGAAGGAGATGGAGCTCAGTTGCTCATGCACCAGGATAGTCATTAAATAAGATGTCAAATGGAGACAGAGCATCTGAATGGGATACAGACAGGGGGAGGGCAGAGCGTCTGCAATGTGATACAAACAGGGGGAGGGAAGAGCGTCTGCAATGGGATACAGGCGGGGAGGCAGAGCGTATGCAATGGGATACAGACGGGGGAGGGCAGAGTGTCTGCAATGGCATGCAGACGGGGGAGGACAGATCATCTGCAATGGAATACAAATGGGGACGGCAGAGCGTCGGCAATGGGATGCAGACGGAGGAGGGCAGAGCATCTGCAAAGAGATACAGATGGGTTCGGGCGGAGCGTCTACAATGGGATACAGACGAGGGAGGGCAGAGCATCTGCAATGAGATACAGACGGGTTAGGGCAGAGCGTCTACAAAGGGATACAGACGGGGGAGGACAGAGCGTCTGCAATGGGACACAGACTGGGGGAGGGAACAGCATCAATCAATGGCATGGCATACAGACAGAGGACGGCTGTGAGCAAAGCTTCAGCAGAAACAAAACAGTACTATGTATATATATATATATGTGATGGAAATCTTCTGTTTTGGGGAAAAGACAAAACAGCAGAAATTTATTTAAATGCAAAGAGAATGCATAACTCAGTGGTACAGAGGGATTTGTGTGTCTTCGTATATGAATCACAAAAAAATTACCCTGAAGGTGTTGCGAGTGATTTAGAAGGTAAATGTAATAATTCTGTTTCGTGCAAGGGGTGTTGAGTATGATCATAGCGATGTTTTCTGCATCAGTACAGGGCACTGCTGAGATTACATCTGTTGTATTATGTGTAGTTCCAACTGCCTAGACTGAAAAAAAAAACAAAGTTGCTTTCGAGACGTTTCAAAAATGTTTCTCTTTACTCACTCTTGGGATGAAGGCATTACGTTATGAAGAACTAACAGTTCAGCCTGAGAATGAGGGATGTTGTATTGACCATATAAGATCTTGAGAAGAGTGTAGTTGGTGAATAACGGATGGATATTTCTTCTTGTGTGGGGGAATAAAACTGGGAAAATACTTTAAGAATAAGTCAGGTTCAAAGGAAAGGTCATTGGACCGAAGAATTGAACTCTGAAGTCTCTTCCTACATGCTGCCAGATAGTCTGAGATTTTCTAGCAATTACTGTATGTGTTTAAGATATTCATTTTAACACAGATATTGTGAAGACATGAAACGCTTATTTTTACATTATGCAATAATATATTAACACACCTCCAACAAGTAGGACCATTTATTGTAAATGAATTGATTCTGTAATAATGCACTGAACTGGAGTCGAGAATGTTCGGACAACGTTCAAGGAGAGTTCACATGGTCCAGTGTGGGACTGGTAATGTAACTGATTGAACATTCAAATGAAAAATGTAGCCTGTCTGTGGTGGAACAGTCCTTTCTGTTTCCCTGTCGCTCATCACAGCAATGTGTGGGAGTGAAAAAAAAGCCCAGTCGTCTTTCCCACTAATGGAGGATTCTTGATGAGGATTCATTGGAATCTTCCCATTGCCTGTGCTTCCAGTGCTCCGTGCTAGTGAGGGTAAGAACGGGAGAATATGGCAGATGAAGGTGTGGCTAAAGAATTGGTCCGGGGGAAGAGATTGTTGGATCACTGGGATCTTTTGTGGGGCAGTGGTGACGCGTTCAGGAAGGATGGTTTGGACCTGAACTGCAAAGGTACCAATATCCTGGCAGGCAGGTTTGCTAGTGCTGCAAGGGAGGGTTTCAACTAGATTGGCTGGGGTTGGGGAAGGATGGGATCCTGAACAGCAGGGAGGCAAGTGTGAGGCTGGAAGTAGATACAGTAATCAGAAACAGTAAACTGAAGAGACAGGTTAGGCTGGAACACGACAGGCCGCAAGGAATGCCTATTGGATTAAATTGCAACTTTTTCAATGCAAGATGGCTGACAGCTAAGGCCGATGAACTCGGGGCGTGGATAGGTACGTGGGACTGGGATATTATAGCAATTACATATACATGTCTAAGGGAGGGACAGCACTGGCAGCTTAATGTACCAGGGTACATGTGCTTTATGTGAGACAGAGATGGTGGAAGGTGGGGACGGGGAGTTTTGATTAAGGCGAGTATCACAGCAGTAAACAGAGATAAAATAACTGATGGATCATCCTGTGAGGATTTGTCTGGGGAGCTAAGAAATAGGAAGAGAATGGTGATAGTGCCTGGATTGTACTATAGGCCTCCAAGTAGTAAACGAGGAATTAGCTGAACAAAAATATTAGACAGACTGGGAAAACTTGTAGGGCCAATAGGATTGCATTAGTAGGAGATTTTAATTTTCCTGACATAGACTGGGAATGACATAGTATTAAGGATTGAGATGGGGTGTATCTATTAAGTGTGTTCAGAAATGTTTCCTTCAGCAGTAAGTAGAGGGTGCAACCCGGGAAGGGACGAAACTTGACCTACTCTAAGATCTAGGGCAGGACAGGTGACTGCGGTGAGAGTGGGGGAGCACTCTGGGACCAGAGGCCATCGTTCTATAAATGGTTTAAATAGGTATGGAGAAGGACAAAACAGTTCCACATGTTCAACTTCAGAATTGAGGCAAGCCGAATTTTGATGGAATTAGACAGGAACTTGTAGGGGTTGTTTGGAGGAGTTTGTTTGCAGGCAAAGGGACCTCCTGCAAGTGGGAGGCGATTAAAAGTGAACTGTCTAGAGTTCAAGGTCTTTATGTACCTGTGAGGGTAAAAGGCAAGGTTGGTAGGAAGAGGGAACCCTGGATGTCAGGAGATATTGAGGCTTTGACCAGCAAAAGAGGAGGCGTGGCTCAGGTCCATGTAACTGGGATCAAAGGAATCCCTGGGGAGAACAGGGGATACAGGAGTTTACTGAAGAAGGAAATCAGGAGTCGAAAATGAGGCACAAGATAGCCTTGGCTGCGAAGATTAGGCTGAATCCAAAGAGGTTCTTTAAGTATATTAAAGTAAAAAGAATAATTAAATGAGAATATGACCACTCAATTTCCAAAGTGGACATGCATGTCTAGAACTGTAGGAGATTTGCGAGATACTCAATGAATATTTCTCCTCTCTCTTTACTGTGGAGAAATACATGAAGACTTGGGAGCTTAACAAAGGTTGTGGTGCTATCCTGGAGTTAGTCAATATCACAGTAGAGGATGTGTTGGATGCATTAGAATGGATGGTCGTAAACAGATGCATCCACGAACACTGCAAGAGGATACAGAAGAAACTACGGGGACCCTGGTTGATATTTTTGCATCCTTGTTAGCTACCGGTTAGGTTCCAGAAGATTGGAGGGTAGCAAATATTGTGCCATTGTTCACGAAGGGAAGCAAAGAAAAATCTGGGATCGAAAGACCAGGAAGCCTAACATCTGTGGTAGGTAGGTTACTTGAGATAACTCTGACGGATGAGATATACATGCATTTGGAAAGATAAGGTTTGTTTAGAAATAGGTTTTTTGACAGATACCCTACAGTATGGAAACAGGCCATTTGGCCCAGCAAGACCACACTGACCCTCCAAAAAGTAACCCACCCAGTCCCATTCCCCTAACCTATATTTACCCCTGACTAATGCACATAACACTATGGGTAACTTAGCATGGCCAATTCACCTGACCTATACATCTTTGGATTGTGGAAGGAAAATGGAGCACCCAGAGGAAACACACACAGACACAGTGCGAAGGTGCAAACTCCACACAGAGAGTCACCCGAAGCTGGAATCAAACCTGGATCCATGGCACTATGATGCAGCAATACTAACCACTGAAACACCATGCCACCCTTGCTTTTTACAACACAGTTCAATGACACAGGTACAAAATCTATTCTGTCCTTCACCCATGACGTATGTCCAATATCACATACCATAGATCATTTATTCTCCACTGAAAATATCATCTTATTATTATTTATTAGTTTGTTATTATTAATTTTAATAATTATTATTAATAGTTGTTTTTAGACTGGAAAGATTGCATGGGTTTGTGAGTGGGAGATCATGCCTCTCAAATTTGTTTGAGTTCATTGATGAAGTGACCAGGAATGTTGATGAGGATAGGGCGGAAGACGTAGTCTGTATGGTTTTCAGTAAGGCCTATGACAACGTTACCATTGATAGGCTGGTTTGGCAGCTTAGAGTTACATGGAATCCAGAGGGAGCTGGCAAATTGGACACACATTGGCTTCTTGGTAGTCAGCAGAGGGTAATAGTGGAAGGATGCTCTCGGATTGGAGGTCTGTGACACATGAAGTGCCTCAGGGGTCGCTGCTGATCCCATTGCTGTTTGTTATCTGTATCAATGATATTCTTGCGAATGTACAAGGCATGATTAGGAAACTTGAAGATGACACTAAAATCGTGGACAGTGAGGAAGTATATCAGAAATTGCAGCAGGACCTTGATCAAACTGGAGAAGTGGTCCGAGGAATATTTTGGCAACGTTAGATCAAGGTAGGAGTTTCATGGTGATTGGTAGGACCTTAACGAGTGTAGTTGAGCAGAGGCACCATAGAGTTTAGGTTCACCGTTCTCTGAAAGTGGGGTCATAGTTAGACATGACAGTGAAGAAGGCTTTTGCCGCTCTAGCAAGCATCGTTCAGGACATGGAGGAGAGAAGTTGGGAAGTTATGTTGCAGTTCTACAGGATGTTGGTGAGGCTGTACTTGTAGTTCTGTGTTGAGTTTTAGTCACATTGCGATCGGAAGGATGTTTTTAATTTGGAATGTGTGCAGACGGAATTTACAAAAATGTTGCCAGGACTCAACAGTATGAATTATAGGGAGAGATTGGACAAGCGAGGACTTTTTTCTTTAGAGAATAGGAGACTGAGAGGGATATTATAGAAGTTTACATGGATAGGGTGAATGGATCCAACCTTTTTTCCTAGAGTTGGGGAATCGAGGAGGAGAGGGCATCAGTTTAAGGTGAGAGGGGAAAGAATAAAAGGGAAACTGATGGAAACTGTTTTACATAGAGAGTGGTACACAAAGAGAATGAGCTGCCAACGGAAGTGTTTGAAGCATTTACATTAACAATATTTAACCGGCATGTGGGAAGTTCATGGACAGGAAAGGACGAGAATGCTATGGGCCAAGTGCTGGGAAATGATGTTAGTGCGGTTAGATATTTGAGTCAGCATGGACGAGTTTGGGCCAAAGGGCCTCTATGCCTCTCTCCATGCTGTTGGACTTAATTACTCTACAAATCGAAAAGCATTTGGGTCAAACCCTCATTTTTCCTTTGGTCATGAGTTTGAACCATATTTGGACAATGTTCTTTCAAGTTAACTTTGCAGATATTTTGCTTTTCAGTTTGTTATCAACAATACATGTGTGTTTGTGTGCGTGTGTGTCTGTGTGTGTGTGTCTATGTGTGTGTGTTTAGCAGTTTTTACAATGGGAAATATCAATGTACATATTTGCAATATCTCCTCGTCATTCCTCTTTCCATCATAGTTTGAGCAACTTTGTTTTGGTCATAGACGTGTTTTTATTTAGTAGATTAAAGAAATCTGCCTGACTTGTTCCTAACACTGACCCTGACACACTCTGAGAATGATATCATCTGCCATATCTCCAACCTAGTTATAATTATTTTTGTGGCCAGTAGAGGAGTGGGGCTAGAAAAGGGAGCAGTAAGCCAAAAAGAAAAGGGAATTATCAACTCAATCAGCCAACGTCAGTTTCGAGGAGGTCGTTGGAGGAGATTTTGAGGGATAGGATTTACATCTATTTATAAAGGCAACTACTGATTAGGGATAGTTAATATGGGTTTGTGTGATGGAAATCATGTCTAATTAATGTGATGGAGTATTATGAAGAGGTGACAAAGAAGATTGAAGAAGACCACTGTGGTGTACATTGTTTACACAGACTTCAGCAAGGCATTTGATAAGGTTCCCCATCGTAGACTGATTACTAAAATTTGGTTATATATAATCTAGGTAAAGCTAGTCAATCGGATACAAAATTGGATGGAAGGTAATGGATGTTTTCCAGACTGAAGAGCTGTGGCCAGCAGTGTGCTGAAAGAATCAGTGCTGAGCTCATTGCTTTTCATCACGGATATAAACAACTTTGATGTGATTATCGGAGGCACGGTCAGTAAGTTTACAGATAACATCACTAAAGTGGTGCAGTGGACAGTGAAGAAGATTATCTCAGATTATAACGGGATCCTTGACCATCAATGAGCCAAGGACTGGCAGATGGAGTTTAATTATATATAAAGTGGGGTAGTGTCATGGGGAATGTTGCTGAACAAGAGACCTATGGGTGAAAATTCATAGCTCTTTGAAAGTGGAGTTTAGGTCGGTAGAGTGGTGAGGAACGTGGTTGGCATGCTTGCCTTAATGGGTCAGAACATTGAGTATAGGAGTTGGGATAGCGTGTTGCGCTTGTACGGGACGTAGGTGAGGCCAGTTTAAGAATACTGCATACATGTGTTGACTCTGTTAAAGGGTGGATGTTGTTAAGCTTGAAATGATTCAGAAAAGATTTACAAGATTTCCTGGAACCTGAGAGATTGAGCTACAGGGAGATGATGAACAGGTTGAAGCTTTTTGACCTGGACTGTCAGAGACAGAATGGTGACATGACAGAGGTTTAAAAAAAGTCCTGAGGGGCATCGATCGTCTGAATGGGCAAGATCTTTTTCCTAGTGTAGAGGCGTCCAGAACTAGACGGCATAGAGTGAAGTTGACAGGGCAAAGACTTAGAAGGGACCTCAGGGGAAAGCTTTTCACACAGAGGCTCGTGGGAGTACTGTCAGAGGAGGTGGTGAAAGCAGGTACAATTACACGTTTAAAATGTATCTGGATATTGTGGTTGTGTTCGCCGAGCTGGAAGTTTTTGTTGCAAACGTTTCGCCTGGCTAGGCAACAACATCAGTGCTTGGGAGCCTCCTGCGAAGCGCTTCTTTGATGTTTCCTCCGGTGTTTATAGTGGTCTGTCCCTGCCACTTCCGGTTGTCAGTTTCAGCTGTCCGCTGTAGTGGTTGGTATATTGGGTCCAGGTCGATGTGTTTGTTGATGGAGTTTGTGGATGAATGCCATGCCTCTAGGAATTCCCTGGCTGTCCTCTGTCTGGCTTGCCCTATGATAGTAGTGTTGTCCCAGTCGAATTCATGACATCCCACTCAGACCCATAGTATCACTGACAGGGACACCATCATACAAACTGGCCAAAGAACTACAACAGAAGCTGAAACACCTGGCCAGCGGATCCAAACACCCTATACAGTCAACACAGGAATTCTTGGACATCAGAAATATACACATAGACAAAGAAGAAACCATGATATCATTCGACGTGACGGCACTGTTCACTTCGATTGACAAAACCCTAGCCAGAGAAACAATAGCCAACCTACTGGACATACAGAACAGAAAACAGGACGCTGAACCTATCAACAAAGACGGCATACTTAAACTACTGGACTTGTGCCTCACAACACACTTCACATTCAACAACCAGAATTACGAACAAATCAACGGAACACCCATGGGAACACCAATCTCGGGACCCATAGCAGAGGCAGTTATGCAAAGGTTAGAACAAACAGTCCTACCACAAATTCAACCCAAACTCTAGGTCAGATATGTCGATGACACGTTTGTAATCATTAAAAACACGGAAATAGAAAAAACACACCGGATCATCAACGCCACACACACAGGAATCCGATTCACGAGAGAAGAAGAAAAGGATAGCCAACTCCCATCCCTACAGCCAGGGAATTCCTAGAGGCATGGCATTCATCCACAAACTCCATCAACAAACACATCGACCTGGACCCAGTATACCAACCACTACAGCGGACAGCTGAAACTGACAACCGGGAGCGGCAGGGACAGACCACTATAAACACCGGAGGAAACATCAAAGAAGCGCTTCGCAGGAGGCTCCCAAGCACTGATAATGTCGCCTAGCCAGGGGACGAAACGTTTGCAACAAAAACTTCCAGCTCGGCGAACACAACCACAACAACGAGCACACGAGCTACAAATCTTCGCACAAATTTTGATGTATCTGGATAGATACATAAATAGGAATAGTTCAGAGGAATGTGGGCCAAATGCTGGCAAGTGGGACGAGATCTGATTAAGATGCCAGATTGGCGTGGGCAATTTGGACAAAAGGGTCTGTTTCCACGCTGTATGACTCTCTTATTCTCACAGCGGGATGAGGAAAAAATCTAAAAGGGCCATTCGAATGGGAATTCTCTTCCCCAGAAGTTTGTAGTGATTCTCTGATTACAGTATTCATAGCTGAGTTCGTTAAAGATTTGACAGAGAAGTGTGTCACGGATAAAGGGACACAGACAGGAAAATGAGGCTCAGACCACAATCTGATCAGCCACTATCTTAATGCCTGGTGGAGAAGGCTCATTTTTCTAATGACACACTCCTGCTCCTCAGTCCCATGTTTCTGTGTTCCATTCAACCCCTGAAACCTGCTAGACAGGAGCAGTTGGAGTCCACTTACTGTTATAGCATGGTGCACAGAAACAGAGGAGACCATTTCCTCCCTCGTGACTGTCCCACACGGTTTGGGAGATTTGTAAAATGTAATTGGAAGACCCAGGCTGGATATGAAAGAGGTCGCTCTTTACAAAACATCCCCTCTCTGTAACTTGTGCTTCATTTGTTGATCATGCTGTAGACCCAGATTCACTTTGAATACAGCACCCAAATCTCACACAGCGATGGCTCACAAAATCCGTTGGTCTCTCTGATTGCAACATTCCATAAGAGAACTTCCAGAAAAATAACACCTACTAACTTCCCAATAACAGAATGGGAGAACATCAGAAACAGGGGCAAGGTCATTCACATCCCAAGCCTGCCTTGCCCTTCACTAAGATCAAAGCTGACCTGCTCCAAGTCTCAAATCTTCCTTAATGTCCAAGTTTTCTTGAGCATTTCCATAGAGTACAGAACAAAGAACAGTACTGATTTGGAGATGCCGGTGTTGGAATGGGGTGTACAAAGTTAAAAATCACACAACAGCAGGTTATGGTCTAACAGGTTTAATTGGAAGCACACTAACTTTCGGAGCGTCACTCCTTCATCAGCCGATAGTGGAGGGCTCAATCCTAACACAGAATTTATAGCAGAAATTTACAGTTTGATTTAACTGAAATTATACATTGAAGAATTGATTGTCTGTTTAGCCTTTCATCTGTTAGAATACCATGATAGTTTCACTTCTTTCATATGTAAATCACAAAACCTTTTTTTTTGAAAAAGTTGCATTCTCAGGTTAGCTGTTAATAATGGTGATATCTAGACAATATGGTGAAGGTGTTGGCCCCCTGTGTTCTCTGTCTATGCCATGATGTTTAAATTGATTCTTATCTAAAAAGTGAGAAAACGGAGTTTTACATGAATTCATGCAGTTTTTGAGCTCAGAGTTCTACATGAATACATGCAGTTAGGACCTTCAGCCCTCAACGTTGTGCCGTTTGTCCTACTCTAAGATTAGACTAACCTACATGCTTCCGTTCACTTTGTTCCATGTGCCTATCCAAGAGTTTCTTATGTTTCCCTCACACATTTGACTCTACTACCACCGCTGGCAGTGCATTTGACACACCTACCACTCTCTATGTAAAGAATGTACTTCTGATATCTCCCCAAAACCCCCCTCCAATTACCATAAAATTATGCCACCTGGTGGCAGACATTTCTGGGAAAATGTTTCTGGCTAGTCACTCTCTCGATGCCTCTCATCATCTTGTACACCCCTATCAAGTCACCTCTCATTTATTTTTCCTCCAGTGAGACAAGTCCTCGCTCCCTCACGGTTTCTTCATAAGAACTGCCCTCCAGTCCGGGCAGCATCCTGGTAAATCTCCTCTTTACCCTCTCTAAAGCTTCCTTATCCTTCCTATAATAAGGAGACCAGAACTGAACACAATATTCCCTGTGCGGTCTGAGTAGGACTCTATCGAGCTGCAGCATAACCTCGCGGCTCTTAAACTCAAGCCCCCTGCAACTGATAGCCAACACACCATATGCCTTCTTAACAACCCGATCAACTTGGTAGCAACTTTGAGGGATGTGTAGATACGGACCCCAAGATCCCTCTCTAACTCCAAACTGCCAGGAATCCTGCCTTTAACCATGTATTCTACATTCAGATTCGAGCTTGCAAGGTGAATCACTTCAGTTTGAACTCCATCTGCCACTTCTCAGCCCAGCTCTGCATCTAGTCAATGTCCCGTTGAAACCTACAATAGCCCTCCATATTCTGTATCACTCCAACCACATTTTTGTCATCGGCAGACTTACTAGCCCACTCTTCAACATTCATATCTAAATAATTTATAAAAGTAACAAAGAGCAGAGGTCCCAGGACTGATCCCTGTGGGACACCACTTGTCCCTCTCATTGATCTAGCACCCCTAACTCTCTATGTAAGAGTATTCCTGACAGTCACTACCCTCTGCTTGAAGAAAACGTTCTCTAATTCTGAACCATGACCTATTGATATCAACAAAGGATGGAGCGCAGGGGCTCAGGGAAGAGAAACTTGTCCTGAAACTAAGGCAATATTTGACTGAGGATGACATTAAGGAGCCTGAACAAAGTCGCACTTAATGAGAATTAATTGTAACCTCTCCAGTGTTTGGTGTCATTCACGGCACAAGGGAAGATGATTATCAATGGTGGGAATCAGTCATCTCAGCCATGGGACACATCTGTAGGAGATCCTCAGTGTCGCATCCTCAGCCCAGGCATCTCCAGTTTGTGATCATAGAATCACTACAGTGTGGAAGGAGGCTATTCAGCACATTGAATCTAAACTGAGCAGATAGGATTCCCTGCAGTGTGGAAATAGGCCCTTCGGCCCAACCAGCCCACACCGACCCTCTAAAGAGTAACCCACCCAGACATAGTTCCCTCTGACTGATGCACCTAACATAATGGACAATTTAGCATGGCCAATTCACCTGGCCTGCACATCGTCGGACTGTGGGAGGAAACCGGAGCACTCGGAGGAAACTCTGCAGACTAATAGGGAATGTGCAAACTCCACACAGACAGTTGCCCAAGGCTGGAATCAAACCTGGGAACCTGGGGCTGTGAGACAGCAGTGTTCGCTACAAAGCCACTGTGCCAATAGAAGAGGGGGAATTCACTGAAGTTTACAAAATTTTCAGAATAATTTGTCCCTCTTCAGCTCTTGAAACAGTCTGTGACCATGTGCAGCAAGACCTGGACAACATTCAAGATCGTGCTGTTAAAGTCTGGGTAACATTTATGTAACAGCACTGTACATTTCCACAGTAAAAGGAGGAGTTCATTCAGCACCTAAATCTGGTTTCACAAGAATGTGGGGAAGCCATTCATCCCATCAGAACTACTGGAGAAGAAGAGGGATAGCCCATTCAGGCCATCCTGTCTGTTGCACAGGAAGTCAGGGAGTCTGCTCTCTCCCACATGTCACGTACATGGGAACAGAAATAACCATTTCACACCCGGAGTCATAGGAACAGGAAGAGGTTATTCAGCTTGTCAAGCTACTAACACAGAAACAGGGAAATGTCAGAGATGTTCCAACATCACAAACAAATGGATCAGGGGCTGCACAGACAGACTGCTCCAAATTGATCCACATGATTTAATTACTCATGATACATATGTATTACTTTAACATGGTTTTCTGGCAGTCGGAATGAAGCAACATTTTTTAGCCATTCTCCAAGTTATCTTCCATCTCCAAGAAGGCAGACCCATGGTCTCCGTGGAGGTCAGAAGCCGGTGGGGAATAACCAACTGTTTCAGAATGAAGGTATTTTGGCTGCTGACAGGGTTGTGTACAAAGTGACATTCAATGCAGTGTCACACAGTAACTGTGCATTAAAGTTTTCAGAGTTCATTCAGAGCCTGTACCTCTTTATCAATCCTTATGGGGGCTCTGCAGAATCATGTAAACTGTCGTGAATCAAACAACCAATTACATGTATGAAATTTCCGTCGTATTCAGCTGTTTGGGTCAAAATGAATTTCCACCCATACTCATCAAGCTTGAACTTCTTATTCTCTCACAGCGCTCCAGATTACACACATAGTTAATGCACTCTTTCCTAATGGTAACATCATGTCAGGATTTAGTCTGGTCAAACTCCATAACACTCTCTCGGTGACAAAGAAATCAGTATTTGTCAAGTAGACCAAATCTGTACACAATGCACCAAATAATCTCTCAACAAAGCACGATCAGTGGGAAAGATACTCTAACATTGGTGTTTCAATCATTTTGCATGAAGAGCCACATTTCATTTACTTCCTGCCCTGTATGAATTCTGTCAGTGACTTATGACCAAGGACATCCATGTCCTTTTCAACAAAAGCATTTGCCAACCTCTCTACCATTTAATAAATATAAATGTACATGATGATATTTGTTGTTCACATCTGAATCATTTTTATACCTTGTGAACAGCTATTGCCCAAACACTGATCCCGCTGCCACCCATCAATTCTTCAGCCCAGAGAAAAACAGGATTCTTGTACCTCCATTACCCAATTTTTTAACCATTTTATAAATATTCCACCCCTACCTACCCATGGACTCTAACGTCCCTCAATCACCTGCATTCAAACATGTCAAACGTCTTCTAAATATTCAAATACTCCACTCCAATTGGTTCTCAACAGTCGATGTCACAACGGACAATCTCCACAAACCCCAGCAGGTTTATCAAAGATCATTTCCCTTTCCTGAATCTAGGCCGAATCTACCAAATCATATTATTATTCTCCATGTGTCGAGGTTTCACATTCCTTATATTAGCTTCCAATGTTTTTCTCACAGCTGACATCAAGCCATTTAGTTTTCTGTTTTCCCTCTCCATCCTGTTTTAACTATTTAGGCTTACAATAGCTGTTTTACAGTCTGCTGCATCAAAAAAATTCTAAGTGTCACTGGTTACTGATTTGTACTGACTGGAAAAAATTCTAAGTGTCGTTGGTTACTGATTTGTAACCACCGGGTCAAATCCGGCCGGGCTAGCCGGCCTCGAGCACTTTCCAGAATCCAACCAGCTTTGAAGATTATACAGTAATTCTGTCACGAGCTCTGTTCTCATCTCTTCAATTCTCTGGGATGTAGCTCATCAGATGCAGCAACTTACGAAACTTCGATTCAATTAGATTTTCAAAAACATGCTCTTCATTAATTCTGATTTCCTGCAGTTTCCCATTTTCCCCAATCATTCTGTTCCCTAATATTTCTGGAAGTTAGTTTCTGTGCGATCCCCTGTGCAGATGGAACCAATGTATTCCTCTCAGTAGGCAGATTTTCTGACAGCTCGTGAAAACTTTGGAGGACTGCACTTCAGAGATGGTAGATATATTACCCACCCCTGCCTGGAAAGTTCCAGAATCAATCCAGATTACTTTATCGTGAGTGTCAGCACAGTCCTGTCCCTGGTATGAGGCTGCAGGCTATACTGAATGAGGGGACACAGCTCAGTGACCACCTCAATTTTGAAACAAGCTGGTTTTACTCTTTACACCTAAATGGGTCCAGCTTAGACTAATGTTCCTGGAAATCCCAGGGAAGATAGTGCAGTGCCCAGCCGCCCAGTTTACAGAGCTTCCCCTCTGTGTAGTCGCAGCTCCAGTTGTTTCCCGTGGATCCGGGCACTCGTAAATTCAGTGTCCAGAGTGGGGTCACCAGGCCCTCGGGGCTCCCTGAATGAACCCAGCAGCTGACAACACAAACCTGAGAACACCATCCCAGAGCCTCCACTGAGTTTCCAATGACAGTAGCAAGTCAATTCCCCACACCCAAGGTGCACCCATTCAGTGTTGTAAATGCCTCTGTCTTCAGTTTCTCTTCCTGGCTGAGAAAGCTGTTACATCTCCATACAGTCGCACAGTCACAGTTCAGCTCTCCAAAGAAGCAGTTGACAATGGAACATTACGTTTCTCTCTATCTCAGCCACAGTAAGTATTGCTGATGGAGTTAATCACCATACTCAGAGACGAGAGATAGAGGAACATAACTCACATTAAGCAGGGACATCTCGCAATAGATATGATATTAAGGAATATGGGAAAAGGGAAAATGTTAGAATAACTTCCCGTTCAACTTTCCTTACAGTCCATCAGCTTGCTTTTCCTTTCTTCCCTCTCTCTTTCTCTCTCTCCACTCAACACGAACCTCCCGCTCACCCTTCCAACGATCCCTGATATAATAACATTATTTCCCAGTTACGTTCGGTTTTGATAGGGTCACTGAACTCGAAACGTTAGCTCTGTTTCTCCCAACAGACTGCCGAAGCTGCTGAGATTCTCCAACATTCTTTCAGACAGTGGAGAATTTTATTTCAGATCTCCAGCATCCACATTTCCTTGGTTATTTCACCTTTAATGTTGTTGTTTCCCGGGATACCAGTATCAGTGGCAAGGGCAGCATTTGTTGTCCATCCTAACTGCCCTTGAAAATGTGGCTATTTGTCAAGGCAATGTGGAGGCAACCACATTGTTGTGGATCTGAAGTCACACTTAGTCTTGGTTTCGTTACCAAATGTTATCAATAAAATAAGAAAAGACATCTTGATGGTTTATGGTTGCCATGAGTGAAATTAGGTTTTATTCCAATTTTTGTAATTGGAATTTAAATTTAGTCATCGGCTGTGATAGGATTTCAAACAATGCTTTCACAGTAATAACTTGTGCCTTTCGATTACACAATCAGTGACATTATTACTCTGATACAGAGTCCCTGTTGTGAAGTAACTGTGAAGGCAACAGAAAATTTATGGTCAAACTATCTGTAACTGGAAGAGAGGTCAGAAGAGAACTGGAGCCATATAATCTGACGTTATCAAAGGGGTGGATGATGGCGAAATCAGCAACAGAACTCAGGCAGAGCTGGAGGTGGGTGTCAGCAGGTTTGATGACAGAGAGAATATGGAGACATAAAACAGTTCACTGTAAAAAGGAGACTCAAGGTTCTGAACAGTCTTATTCCTTCTCAGATGTTTATGAGTAAGTAGTTTGGAAATGCATGAGAAGGAAGTGGCGTTTGTGACTGAAAGTTGATGTATTTGTTAAATATAATCAACCAGAATAGCGATAACATTCAGCCTCATTTATAGAATTGACAGAGATAAGAGGAACACCAATAGCGAGGATGGGAAAGTACCCAGCTTGAATAATCATCAGTATGGCTTCTATCCGCAACTGTAATCGTGGCCAATCCTGATAAAGCCAGTAAAGACTCCAGAATAAACTCCTGTCCATTGTTGGAACATTCCAGTCTAATGTTCTCAGACTCTGATCCATTGTTGTAACATTGCAGTCGAATGTTCTCAGATTCAAATCCATTGTTGGATCATTCTAATGTTCTCAGATTCTTCTCTCTCTCTCTTTCTCTGTAGCTGATGATCCCAATCTCCTTGTGGTTGATTCTGCCCCGAATACAATGGCATAACATGTGGAAAGAATCCCCTAATTATGGAAAAGTAAAACCTTTCAGTGACCCAGTTAGGTCCAGGGAGACTGTTATTAATCACAATCAATGAACAAACAGTTCCAGTTAACCCCTTTCTTGGTAACTCTGGTACATCACAATAATACTTGATGTGGGTGGGGGTTTGATATCTCTGGCAATTGGGTGAATGACACATCTCCAGTTGTAAACATAGAGGTGAGGGAGAGAGATGATGCATTCTCTTCTCAATCTCCATGATTCCACTGTGTTTTGGCAGCGTTGGAATTGCTGGTCTCCTGAGACCGTCTGTGTCTGATCACCAGGCCTGCTGCATTTTTTCGTTTTATTTACTTATGTTTAACTTTGACATTTTTCTGTCCAGCATTTAACGTCTTAGGTGGGTTTAGGTATTTTTGAGAGACACCTACAGTGCCATAGACTGTGTAGATACAGTCCATTCCTTGTGTTCTTTGCAGCCCCGGCTCGGTTCTGTGGAGTGATGTTCAAACTCTCACAGAATCAGGATTCTTAGTTTTACCTTTTGCCAGTTATTGCTGGGGTCTCAGCAGGGATTGGAAGGCAGGAAATCTCTCCCGTGTGCTACACACTCTTTCTGTGATTTCTCTCAGAATTGTCTTTTTCTGTTCTTTCCTCCCGGATTGGAGAACTGCATGTGAGACAATCTGTTTCCTGAATTTGTTTTTTGACGTGTGTGTTTATTGGATGTTACCATATTGGAGCAGTTGCTGTATATTAGTTAAGTAAACTATTATTCTGCTAAGTTTCCAAAAAAAAAATTAAGTTATTCCAAGTTTCTCTTCCTTTTGTCTTCTTTTGTCGACAGTATTTGAATAAATTGTATTTTGCTTAATGTCGAATATTTTGACCAAGTAAATTCTATCTGAAACACGGCACCTCACATTTCCCAGCGGAATGGGCCGATTTGGAGGAGTGATAATTATGTCAGGAGTTATATCGGATAATCAATCCACCTCTCAGATCCAGCCCAGACACGTATAAGCCCAGATGAGATACCTGCTCAGCATGGAGCATTGCGTAGACCAGCCTAGTGTACTGCTCAGCAATCCGTCCACGATCGAACACTATTTAGAGCTCATCAGTTCACTACTTATCTGTCCAACAGTGCACTGATTTATAAACTTGGACTAGTTAATGTGTTCGCCACATGGCGCTGTGCAGAACACACAAAGCCATTGTTCTATAAACACAGACTTGGTATCTATGCAGCATGGGGAGCTATGCAGTGAATAGCAGTGAATTTATCTGTTATTCTGGAGCAGTTGCCTTCCCAGCATACAAAGCTGTGTACACCAACCACTGCATTGCTGAATATCACTGTGTTAGATCATTGCCTCATGCACTTGCAGCCATGCTGGAAATGACAGGATGTGCTGCTCCCCTCCATTTACAGCACCATATCTCCTTTGTGGCATGACACAGCGGTGCTGTGGGTGTGAAGCTCACTGCCAGAGAGATATGGCGGGATATTCAGTTTAAATACCAACAAATGGGAGGAGCTTGGTTAAAAGAGAGGGGGATATTGAGAGGGAATTTCCGAGAATTACGTGCGGCATGGTGGCACAGTGGTTAGCACTGTTGCCTCAAAGTGCTAGAGACCCGGGTGCAATTCCCGCCTCAGGCAACTGTCTGTGTGGAGTTTGCACATTCTCCATGTGTCTGCGTGGCTTTCCTCAGGGTCCTCTGGTTTCCTCCCACAATCCAAAAATGTGCAGGTTAGCTGATTTGGTCATGCTAGATTGCCCGTAGTGTTAGCTGTATTAATCAGGGCTAAACGTAGGTGAACGGGTCTGGTTGGGTTGCTCTTCGGAAGGTCGGTGTGGACTTGTTGGGCCGAAGGGCCTGATTCCACACTATAAGTAATCTAATCTAAAACAAGAATCTGATGGTAGGTTTAAAAATTGTGAAATGAAAACATTTCGATAGCATTTTGCAATAAAGGCCACTGTTTCCAGGAATGACGGGTGAACAAGATATTGGTGTAAGTTAAGATGATGAAGAGTTTTGGATATGTATTTGTCCTGCAGCTTTGTAACTGGGAGTAGGGTCAGCAGAGTTTTCGACTCATTGGGCTGAATGTAACAATAATTTGTCTCCGCACCGTTTTCATTGCGTGTGTCAGAGGGAATGTCTGCACGAGACAGAACTAGTTTCCTGGTGTTATCTTATCGAACTCACCTCATTAACTACCCACCCCACTCCATGGTGTCCCTCTCATCCAATGCCAGTCCGATTCTCCCACCCATCATGGCTGGAGGTACTCACCATCGTCCGGATACCCCTGGATAATCCGTGATTCCTGGCACTGGTGACATCTTTAAAAGGCCAATGGGCACACGGTTGAGCTTTCTCAGTTTGTAGCTGTCCTGCATAGTTTACCGGAGCATTGCAGATAAGGGGAAATAACACTACAGCTTGTCGACAGGGGCAAGGAGGTCCTGGTGAATAGGCGAGTACAGAGGGGGACCATTCTCTTCCCAGAGGGAGCCGCACCACCTGACCCACCGAGCCTGATCTGAGCACCCCACCCAGCTCAGTGCAGTTTCTGCAGTCTGAAGAAAAGTCCAGCAATACAGGAAAAGCATCAATAACCATCCCTGCTCTGTCAGGATAAGGGTCACCGTATTCTCTCTACTCTCTCACACTCACTGTATATCCGTTACAACGCCTTCCCCAGAATAAGGATCCATCACTCTCACCACAGCATGCAGCACATTCTCTCTCTCTCTCTCTCACCTACGCAATACACTCACATGGTTATGAAATGTTCTTATGTGTGTTGTTTCTAGAATTCTCTGGATGATGTCGTTTCTCCAATGTTACAGATAATTTTCAAAATGATTCAACTTTAGCAAAATGTACATCCCCCAGTATGTAACGAATCAGAGGAAGGAGCAGAGTTTTACTTTTTCTTAAATCACTCAGGATGAAAGTTCATCATGAGGCCATTAAGCCTCTCAAATATGCTCCACTATTCAGACAAAGGGAGCTCCTAAACACTTGAAGCCTCACTCTCTTGTTGAAGACAGACATCACATTTGGAGTTTCTCCAGTTTCACTGGAACACTCTTGTAATTGCTGATGACCTGTTTACCCTTGATTATGTCTAGATTAGAGTGGTGCTGGAAAAGCACAGCAATTCTGGCAGCATCCGAGAAGCAGGAAAATCGACGTTTCGGGATTTTGCAGCACCACTCTAATCTAGAATCTGGTTTCCAGCATCTGCAGTCCTTGTTTTAGCTTGGCCTTTTCTGTTTGAGAAATGCCTTGTTCGTTTTGTTAGAGACAGACCAAGAAATTTTATCCATTTATAATTTTGTTTATAATATTGAACATCATTTTGCCTTCCCCTGTCAGGAACGATGTAAAATACTGTTTTAAATTCTCTGCCTGTTTCCTGAAACCCATTCCACAGTCACATCCTCCAGGTGTCCCACATATACTTTCCTGCCATTCTTCCAATGGTCACACACATCATGAACGTTCTTTATTCGATATGGGAAAACTCTTGTGGTTATTTTTTTTTTCATTTTTCTTGCCAGTTTTGGAATATCTTTCTTTGTATTTTGTTTTGTACGATCTGCTTCTGGTTCCAGAAATAAAAATAAGCTAGTGCTCATCAATATGAATTCTTTAGTTTGTGATTAAATCCAGAGAGTTATGGAATATTTCACACAGTGCCACCAGTCACACTGTAACCACTTATAATAAAACAAGCTATGAATTGCTGATGACCTGGATGGTGTATCTTCACATCTTCATATTATCTTCTTTTTGAACACAGTCAATAATTACTGAGCGTTATTAATCAGTATTTGCTTAAATGTCACCCCCCACACATCGACCGACCTTAATCTGAGCCTATTATCAAATTCAATTTTTGACCAAATATATGACATAAATCTGCAATTGAAATGCCTGGCTTTTTCAATCATTCGGAGGAACCTCCGTATGTGGATGAACACATGATCAGCTGAGAGTGACTCCATTCTCCCAGTTTCTCTGGCTCTGTGACTTCTGCTCGATGATGCCACATCCAGTGGGAATCTGTCTACGTCACCACCTTTTCTCTCAAACGAGAAATCCTCTAACTCTGATGGACTGATTCTTCAGCTGTGACTGTCCCATCTCCCTCACTTCTGCCGTCACTCTGTCCCCTCCATCCCAGAACAATGATTGATCTCCCTGGTCCTCATTTCCTACTGCACTAGAATCCACATTCACAGACTCATCTGCCATCACTTCCACCACCTCTAGCTGGACACCACCATCAAACATAGCTTTCTGAACTCGTCCACTGTTAGCATTTCTCAGGAGACATCCCCTCTGAGACACCCTTCGTCTCCCCGAACAGTTAACCCATCCCCCATAGCAACTTTCCATGCAATTTCAGAAGCTGCAACACATGGCCATTCACCTTTTTCCTCCTCACTGTTAAAGGCTCCAAACACACCTTCTAGGTGAAGCAGCATTTCACTTGTCCTCTTTCAATCCAGTCACCTGTCTTTTCTGCTCAGAATGCAGTCTCCTTTACATTAGCGGGCCAAACAGAAACTGCTTTGAGCAACATCTCGACTCTGTCTGAAGGAATGACCCGGACCTTCTGAATGTTCCCCATTTCAATGACCTACCTTGCTCTCAAACTAATGAGAATTCTTTGAAGAAATAACAAGCAGATTTGATCAAGGAGAGACAATGGGAGTTATCAATGTAGACTTCCAGAAGGCCTTGGATAAGATTCTGCACAGGAGGCTGCAGAGCAAGGTAAGGACCCATGATGTTAGCGGCCAGGTATTAACATGGATAAAAGGTTGGCTGTCTGGCAGGAGGCAGAGTGGGGATAAAGTGGTCCTTCTCAGCGTAGCAGCTGGTGACTAGTAGTGTTCTACAAGGGTCAGTGTTGGGTCCACAACGTTTCACTTTTTCGGTTAAAGTTCTGGATTACAGAAATGAGGGCATTCTGGCTACATTTGCAGATGATGCAAAGATAGATGGAGGAGCATGAATTATTCAGGACTCAGGGAGCCTGGAGTAAGATTTCGACAGTTCAGGAGAGTGGGAAAAGGAGTGGCAGATGAAATACTATGTGGGAGAGTGTGAGGTCATGCATTTTGATATGAAGAATACAGGCATTGATTATTTCCTAAATGGGAAGAAAGTTCAGAACTCTGAAGTGCAAAGAGACTTGAGATTCCAAGTCCTGGATTCACGTAAGAGAAACTTGCAGGTTGAGTCAGTAGTTAAGAAGGCTAATATGAAGTTGTCATTCATCTCGAGAGGATTAGAGTATAAAGGTGGGGATTCTGAGGGGAAAATATGTGTAGGAAAGGCAAAGTTAGAATGATCTTGGGGATGTTAAAAACAGAGGTTGTTGAGAGTGAGGTCAGACTCAGCCTGTTAGAGGAGGGTGATGGAGGTTGGGTACAGTTCAAACCTTTGTTCTAGGAAGAAGTGGAAAGCCCTGAGACCTTCCTAGTTGGGAGTGGCGGGGGGGGGGGGGGGGGGCGTGGATGTGCAAAGGGATTGTACATCCATGGGAAAGAGGATATGGATGGAGCCTGCAAAATGGAAATTCTGAAATTGGTGTAGAGAGTCAGAGGAATCACGGATGTACGTAGGCAGGGACTGGACCAGGGGAGAAGACTGAGTTATTTGAGTTGAGTTATTTGTTGCAGGTGTGGGCTAAAGAAATGGGTCTGCTTGGGCCATCCTGTTAGTGGGTTTTCTGTCGGAGATGGAAGGGACCTCTGCTATTAGAGGGCCATCAGCTTGGAGACCATTGGGTGGGGGTTGGAAGGGCAGTGTGTTTGCGGGGTGTTCGGTTGCGGGGTTGGGGATCACCAGGAGAAATTAGGTCACTTATCGTAGTTGATACAATCGCCTGATGTGCCATGATGGGGTCATGGTCTAAGAAAAGACTTGTTACATGTTTTTTCCTGTCATTGATTCTTGTTCAGACTGTAAAATTACTCTGAATTTTTCTATCTCCATCAAGTGCAGACATGTTTTTTTCTCCCCTAGTGTGGTGCCTCAACATTTTTAAAACTTTTTTTACAGTATATGCAACATTGGGCGTTTGTTCTAATAATTTGCTTCTAATTCAAGGAAGATATGAGAATATGATTTGATCTCCTGCAGTGTGTCCATTAGGTGCAATTTAATTGAGTCTTTATCCTCATCACCTTCGCTCTTTCAGACAAAATTGAATGAGTCCGTATATCCTGCAGATAATTATTTTTCAGCTCCATTGCTGGGAATGTTACAAAGGACATAGTCCAGTATCACGGAAAATACAAATGTTCCAGGACAAGGTATCAAACCCGAGTTCATCCTAAATTATTTACAACTTTATCAATAAAACATGCAGAGGTGGTAGAGTGCAAAAGCAGAGTTCAGCTCGGTTTTCAAAATGCTATTTCTGGCTCCCTCATAAAAGACCATAACTAGAGCACTCTGTAAATTACCCAAAAAAAAAGAACAGCAAGGGACTTTAATTCTTAATTCTTCCTCTGTGAATAACATCTGGAGAACAGGAAGGAAATCAAGGTTTGTATGTGATTTTCATAAATGATGACGGTGAGAATGTGGAAGATTGGGGCAGTGAAATAATGTTGTGGATGGCACAAGATTAGATTGGTAGTTCACAGTGAGGAGGAAAGGGTTAGGCGACAGGAGCGTACAAACAGATTATTCAGATGGCCAGAACAATTCCCAATAATATATAACACTGACAAATATGAGGTGATGGACGGCAGAAGTAACAGGACAAGAGAGTAAAAACAATGACTGCAGATGCTGGAAACCAGATTCTGGATTAGTGGTGCTGGAAGAGCACAGCAATTCAGGCAGCATCCGAGGACGGGCAAAATCGACGTTTCGGGCAAAAGCCCTTGGACGCCTGGGCCTAACGCCCCTACAAATCTTCCTGATCTCACACACATCACACCCTCACACATTCAAACAAATGATAAGAGTCACAAGCTGAGTGAAACATGAAACACAGAACAGTACAGCACAGGGCAGACGTTTCGCTCCTTGACGTTCAGCCAACCTTTTATCCTATTGTAAGATCAGACCAACCTACATACCCTTCATTATGCTATCAGGCATTTGCCTATCCAATAGTCGCTTAAATAGCCTCAATACAGCTGACTCTACTACAGTTGCCAGCAGTGCATTCGACCCATTCCTCCCTGTGTGAGGAAACTACCTCTGACATCTCCACTAAACCTTCCTCCAATTACTTTAAAGTGTTTCTTCATTGTAATATATATCTCTGCCATGGGAAAGCGTCTCTGGCTATCCACTCTATCTATGCCTCTCATCATCTTGTACACCTCCATCAAGTCATCTCTCATCTGTCTTTGCTCCAATGAGAAAAGCCCTAGCTCCTTGAACTCTTCTTTGTTAGGCAACATCCTGATAAATCTCCTCAACACCCTCATTAAAGTTTCCACATCCTTCCTACAAAGAGGCGAACAGAACTGATCACAATATTTTATGTGTGATCTCACCAGGGTTATATGGAGCTGCAGCGTAACCTCGCAGCTCTTAAACTCAATCCCCCTGCTAATGAAAACTCGCACGCCTTCTTAACAACCTTATCAAACTGGGTGGCAACTCTGAGGGAGCTATGACATGGACCACAAGATCCCGCCGTTTCTCCACAATGCAAGAAGCCTGCCTTAATTCTGAATTCAAAATCGACCTTCCAAAATGAATTGCTTCGCACATTTCCAATTTTAACTCCATCTGCCAATTATCAGCCCCATTCTTCATCCTGTCAATGTCCCATTGCAAACTACAACAGCCCTCTACACAATCCACAACTCCAACAATCTTTGTTATTTCGACAAACTTACGAACCTATCTTTCCACTTCCTCATCCAAGCCAGTTATAAAAATCGTAAACAGCAGAGGTCCCAGAACCGATCCCAACGGAACACCACTGATCACTGAGCTTCAGACTGAATACTTCCCATTTACCACCACTTTGTCTCTTCTGTGGGCCAGCCAAGTCTGTATCCAGCCAGACAGGTTTCCCTGTATCCCGTGCCTCTTTACTTCCTGAATGAACTTACCATGGGGACCGAGATCAAACGCCTTGTTATAAAATCCATGCACTCCACATCCACTGCTCCACCTTCTTCAATGTGTTTGATCCCATCCTCAAAGAATTCAATAAGGTCTGTGAGGCATGACCTGCCCCTCACAAACCAGTGCTGATTATTTCTATTCAAACTATGATTTTCCAAGTAATCATAAATTCTGTCTCCCAGAAATGCCTCCAATACTTTGCCCAATACGTTTGTAGGACTGACTGGTCTGTGAACCTCAGTATTATCCCTAGTATCTTTCTTGAACAAGGAGTAACATCTACCGCCCTGCAATCATCTGGCATTACTCCAACCGACAGTGAGGATGCAAAGATCATCGCCAAAGGCGCAGAAGTCTCTTCCCTGTTTTCCTGTAGCATCTTCAGATTTTGCCCGTCTGGCCCAGGAGACTTATCTATTTTTGTATTTCGATTAATCTGTACTTCACCTCAAACTGCCTACTCCCTGTCCAAACAAATGATTGACTGCCTCCCATTTCAGGGCTATATAGAGTGCTGCCTTCCTGAACAAGTATGGTTCCCAATATCCTGTCAATCATGGATTGGAAAACATGGGAAGGCACCAATGCCTTCGTGATGAAGGGCTATTGCTCAAAGCGTTGACTCTACTGTTCCTCAGATGCTGCCCCACTGGCTGTGCTTTACCAGCACCACACGTTTCGACTCTCATCCCCAGTACCAGCAGTCTTCACTTTTCCATTACTTCGCCCTGTCCCCTCTGGACACTGAACAGGGAATTAATCAGCAGAAACTCATTGCATGTGGAGCTGACTGTTTAGTTCTGGAAAGTTGCATTTTAATACATTTATTAAAAGAGAAATTACAATTCAATAAATATTCATTCATTCCCAGTGTTACAGTTTTGGTTCATCGATTGGACAGCTTGATAACAAGCAATAAATTACTGAAGAACTCCGCTTTATAGCGTATTCCAGTTGTTACACTCCAGGCTAGATGTCCTTTACGTCAATGCTGGGAATGTTATCGAACAGACAGATGTAATAAGGGAACGAGGTGAAATGGGGAAGTGTGACTTTTTTTGCCATTACGGAGGTGTGTTTGAGGGAAGTCAGGGCTGTCAACTCAATATCCTGTGGTACAAGATCCTGTGGCAGGACAGGGGAGGTAGCAAAAGAGGATGTGGGTTGCATTATTAATTAAGGAGTCAGTTACTGCAGTAAGAAGGGACGATATCTTGGAAAGATCTTCTAATGAAGCTTGGTGGTTTGAGCTCAGGATCAAAACCACGACAGACACAATGCTGGGGATATATTATAGACTCCCAGATAAAAGAAATTACGGGAGCTGATATAAAACCAATTGACTGAGGTGTGTAAAAACAAAAATAATATTGTTATATTCAGACATTTCAATTCCAAACATTCATTACGGAAGTGGTAACTTTTTAAGAAGGGACAGATACCTTGAAATGTAACAATGGGCGGGGTTGTGCTAGGCCTCGGGCGAGCAGGTCAATGGAGGTCCTAAAATAATACATAAAATGTAGGGCTAACCTAAAAAGTCAGTAGAAGAGCAGAAGTGGATGCGGGATGATAAAACATTAGCGGTAAAATAAGCAAGAATTCAACGACATTCTATCGGTTTATTAAGGTGAAGAGGATAACGCAGGAAAGAATGGGGGAGTATTAGAGATCAAGGGGGCAGCCTGTGCACGGAGCCACAGAACATGGTAAACACCTACTTCATATCGGTCTTCAGTTTGCAATCAGGGAGAGTGACCGTGTGATCCTTGAGTGAATTGATACAGAATCTGACGAAGAATTGGAAGTTTGTGCGGGAGAAAGAGTGGGCAAATCCACAGATCAGGATGAGCTGTCTCTTAGGCTGACGTGGAAGATGAGAGAGATTACAGTCTCTTAACCTTTCACTTTTATTTTGCCTCCGGATAATATCTAATGTTGGTACAATTTTCAAACAGAGTGCGAGAAATACCGCATGGTAATAAAAACCATCAAGTCTCAAATCAGTGAGAGGGAAAAAATGTAGAAAATTCTGTGGGCTGTTGAGACTGACTCATTAAATATCTTCAGAGTTGAGGCAGATTTTTATACGAGGTTTATGGGGAAAATGCAAACAAGTCGAATGGAGGATTATCAAAATAGATCTCACCTAATTGAAGGGAAAAGCAGACTCAGTGAGCGGATAGCCATACTGTTGCTCCTATGTTTACTTGTATCATTTTTACAATAGCCTTGTATTCTCTGCAACATCAACCTCTCTCGCTATGGAGTGAGACACAGTTTGGAATGCAGTCAACGGATTCAAGGAATTCACAAATGCAGTTCTATTAGACAGAAAGGACCAGGCGACTGCGACAACGCGGATTGGCTGTCGGGTGAAGATTAGCATCAGCGCAGTCAGCACTACCAGAAGGAAGACATCAGTAACACACCCTCCAAGCAGTGTCTTTTGTTGGAGAGCAGGTAGACAGGGGTCAGATATGAAGGAGTTCTTAAGGTTCAAGTACTGCATCACTGTAGTGTCTCCCTCCTCCCTAACCAAAGCTAAATGTGAAGGGGTGAAGAGACATGCTGCTGGTAGCAGAGTCAGTAGTAATCTTTTGGCTTAAGAGGCCGTGGACAGCAGCAGCTCAGCAAAAATTACAGGCAAGCTCAAATAAAGTTAATTCAACTTTAGTGTTGCAGCAGTGAAGATGGCAGTTAGGTCTGTTGCACGTTCCTCCTACGGGTTTTGGGAGCTCAGAGAGATTTCCACGTCCCTGATGACTACATGTGTGGAAAGTGCACCCAGCTGCAGCTACTGGGAGACCATGTTCGGGAGCTGGAACTGGATGCACTCAGGAACATCCGGGTTACTGAGAACTTTATAGATAAGAGCTTTCGTGTGGTGGTCTCCCCAAATACCCGCCCCAATCAATTTTGTGTAATGACTATAATATCCCAGTCCCACGTAAAGATCAATGCCATGAGTTCATCAAGTTTATCTGTCAGTCCTGTTGCATTTAAACAAAGGCAATTTAATCCAACAGGCAGTCCTTGCTCCCTGTCGTGTTCAAGGCAGAGAGGAGGTGGGTGACCACCTGAAATGGCGAACAGAGTAGGCAGAGAATGCAGGAATCCCCTGTGGCCATTCTCCTCGAAAACATGTATACAATTTTGATACTATTAGGGGATGACGGTTCAGGGGAAAGCAGCAGTCGCCAGGTTGGTGGCACTGCCATTGGCCCTGGGGCACAGCTGGAAAGGGTAAAGATAAACAGGGTCTTAGAGATAGGAGAGTCGATTGTGAGAGGGACAGATCGAGATTCTGTGGCCTCAAACGGGAATCCAGTATGGTATGTTACCTCCCAGGTGCCAGGTTCCAGGATGTCTCCAAGCGGCTGCAGAACATTCTTCAAAAGGGGAGGTGATCAGCCAGAAGTCATTGTGCAAGTTGGCACAATTGATACTGGTAGATATAGGAATGAGTTCCTGCACAATGATTACAGAGAACGAGGAGAAAAGTTAAAAACCAGGACCTTGATGGTGGTAATCTGCTGATTACTTCTAGTGTCATGAGCTAATGAATGGAAGAACGGGAGGATATGACAGATACATAGGTAACTAAAGAATTGGTGCGGGGTGGGGGGCAAAGAAATTCAGATTTTTAGATTATTGGGGTCATTTCTGTGACAGAGTTGACCTGATCAGGAAGGACAGGTGGCACATGCACTGGGGAGGGGACCAATATTTTGGTGGCGAATTTTGCTAGTGCTACAAGGGAGGGTTTAAACGATCTTGGCAAGCAGAGATATCCTCAAGAATAGGGAGGCAAGTGCGTGGCTGGAAGGAGATACAGTAATCAGAAACAATAAAGTGAAGAGACAGATCTGGCTGGAACATGATAGGAAGCAAGGAATGCCTGTTGGATTAAACTGCATTTCTTACATTGCAAGAGGTTTGGCAGGTAAGACCAATAAACTCAGAGCTTGGATAGGAACGTGGGATTGGAAGAATAGAGCCTTTATAGAAACATGGCTAAGCGAGGGACAGGACTGGCAGCTTAACATACCAGGGTACACTTGCTTTGGGCGGGACATGGATGGAGGAAAGAGGGAGGAGGAGTTGCATTTCTGATTAAGGGGAGTATCACAGCAGTAATCAGAGATAAAATAACTGACGGATCATCCAGTGAGGCTATGTGGGTGGAGCTAAGAAGAAGTAGGAAGTGGATGATGATGTCACAGTAGTTGTGCTATAGGCCCCCAAATAGTCAACGTGAATTAGAGTAACAAATATGCAGGGAGAAGGGAGACATGCAGGAGTAATATGTTTGTCATAATAGGGGATTTTAAGTTTTGTAACATACTGAGACTGCCAGAGCGTTAAGGAATCTGATGCAGTGGAATCCGATAAGTGGGTTCAGGAACGTTTCCTCAAGCAGTATGTAGAGGGTCCTACTTGGTAAGGGGCAAAATTCGAATGGCTCTTGGGAAACAGAGCAGGACAGGTGACTGCGGTGACAGTGGGGGAGCACTTTGGGACCAGTGACCATCGTTTTGTGAATTTTCAAATAGCTATGGAGAGGAATAAAACTGGTCGACAGGTTCAATTTCTAATTTGGGACAAGGTGAATGTTGACGGAATTAGACAGAAGTTTGCAGAGATTGACTGGAGTAGTTTGTTTGCAGGTGAAGGGACCCCTGACTAGTGGGAGACCTTTAAACGTGACATAAATAGAGTTCAAGGTCTATATGTTGCTGTGAGGGTGAAGGACGACGTTGGCAGGAATCGGGAACACAGGATGACAAGAGATATTTAGGCTTTGACTGAAAAAAGACAGATGCGTGGCTCAGTTAGAGGCGACTGGGATCAAGGAAATACCTGGCGGTATATAAGGGATATAGGAGTTTACCTTTGATTGATATCAGGAGGGAGACAAAGAGGTATGAAAGAACCTTGGCTGAGAAGATTAGCATGAATCCAAAGAGGTACTTTAAGAGTATGAAAGGAAAGCAATAACTAGAGAGAGAATAAGAACCCTCAAATACTAAAATGGACATATATGTGGGGAACCATAAGATATGGGCGAGGTCCTCAACAAATATTTCTTCTCTGTATGTACCGTGGATAAAGACATTAATACTTGGGAAGTTGAGGAAGTAGTCGTGATATCCTAGGGGCAGTTCATATCACACTAGAGCATGTGTTGGGCGTACTAGGATGTTTAACGGTGGATTAATCTCAAGGTCCTTAACAAATACATCCATTAACATTGCAAGGAGCTAGAGAAGAACTTGCGGGACCCTAGTTAAAATTATTTTATCAATATTGACCAAAGTTGAGAATCTGGAAGACTGGAGGATAACAAATATTGTGCCCTTATTCAAGAAGAACTGTTAAAAACGCCTGGGAACTATAGACCAGGAGGTTTAACATTTTTGGTAGGTACATTACTTGAGAAGATACCAAGGAATAAGATGTACATGCATTTAGAAAGGCAGGGTTTGATTAGGAATAGTAAGCATGGAGGTTTATGCCTAGAAAATGGTTAAAGTTATTTGATGATGTGACCAGGAAGGTTGATTTTGGCAGGGTGTTAGATGTCGAAACGTATGGTGCTGGAAATGCACAGCAGACCAGGCAGCATTCAAGGAACAGGAGAATCGATGTTTCAGGCATAAGCAGTTCATCAGGAATGTCCAAACATCCATTCTCCTGCTTCTCGGATGCTGCCTGACCTGTCATGATTTTCCAGTGCCACACTTATTTGGCTCTGATCTCCAGCATCTACAGTACTCATTTTCTTCTCGGGCGTTAGAATTAGTCTGTATGGATTTCAGTTACACCAGAACAGGATGAGGGTTTTCAGCCACTGGACACTAACATACAGTTACAGGAAGAGGTTAATTAGCCCCTCGAGCCAATAAAAATGTACCCAGAGTATATCATGCGGTACCAGTATCCTGTTACACAGCAACAACATCAGTCTATTCAGTTATTTGAAGTCAGTAACACAGGAAATCGAAGATGCCCCAAACTGACTGGACTCTGGGCTATACTGGAATAACACGAGACCTTTTAGCTCCTCAAGCAGGCCCTTCCCTTCAGTAATGTCAGCGCTGATCTGCTTTCGTCCGCAATTTCCCTTTCATGCCAAATTCTTTGTACCATTGAATCTCTCACGTGTCAAAATCAATTGACACCCACTCCCACCCATTCCCAATCATTTCAGTAATGCAGCTGTCTGAGACAAAGAGGTCCCAACAGTTACTACCCTCTGAGAGAAGGAAACACTCCCCACACATATACCTTGGTCTATTGACATGAACAAAAGATATGAACTCAGCATCAGTTGCTGGCCCTGCCATTATGGTAGGAATTGATGAAGCAAGGTGTCAAGGAGTCTGAATAAGATTGAACTTAATGGAATCAGGTGTAAACTCCCCAGTGGTTGAGTAATTCAAAACGCAATGTGGCTGGCGGACAGCAATCCTCTTAAGTCCCTGGATATCTCTGAGGGCGATTCTTCGGGTAGCTTCCACGGCACAAACACCATCAGCTGCTTTATCAATGTCTTGCTCTCTGCCATTCGATCAGAAGTGAAGATGTTCTGTGCAAATCACATAAAGCTTCAAAACCTGGACAACATTCAAACTCATGTTGTTGACGTGTAGGTAACATTCATGTAACAATACTACTAGACCCTAAACATTTCCACCCAGGATAAAAAGACGGGCTCTGTCAGCATCTCAAGCTGGTTTCACAGTAATGTGAGAAGCAATTGAGCCCATCGAAACTATTGGATAAGAAGAGTCAAAGCCAATTCACTCTCTCCTGCCTATTACACCTGAAGAGATTTAAAAACAAAACAGAAAATATTGGAACGCAGGAGGCTGGAAGAACACAGTAAGCAAAGCAGCATCAGGATTGGAGAAGTCAACACCTTGGGTGTAACATTTCTTCAGGAGTGTGGATGGAAGTAAGCGGGTTTACAGATAAAGAAGCGACCGGGGGAGGAGGAGGTGGTGTGGAGGGGTAGGGTAGATCAAAACTAGTAGATGGTACCACCGGGTTATTCGATTGGAGGAATAAATCCAGTTGGAAGCTGGATGAAATGTTGATCAGAGGAATCGAAGGGGGAACGGTCTGGGAAGCGAATTATTTGAAATTGGAGAACTCAGTGTTCTCGAGACACTGACACATCAAAAGAAAAGGACATTCATCCCCTCCAAACTGTGACACTGAAACAGGAGGATGTCATTGTTGCTGCAACATCACAAACTAATGAAGCAAGGACTGCACAGACCTACTGCTCCCTGCTGTTCCTCCTGGCTCCATTGCTAATGGTACACACGTGTTAAGTTAGCATGGTTTGCTGACCGTAAGGAGGGAAAGTGAATGATTTTTACCAATTCCCAAGGAGGCATCATCCATCTCCGAGATGTTATGGACGAGTCTATACCGCTCAAAACATTCTTAATCAAATATCCCAGAACATAACTTTGCATTTTATTTCATTAAGTGTACGACAAAAAAAACCCAGAGTAATTTAACTACGTTGACTACTAGATTTTAAAACAATCAAAAAACCTTATTCACAAAAGTACACAATGAAACACAAAGAACAGAATAAATAACCCATAGAGAATTCAGTCTATCCAGCTTGACTTAATTATACTGTTCCGAATACACTCAACAATCTCAATAAGCAAACTCCCTTTAAAAACCAGTATAAATGGAACATAAGCTTACAGTTTGAAGTTGAAAGGCAGAAAAGTGAGCGAGAGTTTCCACACAGCTCCCTTTTGAACTTCCCAGTTCAATACTCAACTGAAAACTGCTCAGCTCTGCTCAGCTCAGCTATTTCAGCTAAAAGAGCTCACCACTGCCCTTTCATTATCTCGGTCACTTCTAAAGCACAACCACTTCGGCCTGAAGTCTTATCTGTTTGCAGATAAACAAAAGGCCTCTGAAAATCGTTTTCATCTCTCTACCAAACCAGACTGACCGGAGTCAGGCGCCGTTTTATTGTCCCTCTGAAAAAAATCAAGGACAGAGTCCAGCTGAATCAAGAAAAAGCGACTTGACAAAAAAGGGACTAGCTTTATGACACCTGCCCATTATAATAATGAACCATCAAACCAAAAGATGGCTGCATTTTTAACCCTTCAAACCCAGTTAGTAGTCCAAACACGCACATACACACGAGAACAACTGTAAGCATGCAAACATCCATAACGCCATGCAAATTCAGGCCACGGTATACACACCACCGAACGACTCTGCATCTCATTCTAGTTTCAATAACGCATTAGCAATCACGCTATCGCGTCCTGCCACGTGCACAATGGTCAGATTGAATGGCTGCAACAACAAGCTCCATCTAAACAGTCTGGCATTTTTGTCCATAAAATTTTCCACAAATATCAATGGGTTGTGAACAGTGTATAGGCTTGCCTCAGATGCATTGCTGGTGATATAAACACTGAAATGTTTTCATGCTAATACCAAGCATAAATTCTCTTTGTCCAGCGTTGAATATTTCTGTTGACGAACGTTCAAATTCCTTGAAAAATACCCGATGGTTCTTTTGATTCCCTCGTCATTCTGCAAGAGCACCACACCGACACCCACATCACTGGCATCGATAGCCACCTTGAAAGGCTTCATGTATCTGGTGTGGTTAATACTGGGGAAAGTGGCTAACACAACATTTAGGCTGTCAAATATCTTTTGATATCTGCAGTCCACAGAGAGTTCTTGGTCCCTTTTAATAATTTGATGAGTGGAAAAGCAACACTGCTAAAGTTTGGAACAAACTTTCAGTAAAATCCAGTCAATCTCAGGAACCGTAGCACTGCTTTTTGTCGACGGTGTGGGAATTTTCCCACTACTTTCGTTTTTGTATCTCATGGGACCATTGGTCCCTGTCCAATAACATGGCCCAGGAACGTGACTTGGGCTTTCGCAAATTTACTTTTTGCTATCGTTACCACCAAGTCTGCCTTCTGAAGTCGAGACAACAATTCCGATAAATGCTGTAAATGTTCCTTCCATGAGTGACTAAAAATCATCAGGACATCAATGTACACCACATAGTTGGGTAATCCGGCAAAAACATTATTAGCAATCTCTGAAATGTGGCTGAAGCATCTTTCATACCAAATGCCATGACTTTGAACTGATATAGGCCTTTTGGCGTTATGAAAGCCGAAATTGCTTTTGCTCTCTATGACAGCTTTGTTATGACAGCCTTTGAGCAAGTTCAACTTAGAAAGGAAAGTGGCTTCTTCCACTTTTTTCGACAATCCCTCCAAACATGGAATTGGATGTGGATCAGCTTTTGTAATGGTGTTGACTTTGCAATATCCCCACACGACTATGGGGTACCATCTGGCTTTGGGCATCATGACTATAGGTGAGTTCCAGTCATTGTAACTTAGTTCGATTATGCCATCTTGGAGCATTCGCTCTATCTCTTTCTGAACCTATGCCAAATTTGGAGGGTTATGCCTATAAGAATGTTGCTTAATTGGAACAGCATCTCCTATATGTACATCATACACAATTATGCTAGTACTTCCCAGTTTATTTCTGTATACCTCCCAAAGTGAAAGTAATAACTCTTTTGGGTCATTTCGATTTTCTTGTGGAAGGTAACTCAATAATTTATCCCTATTTTTCATAACTTTCTCATTGTTCAATTTGATTTGAGGAGCATCCAATTTACAATTCTCTGAACTTGGTTCTTCCCTCTGTGCGGTAATCATGAACACCTTCTGCTCTTGCTTTCCTTCACTATCAAACTATCTTTTGAGCATATTCACATGACACACTTTGTGAGATTTCTTCCTGTTTGGAGTCCTTATCAAGTAGTTCACCTCATTCAGTTATTTCTCAATTTGATAAGCCATACGAAACCTTGTTTTTAAAGGCTCACCTGTTACTGGAAGGAACACCAATGCCTTATCCCCAATTGCAAAATTGTAAATTTGTGATTTCTTATCCACTTTCTGTTTCATTGTATGCAGCGATACTTTTAAATGCTGACTAGCCAACTCTCCAGCTTTATTTAATCATTACCTAAAATTTGACGCATTGTCCAAATGGGTGGTCTCAGAATTCTGACTTATTAATTCCTCCTTAATCAATATTAATGTTCCTCGTAGTTCTTGCCCCAAAATTAATTCAATTGGACTGAATTTGGTCGATTCATTCGGTGCATCTCTGATCACAAGATGTTCTAAAGGAATTTCCTTATCGCGGTCATATGGATAATCCTGACCATAAACGCTCAACATCATCTCCATTTTTTTGATGCCATCTCTGTCGTGCCCCTTGTGATTCTAGTTAGTGAGCAGTATATTTGAATTGATTTATTACCAAGTTATCCATCATCTCCTTGAATAGTTTGGATGTGAAGTTTATTCATTGATCTGACTGTATCATTATTGGTAGTCCGTATATTGTAAAAAATTGAAGTTTTTTTCTCTACAACATTTTTAGCCGTGGTGCTGCACAATGACATTGCATCTGGAAATCTAGTCGACACATCCGTTATTGTTAATAATACTTATTTTCACCTTTTATCTGTGGTAGACGACCTACGCAATCAATCAAGGCTATTGTGAAAGGGTCCTCAAATGCTGGAATAGGTATTAAATGTGCAAGTTTTATTACTGTCTGTGTGACATGTTTGACACGTCTGGCAAAACTCAGCTACATCTTGATGTTGTCCAGGCCTGTAAACAAATCTTGATATTTTAGCTGGTGTTGTCCTCACGCCAAAATATCCTCTAACTGGTAGCTCAAGTGCCAATCGCGTTATCTCCTTTCTGCACCCAACTGGCAACACAATTTGATGATTTTCTGCCCATGTCTGATCTGATTGAAAGTGATTGAAAGTCTCCATTTCTTCGTTAAGACATCATTTGTAAAGTAATAACAGGCAGGAATGCTTTCTTTCTTTTTTGCCAAATGCCTTTTGATATAACTATTTTAATTCCTCATCTTTCTGCTGCAAGTCAATCAACTTCGCAGAGCTAAACGTACTTGCATGTTTTCCTACTTGCTCCTTCTCTGTTCTACTTATTTGATCAAAATAAGATTCAGCTTCTTTTTGATCCATGCCTTTTGATCCCTCCTGCTTCAACCTGTACATTGTGATCTGTGATCACACAAACAGGGAAAATTCCTGTTTAAGCATTCTCCAGGTCTTCCGATGCCTGCATCTCCACTGGCTTTTCAACTAGAATAGGCAGCATGCCGACCAGTGAATCAGCTATATCATTTTCAAGGACAAATTTTATTCCTGGAGCTGAGAGTTGGGGGTCCAGTACTCCTATCACACATTTACTACTGTTCTCCTTTTACATAACTGAGCACTTTTTGTCTCACCATGAATTCTTGTTACCAGCACCTTTTCTGGCAATAGTCTCTCAGGAGTGCATATCTCCTCATCTCTCAGCATTACAGACTGAGAAGATTCTGTCTCGTTTAATATTGGAACCGCCTTACTTATGACTCCTGGCCTATGTGAATAAAAATTATCCTTGCGTATATATTTTTAAGCATATCTGGCACGTCCTCCTTGATCAACTTCTGATCATCTTTTACACTCTGAGGCAGTTGTCTAACTTCCCTTATGCTTTTTGTTACTGGTCCAACAAACCTTCCAGGGTTGTCTGGTTTTCCTACATCTGGTTATCCTAGCCCACGAACACTGTGATTTTGTGTGGCCTACTGTATTACAATGAAAACACCGGAGGCATTTAGTAAGAAAGAGAATGAATGCATTCCTATCTGTTACAACTTAACAAATGGTACCTTAATGAGGAAATGGAAGCCATCACTTCTTTGTCCCTCTCAATGGCTTCTTTATTTTTATTCTGTGGGAAATTATCCTTATGGTCTTCACTGAGATCAAACTTTTCCTTTCCACATCAGGATATCTCTTTGCTCCAATTTTTATCCCTCATGGACTGAAATGGAGTCTGGAAGCCAAACTGAGTTTATGAACCAGCTGATAATCATCACCCACTTCAGCTGAAAACTTTGCTGTTTGAACTCTCTTTTAATCCACATGAATTCGCACTACTTCAGGCAGTGAACTTTCTAACTTATGCAAAATACTTACCCCTCTAAGGGAAACATAAGATTGTTTGATTTTTCAAGCTCTCATTCATCTATCAAAATTACTCTGTTTGATCCTTTCAAACTCAAATCCTGTAGTTTTGAACACGATTCCCCCATTTGATTCCAGAAACCTTGTCTGGGGCCTTCTGGTACAAGCGTATATGCAGTTAAAATGGCTTTTCTTAACCTCCTCATATTCCCCAGATACTTCCTCTGATAGGGCTGCGAATACCTCACTAGCACTACCTACAAGTTTCGTTTGGATTAACAAAACACACGTTGCCTCTGGCCATTGCATTTGTTTAGCCACCTTTTCAAGTGAGTTTAAAAAGATTGCCATATCCTTCTCATCAAACTTAGGCAATGCTTGACCGAGAATAGGCTTCTGACTACCAGGGATTTGCTCATCCTCACTCTCTTCCTCACTAACCCTACCATTAGCCTTTATCTCCAGCCATTTACTCTGACTTTCCTTTTTAAAGTGTCAGTTTTTGCTGTTCAAAAGCTCTCTCTTTCTTTGTCTTCTGCTGCTCTCTTTTTCCATCTCTTCTGTTGCTCTTTTTCCCTCTCTTATGCTTTTAATCCTTACTCTAACTATTTCATTTCTGCTGCCCTTTCCTTAAATCTCGCCGCTAACTCAAGCTGCCTCATTTGCAATTGAATTCTTGCCAGCTCTGTAGATTCTGATGGTTTCTCCAGCAAGTTAAATTTACGAGCTACTGCTGTAAGCATCTCTCCTTTCCTCAGAAGCAGGCAGGACCAATTCACGCTTCTCTGCTAATTCCTGCATCTTGGTCTTAATCACTTTTTTCAAACCTTCAACAGTCATTGCATTCTCATCCAGAAAACTTTTGGCGACTGAAACAGCCATTACTATCCCAAGTTTTGTCTACCCAAGAAACCCAACCCCCGAAATAAAGACACGAGCACCTAACAGTTGCTGTTTGAACTCCCGCAAAGAGCCACCAACCTGTTATGGACTAGACTTGACCACTCAAAGCATTCTTAAGCAGGCCGCCGAGAGCATAACATCGCAACATTTTTCGGTAAGTGCACAAGGAAAATTACCCGGAGTAAGATAGCGAGGTTGTCTACAATATTTTAAAACAGACAAAAACTGTATTCAAAAATTACACAATGAAAAACGAAGAACAGAATGAAGAAACCCTACAAAACTTAACCTATGCAGGTAGTCTTAATTATGCTGTTCCGAATATACACAACAGTCCCAATAAGCAAACTCAATTTAAAGACCAGTACAAATAGAGCTTTCAGGTTAAAGTTGAAGGGCAGAAGTGAGAGAGAGTTTATACAACGCTCCCAGTTGAACATCCCAGTTCAAGAATCAATTGAAAACTGCTCAGCACAACTCAGTTAGTTCAGCTAAAAGAGTTGACCACTCCTTCTTTATATCGGTCACTTCTAAAGCATGACCACTTTGGCCTGAAGACTCATCTATTTGCATATGAACAAAAGGCCTCTGGAAATCTTTTTCATTTCTGTACCAAACGAGACTGATCGGAGTCAGGCCCCGTTTTATTGTCCCTTTCATAAACATCAAAGACCGGGTCTCCTTGAGCCAAGGAACAGTTTTTAAACAAAAAAAGGGAGTAGCTTTGTGACAGAAAAGACAGGCTAGTGTTCTGTACGGAGGTCAGTATCTGATGGGATTGGCGATCTCTATCAGAATTCGACTGCTGACAGATTTGTGAACAACATGACGTTCAGTGTAGGGTTACACACCAACTGCCCATTGAGCTGGTCAGAGTTCATTCAGAACCTGGAGCACTCTCTCAATCAACATGGGCGCGGGGGTGGGGGGGGGGGGGGGTTTCCAAAGAGCTATGTCAATTATCATAGTGTCCGACAGCACGGAGAGATAGGCCTATAGCCCAAACTGGTCCATGCTGACCAAAATGTCCATCACTGCTCAGCCCATTTCCTTGCACTTGGCCCATATCGTTCTCAATGTTGCCTATCTGTATATTTGTCCAAATGTGAAGATGTGTATTGCAGAAAACACATTATATTTCATGCATTCAGTGTTTTGTTTTGGAAATAATGAGTGTTAGTCCATAACGCTCAAGTTTTAATGCAATCAGTTTTATTTTTTGATGTGTTGCAGATAAAGCACTCATTTCCTTCACGGTCTTCTCATGGTACTATCACTGCAGGGATTAGTCTGGTGAAACTCCTTTATTCTGTCTCTATGTAGCAAGGAAATCATTCATAATAAAGGAGAGCAAAGCTGTTCACAGTGTCCCACGTACTGTCTCAAGAACACTCTACAAATGCAGGAAGGTGGATTATAAATTAATAATTTTTATGCTTTACTTTACTAATTTTGCAATGAATTTTCTGTGCTGATTACTTACTGATCCATATGAATTCTGTCAGTGACTCATGACCAAGGACATCCAACTCCTTTTCACCAAGAGCATTTCCCATCATCTCGCCTTCTCATAAATACAAAATGAGAACGATGGTATGTTTTGCCAAATCATTTATTTGCCTTATGGAGCAAAGCCACACCAACAGCATCATCACTATTGCCATTGGAGATGGTTGGAGATGCTGAGGAGGCAATGGCTTAGCTGTATGATCTCTGGAATATTAATACAGGGACCAAGGTAATGACCCAGACCCCAGATTGAATTTCATCTTGTCAAATGTTGGAACTTGAATTCAATAAAATATCAGGAATTAAGAATCAAATAAAACAATGAAACCATTGCCGATTGTCCTACCTGGCACTCCCACGCCCTTCAGGGAAGGAAATGCAACATCATTAACTAATTGGGCTTACGCGTGACTCCAGACCCAATGTGGTTAATGTGGTTAACTCTCAGTTGCAGTTGCAAATGGCCAAATCAGCCATTCAGTTAAATCAGTCACTATAACTTTTCAAAGAAATTAAACCGGATGGAACTAAGCATTGACTACTTACAGCCCACGGGTTACACTGGTCAGCATGGCAGCTCACCAACACCTTCTCAAGGACAATGGGGAAAGGGAATTAAATACTGGCCCTGCATCCCATTAATGAATATAAGAATATGTTTACACTCAGGGAAGAGAGGCAAAGCGACATAATTCACTTTAAACAGTGACTTTGATGTATATATTACATGGTCACAGTTTTCAATAATATGGTAACAGGAGAAAAATAAATAAGGTTAATCTCGTTTGTTTTCCAATCCCAGTTATTCATCAAAAATCCGTTTGTTTCCTTCTTTTCCTCTATCTTTCGCTTTATCTATCTATTCAACTCAGTCCTTATTCCCTTTACAACAGACGTCCCTGTCACCAACATCAATCACACTATTTCCCAGCGGCGTTCAGTTCTGATGTCTGGTCATTGGACTCAAAATGTCAATTCTTTTTTTCTCTCGATCTGAGGCTGCCAAATCTGCTCAGTTTCTCTGGCACTTTCTCGTTCTTTTTGATTCCGATTTCTTGCATTATTCTTTGTTTTATTTAACCTTTCCTGTTGTTATTACACGGGGATGTCTGCATCGCTGACAGGGCAGCATTTGTTGACCCTTTACTGTGAGCTCGTTCCCGAAAGTAGTACAGAGCCAAACACATTACTGTGGGGCTGATGGCAGTCTTAAGCCAGATCAGGGAATAATGCTAGATATACTTTTCCAAACTACATCACTGAAATAGATAAACTGAAAGACTAAATGCTGGTGATGTTATGGTCATAATTAGTGAAACTTGCTTTTATTTCCAATTTCTATCATTTGAATTTACGTTCTGACATACTTTGTGGTAGGATGTAAAACAGTGCTTTTATGTATAACCTGTGCCTCTGAATTACATTTCTTGCAACATTATTACTCTGAAACAGTGTCCCTGTTATGAGGTTACTTTAGAGACAAGAACAAAGTTGTGATCGAAATATTTCCAACTGAAATCGTGCTTCTAGGAGACCTGTAACCATAAAGGCATAAATAATGCTTTATTAAGCGTCAGCATTGATTCCAAGATGGGGATATTTTCGAGCTGATAGTGTATAAGTTTGATGATGGACAGAATACCGAGACATAAATGAATTCCGGGTAGAAATGTTCTTCGGGATTGTGAACAAACTTGCTTTCAGGTGTTTGTGAGGGCAGGGGTGTGGGCGGTTCTGAAATTTGTGGATATTGAATGCAATTTGCATTTGAAACTGAAGACAACATTTTCTGTCAATTCCAAATATAGGTAACAGAAATAGCAAGGAAGTTGCTATGGTTTATGTGATTTGTAAATGGATAGAGATCGAGATACTTACCAGTAACACCAACAATAGCGAGCATGGGATAGTAACCTGTCTGAATAATCTTCAGTACACAGTCTATCCGATCTGATAATGTCGACCAATACCAGGAAAGATAGAGAAGACCAGAGGACAAACTTCTGTCCATCGTTGCAGCATTCCAGTATAATGTTCGCAGATTCTGATTCATAAATGGAACATTCCAGACTATTCTCAGATGTTTACCTCTCCTCTTCCTGTCTCTGCAGCTGCTGATCACCGTTAGTGGCGGAGGTGATGCATCTGCTGATACAATGGCATAAAGCATTGCAAGAAACCCCTTACTAATAGGAGAGGGAAACCGTCCAGTGACATCATTAAGATTCATGGAGACTGACATCAATCATAGTCACTGAACAAACAGGCGTTGTTCATTTGCAATACTGTAACCGCCTGAACCTCCAACACCACCACCCTCAAAAACCACAATCTATATGTTGTTACCGTGCTGGTCGCTCCTCGATTAGAACAGGCACTAGCCAATATATTTACAATGGCTACATTGACACTCCTTTACACACGAAATGTGGATTTGCCTGGGCATTCCTTTCATTGACCTAATGAGACATTTTTGTCTCTTCAACAGTCAATATGCTTCAGCACCTTTTTAATATATAAACTCACAAACACCTTAACATCCTTTATTGGCTTCAAAGCAGAAAGAATTACATTGTTTGTATTCAGTCCAAAGCCAAATGTGGCAGATGTTGTCACTAAGCCGGTCCTTTTACAAAATTATATTATCGTTGAATTTTCTTCTTTAGTGAAGTTCTAAATGACCCAAGATTCCAATATGTCTGAGTTTTGAAAGGTTCTTTTGTTTATACATAACTGGTAATGTCCACTGCACCAGATTTTGCTGTTATCTGTATACGTACTAATCATGCCTCCGATATTCATATCCAAGTCGTGTATATATATATATATATATATATATATATATACACATATATATGATGAAAAGCAGCGAGCTCAACACTGATTCTTTCAGCGCACCGCTGGCCACAGGCCTCAGACAGAACGCATTCAAGTCTTTGTATAATCAAGCGGACGTGGGCAGATTTAACTGGGCAGATCGATTCAGTTTGGGGGTTAGCTGAGTTAGGGTCACTGTTGAAATTGGACGCTCTCCCCCTCCCTCCTTCTCTTCCGACCGCATCACCTGTAAACTTTTGGTATCAGATTTACTTTTGGTGATGAAGCATTTGTTTTTTTGCAATTCTTGCAAGTATTTTGGAACAACGTCCTAAAGTCAGGATAGCCTCTTGTTTGGATAACGCAATTTCGTTGGGTATTCTACTTTCAGTTTCATGTGCTTCATGCCGTAATTTGGTAAATAAAGTCTGTTTGTTTAAAACTCGGCAGTCTGACCAGTTAATTCACTCCAAGAATAGCCACGATACACTAACCTTCCACAAATATCAAAGTTACCTGTTCTGCTGCTCTTTGATCTTACTCTAAGATCAGACTCATCGACATACTTAAGTGCATTATCCTTCATGTGCTATCCAAGCATCACTTAAATGTCCCGCAGGTATCTGACTCGACCAGAATTGCTGGCAGTGCATTCCATGCACCCAACACTCTCTGTGTTCAGGAACCGAACTCTGACATCTTTCCAAAACCTTCCTCCATCACGTTAAAATTATGTACCCTCGCTACATACATTTCTGCCTGAGGAAAAGGTCTCTGGCTATTCACTCTATCTATGCTTGTCATATTGTACATCTCTATCCAATCATCTTTCATCCCGCTTCACTCCATTGAGAAAAGCCCTAGCTCCCTCAACCTTTCTCTGAAGACCTGCTCTCCAGTCCAGCCAGCATCCTGGTAACTTCCATCTGCACCCTCTCTAAAGCTTCCTCATCCTCCCTAGAATGAGGTGACTAGAACTAAACAAAATTCAAAATTTGTGAGAAGATTTGGAGCTCGGGTGCTCGTTGCTGTGGTTCTGTTCGCCGAGCTGGAAGTTTTTGTTGCAAAGTTTCGTCCCCTGTCTAGGTGACATCCTCAGTGCTTGGGAGCCTCCTGTGAAGCGTGTCCCATCGAATTCATGTTGCTTGTCGTCTGCGTGTGTGGCTACTAGGGATTGCTGGTCATGTCGTTTCGTGGCTAGTTGCAACTAGCCACGAAACGACATGACCAGCTATCCCTAGTAGCCACACACGCAGACGACAAGCAACATGAATTCGATGGGACAATACTACCATTATAGGGCAAGCCAAACAAAGAACAGCCAGGGAATTCCTAGAAGCATGGCACTCATCCACAAACTCCATCAACAAACACATCGACCTGGACCCAATATACTGGCCACTGCAGCGGACAGCTGAAACTGACAACCGGAAGCGGCAGGGTACAGGCCACTATAAATGCCGGAGGAAACACCACAGAAGCGCTTCACAGGAGGCTCCCAAGCACTGAGGATGTCACCTAGACAGGGGACGAAACTTTGCAACAAAAACTTCCAGCTCGGCGAACAGAACCACAGCACTAAACAAACTTTTCCAAGTGTGGTCTACACAGGGCGCTACAGATCTGCAGCATCATCTTGCGGCTCTTAAACTCAATCTTTCTGCTAATCAAAGCTAACATACTATACGCCTTCTTAACAACCCTATCACAATTTTGGTAGCAAATTTAATGGATCTATGGACATGGACCCCAAGATCTTTCTTTTTCTCCACACTGCCAACAATCCTGACGTTAACCCTGTATTCTGCATTCACATTAGACCTTGCAAACAGAAACATTTCATACTTTGCCAGGTTAAAATCCATCTTCCACTTATCAGCCCAGTTCTGCATCCTCTGAATGCATCATTGCAACCGACATCAACCCTACACACTATGTACCAGTTCACAAACTTCCGTGTAATCGGTAAACTTACTAACCCACTCTTCCACTTCCTCATCCAAGTCATTTATAAAAATCACAATGAGCAGCGGTCCCACAACCGATCCATGCAGAACACTACTGGTCCCTTTCCGTGATCTAGCTCCCTTAACTCTCTGTGTATGAGAATTCCTGATATTCATTTCCCTCTGAAGAAAACATTCTCTGTTTCTACACCATGACCTACTGAAATGAACAAAAGAGGGAACACAGACGCTCAAGTAAGAGAGACTGGCCCCGAGGTCAAGGCAGAATTAGACAGAGGATGGAGCAAAATCGCATAAATGAGAATCGATTATGACCTCTCCACCGCTAGGAGTTAATAACAGCACAAGGGAAGCAATTTATTATCGGTGGACATCAATCATCTCAGCGGTGGGCTATCTCTGCAGGAGATTCTCAGGGTCTCTCCCTCAGCCCAGGCATCTGCAGTTGGCCAGCGGGGAATCCCTGCAGTGTGGAAGTAGGCCATTCAGCCAATTAAGTTCACACGGATCAGAAGTGGGGATATTCACTGAAGACTACTCAATGTTCAGAAAAAAATTCAGCCCTCAGCTTCTGAAGCCATCTGTGTCCTTGTGCGACAAGACCTAGAGAACATTCAAACTTTTGCTGTTAAAGTTTTGTTACATTCATGTAATAGCACTGCCAGGCACTGCGCATTTCCCCAGAAACAAAAGCTCATTCCGTACCTCAATGTGGGTTCACAAGAATATGGGGAAGCCATTCACCCCATCAAAACGACTGGGGAAGAAGAGGGAAAGCCCAATCAGTCCCTCCTGCCAATGTCATAGGAGGACAAGGAGACCGCTCACTCCCATGCATCACTTACACGGGTCAGAAAGAGACCATTTCTCAGGAGAGAGCGGCGCGAGCTGGGCGGAAGTGAGGTTGGAGCGCTGAGCTGGTCGAGAAGGTAAGTGATTGATATATAAAGAACTTACCTCGACGCCAACGGTTTTTTCTCAGCAGAGAGCGGCGCGAGCTGGGCGGAAGTGAGGTTGGAGCGCAGAGCTGGTCGGGAAGGTAAGTGATTGATATTTGAGTGGGTGTGTTCTAAACCCCAGGCCCTACATAGTAGGTCGTCCCTCCCATCCTCCTCCTCTAACCTAACTTTAAAATCCACAGGTAAGCTACTCAGTGTTCTTGTTCTTGTGTAGAATAATGGCAGCGCAGGCAGTGGTATGTTCCTCCTGCAGGATGTTTGAGGTAGGGGTGACCAGCGATACTCCAGCCGACTTCATCTGCAGGAAATGCAGTCAGATCCTGCTCCTCACAGAACGAGTTAGGGAACTGGAACTGGAGTTGGATGAACTGAGGATTATTCGAGAGGCTGAGATGGTGATAGATAGAAGCTACAGGGTCATAGTTACGCCAGAGAACAGAGGTAGCTGGGTAACAGTTAGAGGTGGGAAGGGGAGGAAGCAGGCAGTGCAGGGATCTCCTGGGGTCGTTCCCCTCAACAATAAGTATACCGCTTTCGGTACTGTTTGGGGGGGACGGCCGAGCAGGGGTAACCTGCAGTGACTGGGTCTGTGGCGCGAGGTCTGGCTCTGAGACTCAGAAGGGAAAGGGGGAGAGGAGGAGAGCGCTAGTTATAGGAGACTCTCCAGTTAGAGGAACGGACAGGCGGTTCTGTGGACATGAGCGAGACTCTCGGATGGTTTGTTGCCTCCCGGGTGCCAGGGTCCGAGACGTCTCGGACCGTGTCTGCAGAATCCTTAAGAGGGAGGGTGTGCAGCCAGAAGTCGTGGTGCACGTTGGCACCAACCACATAGGTAGGAAGAGGGGTGGGGAGGTCATTCAAGAGCTCATGGAGTTAGGCTGGAAGCTAAAAGCTTGGACAGACCGAGTCGACATCCCTGGGTTGTTGCCGGTGCCACGTGACAGTGAGGCAAGGAATAGGGAGAGAGTGCAGTTGAACACGTGGCTGCAAGGATGGTGTAGGAGGGAGGGCTTCAGGTATTTGGACAATTGGACTGCATTCTGGGGAAGGTGGGACCTGGACAAGCAGGATGGGTTGCACCTGAACCAGAAGGGCACCAATATCCTGGGGGGGAGATTTGCTAGCACTCTTCGGGGTGGTTTAAACTAATTTGGCAGGGGGATGCGATCCGGACTTGTAGTCCAGCAAGTAGGCTACCTGTTTGTCAGGATGTCGAAGAACGTAGGGAGGCTGTGATGAAGGTAGCACTGACAGGGAATATTTGTGGACATAGAGATGGGTTCAAGTGCGTATACTTCAACGCAAGGAGTATCAGAATATAAGGTGGGTGAACTTAAGGCGTGGATCGGTACCTGGGACTACGGTGTTGTGGCCATCACGGAAACGTGGATAGAAGATGGACAGGAATGGTTGTTGGAGGTTCCTGGTTACAGATGTTTCAGTAAGATTAGGGAGGGCCGTAAAAAAGGAGGGGGGTGGCGTTGCTAATTAGAAATGGCATAACGGCTGCAGAAAGGCAGTTCGAGGGGGATCTGCCTTTGGAGGTAGTATGGGCTGAAGTCAGAAATAGGAAAGGTGCAGTCACCTTGTTGGGTGTTTACTATAGGCCCCCCAATAGCAGCAGAGATGTGGAGAAACAGATGGGGAAACAGATTTTGGAAAGGTGCAGAAGCCACAAGGTAGTAGTCATGGG